>NC_140659.1:21278952-21729452 GCF_978046115.1 Saccoglossus kowalevskii
TTTTTATATTAATATATCGCATATATCGAATATAATTCAACGATTTTCATTGAACATTGTATTTTTACCCAACAAAAAATGACTGTAAATCCATTTATTTTCAATGGTTTTTAATTTCACTTTCTCATGCTTTGAACACTTTCACTTGGTTTTAAGTTCACGAACTCTGCTGAGAAACATGAGTTCTATTCAGTCATAAGGCCATGTATCCATTTTAGTCGGAGGTTTGTTTTTATGAATAGGCGACTTTGATGTAGCGATTGTCTTAGATAGTTATTGGGCAATGATTATTGTGTAAACTTCAAAACAGACATGCAAACCAGGTGGATGCCAGGTACCATCTTAGATGGCACTGTCTTCTATTCAATAAATAGCGTTAAAATGTCATGCGTAAATGGCTGGGCGTTGTGGCGTGCGCCTGTAATCCAGTTACTTGGAGGCTGGGGTTGTTGGACGGGTTGAGGTTTGGAGTCCTGTTAGTTGTCTTTCTATGTAGATCAGGCGTCCATGCTAAGCTCGGCATCACTATGGTCGACCCGACGGAGGTTAGGACGACCAGGTTGTATAATGAGGGACGAATCGGCCCAGGGTGGAAACACAGCAGGCAAAAGTTTCCGTGTGGAGCAGTAGTGGGATCGCGCTCGTGAATAGGCAGCGTCTAGCAGCCCTACCAAAATACTTGAACACAATCCTTTATATTGAGTATACTTTTTATATTAATATATCGCATATATCGAATATAATTCAACGATTTTTATTGAACATTGTATTTTTATCACCCCAAAAATTACTGTAAATCCATTTATTTTCAATGGATTTTAATTTCACTTTCTCATGCTTTGAACACTTTCACTTGGTTTTGAGCTCACGAAATCTGCTGAGAAACATGAGTTCTATTCAGTCATAAGGCCATGTATCCATTTTTGTCGAGGTTTGTTTTTATGAATAGGCGACTTTGATGTAGTGATTGTCTTAGATAGTTATTGGGCAATGATTATTGTGTAAACTTCAAAACAGACATGCAAACCAGTTGGATGCCAGGTACCGTCGTAGATGGCACTGTCTTCTATTCAATAAATAGCGTTAAAATGCCATGCGTAAATGGCTGGGCGTTGTGGCGTGCGCCTGTAATCCAGTTACTTGGAGGCTGGGGTTGTTGGACGGGTTGAGGTTGGGAGTCCTCTTAGTTGTCTTTCTATGGAGATCAGGCGTCCATGCTAAGCTCGGCATCACTATGGTCGACCCGACGGAGGTTAGGACGACCAGGTTGTATAATGAGGGACGAATCGGCCCAGGGTGGAAACACAGCAGGCAAAAGTTTCCGTGTGGAGCAGTAGTGGGATCGCGCTCGTGAATAGGCAGCGTCTAGCAGCCCTACCAAAATACTTGAACACAATCCTTTATATTGAGTATACTTTTTATATTAATATATCGCATATATCGAATATAATTCAACGATTTTTATTGAACATTGTATTTTTATCACCCCAAAAATTACTGTAAATCCATTTATTTTCAATGGATTTTAATTTCACTTTCTCATGCTTTGAACACTTTCACTTGGTTTTAAGCTCACGAAATCTGCTGAGAAACATGAGTTCTATTCAGTCATAAGGCCATGTATCCATTTTTGTCGAGGTTTGTTTTTATGAATAGGCGACTTTGATGTAGTGATTGTCTTAGATAGTTATTGGGCAATGATTATTGTGTAAACTTCAAAACAGACATGCAAACCAGTTGGATGCCAGGTACCGTCGTAGATGGCACTGTCTTCTATTCAATAAATAGCGTTAAAATGTCATGCGTAAGTGGCTGGGCGTTGTGGCGTGCGCCTGTAATCCAGTTACTTGGAGGCCGGTGTTGTTGGTCGGATTGAGGTTGGGAGTCCTGTTAGTGGTCTTTCTAATGAGATCAGGCGTCCATGCTAAGCTCGGCATCAATATGGTCGACCCGACGGAGGTTAGGACGACCAGGTTGTATAATGAGGGACGAATCAGCCCAGGGTGGAAACACAGCAGGCAAAAGTTCCCGTGTGGAGCAGTAGTGGGATCGCGCTCGTGAATAGGCAGAGTCTAGCAGCCCTACCAAAATAGTTGAACACAATCCTTTTTCCTTTATATTGAGTATACTTTTTATATTAATATATCGCATATATCGAATATAATTCAACGATTTTCATTGAACATTGTATTTTTATCACCCCAAAAATTACTGTAAATCCATTTATTTTCAATGGATTTTAATTTCACTTTCTCATGCTTTGAACACTTTCACTTGGTTTTAAGTTCACGAACTCTGCTGAGAAACATGAGTTCTATTCAGTCATAAGGCCATGTATCCATTTTTGTTGGAGGTTTGTTTTTATGAATAGGCGACTTTGATGTAGTGATTGTCTTAGATAGTTATTGGGCAATGATTATTGTGTAAACTTCAAAACAGACATGCAAACCAGTTGGATGCCAGGTTCCATCGTAGATGGCACTGTCTTCTATTCAATAAATAGCGTTAAAATGTCATGCGTAAATGGCTGGGCGTTGTGGCGTGCGCCTGTAATCCAGTTACTTGGAGGCCGGGGTTGTTGGACGGGTTGAGGTTGGGAGTCCTGTTAGTCGCCTTTCTATGGAGATCAGGCGTCCATGCTAAGCTCTTCATCAATATGGTCGACCCGACGGAGGTTAGGACGACCAGGTTGTGTAATGAGGGACGAATCGGCCCAGGGTGGAAACACAGCAGGCAAAAGTTCCCGTGTGGAGCAGTAGTGGGATCGCGCTCGTGAATAGGCAGCGTCTAGCAGCCCTACCAAAATAGTTGAACACAATCCTTTTTCCTTTATATTGAGTATACTTTTTATATTACCATATCGCATATATCGAATATAATTCAACGATTTTTATTGAACATTGTATTTTTATCACCCCAAAAATTACTGTAAATCCATTTATTTTCAATGGTTTTTAATTTCACTTTCTCATGCTTTGAACACTTTCACTTGGTTTTAAGTTCACGAACTCTGCTGAGAAACATTAGTTCTATTCAGTCATAAGGCCATGTATCCATTTTTGTCGGAGGTTTGTTTTTATGAATAGGCGACTTTGATGTAGCGATTGTCTTAGATAGTTATTGGGCAATGATTATTGTGTAAACTTCAAAACAGACATGCAAACCAGGTGGATGCCAGGTACCATCTTAGATGGCACTGTCTTCTATTCAATAAATAGCGTTAAAATGTCATGCGTAAATGGCTGGGCGTTGTGGCGTGCGCCTGTAATCCAGTTACTTGGAGGCTGGGGTTGTTGGACGGGTTGAGGTTGGGAGTCCTGTTAGTTGTCTTTCTATGTAGATCAGGCGTCCATGCTAAGCTCGGCATCACTATGGTCGACCCGACGGAGGTTAGGACGACCAGGTTGTATAATGAGGGACGAATCGGCCTAGGGTGGAAACACAGCAGGCAAAAGTTTCCGTGTGGAGCAGTAGTGGGATCGCGCTCGTGAATAGGCAGCGTCTAGCAGCCCTACCAAAATACTTGAACACAATCCTTTATATTGAGTATACTTTTTATATTAATATATCGCATATATCGAATATAATTCAACGATTTTTATTGAACATTGTATTTTTATCACCCCAAAAATTACTGTAAATCCATTTATTTTCAATGGATTTTAATTTCACTTTCTCATGCTTTGAACACTTTCACTTGGTTTTAAGTTCACGAACTCTGCTGAGAAACATGAGTTCTATTCAGTCATAAGGCCATGTATCCATTTTTGTCGGAGGTTTGTTTTTATGAATAGGCGACTTTGATGTAGCGATTGTCTTAGATAGTTATTGGGCAATGATTATTGTGTAAACTTCAAAACAGACATGCAAACCAGGTGGATGCCAGGTACCATCTTAGATGGCACTGTCTTCTATTCAATAAATAGCGTTAAAATGTCATGCGTAAGTGGCTGGGCGTTGTGGCGTGCGCCTGTAATCCAGTTACTTGGAGGCCGGTGTTGTTGGTCGGATTGAGGTTGGGAGTCCTGTTAGTGGTCTTTCTAATGAGATCAGGCGTCCATGCTAAGCTCGGCATCAATATGGTCGACCCGACGGAGGTTAGGACGACCAGGTTGTATAATGAGGGACGAATCGGCCCAGGGTGGAAACACAGCAGGCAAAAGTTCCCGTGTGGAGCAGTAGTGGGATCGCGCTCGTGAATAGGCAGAGTCTAGCAGCCCTACCAAAATAGTTGAACACAATCCTTTTTCCTTTATATTGAGTATACTTTTTATATTAATATATAGCATATATCGAATATAATTCAACGATTTTCATTGAACATTGTATTTTTATCACCCCAAAAATTACTGTAAATCCATTTATTTTCAATGGATTTTAATTTCACTTTCTCATGCTTTGAACACTTTCACTTGGTTTTAAGTTCACGAACTCTGCTGAGAAACATGAGTTCTATTCAGTCATAAGGCCATGTATCCATTTTTGTTGGAGGTTTGTTTTTATGAATAGGCGACTTTGATGTAGTGATTGTCTTAGATAGTTATTGGGCAATGATTATTGTGTAAACTTCAAAACAGACATGCAAACCAGTTGGATGCCAGGTTCCATCGTAGATGGCACTGTCTTCTATTCAATAAATAGCGTTAAAATGTCATGCGTAAATGGCTGGGCGTTGTGGCGTGCGCCTGTAATCCAGTTACTTGGAGGCCGGGGTTGTTGGACGGGTTGAGGTTGGGAGTCCTGTTAGTCGCCTTTCTATGGAGATCAGGCGTCCATGCTAAGCTCGGCATCAATATGGTCGACCCGACGGAGGTTAGGACGACCAGGTTGTATAATGAGGGACGAATCGGCCCAGGGTGGAAACACAGCAGGCAAAAGTTCCCGTGTGGAGCAGTAGTGGGATCGCGCTCGTGAATAGGCAGCGTCTAGCAGCCCTACCAAAATACTTGAACACAATCCTTTATATTGAGTATACTTTTTATATTAATATATCGCATATATCGAATATAATTCAACGATTTTTATTGAACATTGTATTTTTATCACCCCAAAAATTACTGTAAATCCATTTATTTTCAATGGATTTTAATTTCACTTTCTCATGCTTTGAACACTTTCACTTGGTTTTAAGTTCACGAACTCTGCTGAGAAACATGAGTTCTATTCAGTCATAAGGCCATGTATCCATTTTTGTCGGAGGTTTGTTTTTATGAATAGGCGACTTTGATGTAGCGATTGTCTTAGATAGTTATTGGGCAATGATTATTGTGTAAACTTCAAAACAGACATGCAAACCAGGTGGATGCCAGGTACCATCTTAGATGGCACTGTCTTCTATTCAATAAATAGCGTTAAAATGTCATGCGTAAGTGGCTGGGCGTTGTGGCGTGCGCCTGTAATCCAGTTACTTGGAGGCCGGTGTTGTTGGTCGGATTGAGGTTGGGAGTCCTGTTAGTGGTCTTTCTAATGAGATCAGGCGTCCATGCTAAGCTCGGCATCAATATGGTCGACCCGACGGAGGTTAGGACGACCAGGTTGTATAATGAGGGACGAATCGGCCCAGGGTGGAAACACAGCAGGCAAAAGTTCCCGTGTGGAGCAGTAGTGGGATCGCGCTCGTGAATAGGCAGAGTCTAGCAGCCCTACCAAAATAGTTGAACACAATCCTTTTTCCTTTATATTGAGTATACTTTTTATATTAATATATAGCATATATCGAATATAATTCAACGATTTTCATTGAACATTGTATTTTTATCACCCCAAAAATTACTGTAAATCCATTTATTTTCAATGGATTTTAATTTCACTTTCTCATGCTTTGAACACTTTCACTTGGTTTTAAGTTCACGAACTCTGCTGAGAAACATGAGTTCTATTCAGTCATAAGGCCATGTATCCATTTTTGTTGGAGGTTTGTTTTTATGAATAGGCGACTTTGATGTAGTGATTGTCTTAGATAGTTATTGGGCAATGATTATTGTGTAAACTTCAAAACAGACATGCAAACCAGTTGGATGCCAGGTTCCATCGTAGATGGCACTGTCTTCTATTCAATAAATAGCGTTAAAATGTCATGCGTAAATGGCTGGGCGTTGTGGCGTGCGCCTGTAATCCAGTTACTTGGAGGCCGGGGTTGTTGGACGGGTTGAGGTTGGGAGTCCTGTTAGTCGCCTTTCTATGGAGATCAGGCGTCCATGCTAAGCTCGGCATCAATATGGTCGACCCGACGGAGGTTAGGACGACCAGGTTGTGTAATGAGGGACGAATCGGCCCAGGGTGGAAACACAGCAGGCAAAAGTTCCCGTGTGGAGCAGTAGTGGGATCGCGCTCGTGAATAGGCAGCGTCTAGCAGCCCTACCAAAATAGTTGAACACAATCCTTTTTCCTTTATATTGAGTATACTTTTTATATTACCATATCGCATATATCGAATATAATTCAACGATTTTTATTGAACATTGTATTTTTATCACCCCAAAAATTACTGTAAATCCATTTATTTTCAATGGTTTTTAATTTCACTTTCTCATGCTTTGAACACTTTCACTTGGTTTTAAGTTCACGAACTCTGCTGAGAAACATGAGTTCTATTCAGTCATTAGGCCATGTATCCATTTTTGTCGGAGGTTTGTTTTTATGAATAGGCGACTTTGATGTAGTGATTGTCTTAGATAGTTATTGGGCAATGATTATTGAGTAAACTTCAAAACAGACATGCAAACCAGGTGGATGCCAGGTACCATCTTAGATGGCACTGTCTTCTATTCAATAAATAGCGTTAAAATGTCATGCGTAAATGGCTGGGCGTTGTGGCGTGCGCCTGTAATCCAGTTACTTGGAGGCCGGGGTTGTTGGACGGGTTGAGGTTGGGAGTCCTGTTAGTTGTCTTTCTATGTAGATCAGGCGTCCATGCTAAGCTCGGCATCACTATGGTCGACCCGACGGAGGTTAGGACGACAAGGTTGTATAATGAGGGACGAATCGGCCCAGGGTGGAAACACAGCAGGCAAAAGTTTCCGTGTGGAGCAGTAGTGGGATCGCGCTCGTGAATAGGCAGCGTCTAGCAGCCCTACCAAAATACTTGAACACAATCCTTTATATTGAGTATACTTTTTATATTAATATATCGCATATATCGAATATAATTCAACGATTTTTATTGAACATTGTATTTTTATCACCCCAAAAATTACTGTAAATCCATTTATTTTCAATGGTTTTTAATTTCACTTTCTCATGCTTTGAACACTTTCACTTGGTTTTAAGTTCACGAACTCTGCTGAGAAACATGAGTTCTATTCAGTCATAAGGCCATGTATCCATTTTTGTCGGAGGTTTGTTTTTATGAATAGGCGACTTTGATGTAGCGATTGTCTTAGATAGTTATTGGGCAATGACTATTGTGTAAACTTCAAAACAGACATGCAAACCAGGTGGATGCCAGGTACCATCTTAGATGGCACTGACTTCTATTCAATAAATAGCGTTAAAATGTCAGGCGTAAATGGCTGGGCGTTGAGGCGTGCGCCTGTAATCCAGTTACTTGGAGGCTGGGGTTGTTGGACGGGTTGAGGTTGGGAGTCCTCTTAGTTGTCTTTCTATGGAGATCAGGCGTCCATGCTAAGCTCGGCATCAATATGGTCGACCCGACGGAGGTTAGGACGACCAGGTTGTATAATGAGGGACGAATCGGCCCAGGGTGGAAACACAGCAGGCAAAAGTTCCCGTGTGGAGCAGTAGTGGGATCGCGCTCGTGAATAGGCATCGTCTAGCAGCCCTACCAAAATAGTTGAACACAATCCTTTTTCCTTTATATTGAGTATACTTTTTATATTAATATATCGCATATATCGAATATAATTCAACGATTTTCATTGAACATTGTATTTTTATCACCCCAAAAATTACTGTAAATCCATTTATTTTCAATGGATTTTAATTTCACTTTCTCATGCTTTGAACACTTTCACTTGGTTTTAAGTTCACGAACTCTGCTGAGAAACATGAGTTCTATTCAGTCATAAGGCCATGTATCCATTTTTGTTGGAGGTTTGTTTTTATGAATAGGCGACTTTGATGTAGTGATTGTCTTAGATAGTTATTGGGCAATGATTATTGTGTAAACTTCAAAACAGACATGCAAACCAGTTGGATGCCAGGTTCCATCGTAGATGGCACTGTCTTCTATTCAATAAATAGCGTTAAAATGTCATGCGTAAATGGCTGGGCGTTGTGGCGTGCGCCTGTAATCCAGTTACTTGGAGGCCGGGGTTGTTGGACGGGTTGAGGTTGGGAGTCCTGTTAGTCGCCTTTCTATGGAGATCAGGCGTCCATGCTAAGCTCGGCATCAATATGGTCGACCCGACGGAGGTTAGGACGACCAGGTTGTGTAATGAGGGACGAATCGGCCCAGGGTGGAAACACAGCAGGCAAAAGTTCCCGTGTGGAGCAGTAGTGGGATCGCGCTCGTGAATAGGCAGCGTCTAGCAGCCCTACCAAAATAGTTGAACACAATCCTTTTTCCTTTATATTGAGTATACTTTTTATATTACCATATCGCATATATCGAATATAATTCAACGATTTTCATTGAACATTGTATTTTTACCCCCCAAAAAATGACAGTAAATCCATTTATTTTCAATGGTTTTTAATTTCACTTTCTCATTCTTTGAACACTTTCACTTGGTTTTAAGTTCACGAACTCTGCTGAGAAACATGAGTTCTATTCAGTCATAAGGCCATGTATCCATTTTTGTCGGAGGTTTGTTTTTATGAATAGGCGACTTTGATGTAGTGATTGTCTTAGATAGTTATTGGACAATGATTATTGTGTAAACTTCAAAACAGACATGCAAACCAGTTGGATGCCAGGTATCATCGTAGATGGCACTGTCTTCTATTCAATAAATAGCGTTAAAATGTCAGGCGTAAATGACTGGGCGTTGTGGCGTGCGCCTGTAATCCAGTTACTTGGAGGCCGGGGTTGTTGGACGGGTTGAGGTTGGGAGTCCTGTTAGTCGCCTTTCTATGGAGATCAGGCGTCCATGCTAAGCTCGGCATCAATATGGTCGACCCGACGGAGGTTAGGACGACCAGGTTGTATAATGAGGGACGAATCGGCCCAGGGTGGAAACACAGCAGGCAGAAGTTCCCGTGTGGAGCAGTAGTGGGATCACGCTCGTGAATAGGCAGCGTCTAGCAGCCCTACCAAAATAGTTGAACACAATCCTTTTTTCCTTTATATTGAGTATACTTTTTATATTAATATATCGCATATATCGAATATAATTCAACGATTTTTATTGAACATTGTATTTTTATCACCCCAAAAATTACTGTAAATCCATTTATTTTCAATGGATTTTAATTTCACTTTCTCATGCTTTGAACACTTTCACTTGGTTTTAAGTTCTCGAACTCTGCTGAGAAACATGAGTTCTATTCAGTCATAAGGCAATGTATCCATTTTTGTCGGAGGTTTTTTTATGAATAGGCGACTTTGATGTAGTGATTGTCTTAGATAGTTATTGGGCAATGATTATTGTGTAAACTTCAAAACAGACATGCAAACCAGTTGGATGCCAGGTACCATCGTAGATGGCACTGTCATCTATTCAATAAATAGCGTTAAAATGTCATGCGTAAATGGCTGGGCGTTGTGGCGTGCGCCTGTAATTCAGTTACTTGGAGGCAGGGGTTGTTGGACGGGTTGAGGTTGGGAGTCCTGTTAGTCGCCTTTCTATGGAGATCAGGCGTCCATGCTAAGCTCGGCATCAATATGGTCGACCCGACGGAGGTTAGGACGACCAGGTTGTATAATGAGGGACGAATCGGCCCAGGGTGGAAACACAGCAGGCAAAAGTTCCCGTGTGGAGCAGTAGTGGGATCGCGCTCGTGAATAGGCAGAGTCTAGCAGCCCTACCAAAATAGTTGAACACAATCCTTTTTCCTTTATATTGAGTATACTTTTTATATTAATATATCGCATATATCGAATATAATTCAACGATTTTCATTGAACATTGTATTTTTACCCCCCAAAAAATGACTGTAAATCCATTTATTTTCAATGGTTTTTAATTTCACTTTCTCATGCTTTGAACACTTTCACTTGGTTTTAAGTTCACGAACTCTGCTGAGAAACATGAGTTCTATTCAGTCATAAGGCCATGTATCCATTTTTGTTGGAGGTTTGTTTTTATGAATAGGCGACTTTGATGTAGCGATTGTCTTAGATAGTTATTGGGCAATGATTATTGTGTAAACTTCAAAACAGACATGCAAACCAGTTGGATGCCAGGTTCCATCGTAGATGGCACTGTCTTCTATTCAATAAATAGCGTTAAAATGTCAGGCGTAAATGGCTGGGCGTTGTGGCGTGCGCCTGTAATCCAGTTACTTGGAGGCCGGGGTTGTTGGACGGTTTGATGTTAGGATTCCTGTTAGTCGTCTTTCTATGGAGATCAGGCGTCCATGCTAAGCTCGGCATCAATATGGTCGACCAGACGGAGGTTAGGACGACCAGGTTGTATAATGAGGGACGAATCGGCCCAGGGTGGAAACACAGCAGGCAAAAGTTCTCGTGTGGAGCAGTAGTGGGATCGCGCTCGTGAATAGGCAGCGTCTAGCAGCCCTACCAAAATAGTTGAACACAATCCTTTTTCCTTTATATTGAGTATACTTTTTATATTAATATATCGCATATATCGAATATTATTCAACGATTTTCATTGAACATTGTATTTTTACCCAACAAAAAATGACTGTAAATCCATTTATTTTCAATGGTTTTTAATTTCACTTTCTCATGCTTTGAACACTTTCACTTGGTTTTAAGTTCACGAACTCTGCTGAGAAACATGAGTTCTATTCAGTCATAAGGCAATGTATCCATTTTTGTCGGAGGTTTTTTTATGAATAGGCGACTTTGATGTAGTGATTGTCTTAGATAGTTATTGGGCAATGATTATTGTGTAAACTTCAAAACAGACATGCAAACCAGTTGGATGCCAGGTACCATCGTAGATGGCACTGTCATCTATTCAATAAATAGCGTTAAAATGTCAGGCGTAAATGACTGGGCGTTGTGGCGTGCGCCTGTAATCCAGTTACTTGGAGGCCGGGGTTGTTGGACGGGTTGAGGTTGGGAGTCCTGTTAGTCGCCTTTCTATGGAGATCAGGCGTCCATGCTAAGCTCGGCATCAATATGGTCGACCCGACGGAGGTTAGGACGACCAGGTTGTATAATGAGGGACGAATCGGCCCAGGGTGGAAACACAGCAGGCAGAAGTTCCCGTGTGGAGCAGTAGTGGGATCGCGCTCGTGAATAGGCAGCGTCTAGCAGCCCTACCAAAACAGTTGAACACAATCCTTTTTTCCTTTATATTGAGTATACTTTTTATATTAATATATCGCATATATCGAATATAATTCAACGATTTTTATTGAACATTGTATTTTTATCACCCCAAAAATTACTGTAAATCCATTTATTTTCAATGGATTTTAATTTCACTTTCTCATGCTTTGAACACTTTCACTTGGTTTTAAGTTCTCGAACTCTGCTGAGAAACATGAGTTCTATTCAGTCATAAGGCAATGTATCCATTTTTGTCGGAGGTTTTTTTATGAATAGGCGACTTTGATGTAGTGATTGTCTTAGATAGTTATTGGGCAATGATTATTGTGTAAACTTCAAAACAGACATGCAAACCAGTTGGATGCCAGGTACCATCGTAGATGGCACTGTCATCTATTCAATAAATAGCGTTAAAATGTCATGCGTAAATGGCTGGGCGTTGTGGCGTGCGCCTGTAATTCAGTTACTTGGAGGCCGGGGTTGTTGGACGGGTTGAGGTTGGGAGTCCTGTTAGTCGCCTTTCTATGGAGATCAGGCGTCCATGCTAAGCTCGGCATCAATATGGTCGACCCGACGGAGGTTAGGACGACCAGGTTGTATAATGAGGGACGAATCGGCCCAGGGTGGAAACACAGCAGGCAAAAGTTCCCGTGTGGAGCAGTAGTGGGATCGCGCTCGTGAATAGGCAGAGTCTAGCAGCCCTACCAAAATAGTTGAACACAATCCTTTTTCCTTTATATTGAGTATACTTTTTATATTAATATATCGCATATATCGAATATAATTCAACGATTTTCATTGAACATTGTATTTTTACCCCCCAAAAAATGACTGTAAATCCATTTATTTTCAATGGTTTTTAATTTCACTTTCTCATGCTTTGAACACTTTCACTTGGTTTTAAGTTCACGAACTCTGCTGAGAAACATGAGTTCTATTCAGTCATAAGGCCATGTATCCATTTTTGTTGGAGGTTTGTTTTTATGAATAGGCGACTTTGATGTAGCGATTGTCTTAGATAGTTATTGGGCAATGATTATTGTGTAAACTTCAAAACAGACATGCAAACCAGTTGGATGCCAGGTTCCATCGTAGATGGCACTGTCTTCTATTCAATAAATAGCGTTAAAATGTCAGGCGTAAATGGCTGGGCGTTGTGGCGTGCGCCTGTAATCCAGTTACTTGGAGGCCGGGGTTGTTGGACGGTTTGAGGTTAGGATTCCTGTTAGTCGTCTTTCTATGGAGATCAGGCGTCCATGCTAAGCTCGGCATCAATATGGTCGACCAGACGGAGGTTAGGACGACCAGGTTGTATAATGAGGGACGAATCGGCCCAGGGTGGAAACACAGCAGGCAAAAGTTCTCGTGTGGAGCAGTAGTGGGATCGCGCTCGTGAATAGGCAGCGTCTAGCAGCCCTACCAAAATAGTTGAACACAATCCTTTTTCCTTTATATTGAGTATACTTTTTATATTAATATATCGCATATATCGAATATTATTCAACGATTTTCATTGAACATTGTATTTTTACCCAACAAAAAATGACTGTAAATCCATTTATTTTCAATGGTTTTTAATTTCACTTTCTCATGCTTTGAACACTTTCACTTGGTTTTAAGTTCACGAACTCTGCTGAGAAACATGAGTTCTATTCAGTCATAAGGCCATGTATCCATTTTTGTCGGAGGTTTGTTTTTATGAATAGGCGACTTTGATGTAGCGATTGTCTTAGATAGTTATTGGGCAATGATTATTGTGTAAACTTCAAAACAGACATGCAAACCAGGTGGATGCCAGGTACCATCTTAGATGGCACTGTCTTCTATTCAATAATTAGCGTTAAAATGTCATGCGTAAATGGCTGGGCGTTGTGGCGTGCACCTGTAATCCAGTTACTTGGAGGCTGGGGTTGTTGGACGGGTTGAGGTTGGGAGTCCTGTTAGTTGTCTTTCTATGTAGATCAGGCGTCCATGCTAAGCTCGGCATCACTATGGTCGACCCGACGGAGGTTAGGACGACCAGGTTGTATAATGAGGGACGAATCGGCCCAGGGTGGAAACACAGCAGGCAAAAGTTTCCGTGTGGAGCAGTAGTGGGATCGCGCTCGTGAATAGGCAGCGTCTAGCAGCCCTACCAAAATACTTGAACACAATCCTTTATATTGAGTATACTTTTTATATTAATATATCGCATATATCGAATATAATTCAACGATTTTTATTGAACATTGTATTTTTATCACCCCAAAAATTACTGTAAATCCATTTATTTTCAATGGTTTTTAATTTCACTTTCTCATGCTTTGAACACTTTCACTTGGTTTTAAGTTCACGAACTCTGCTGAGAAACATGAGTTCTATTCAGTCATAAGGCCATGTATCCATTTTTGTTGGAGGTTTGTTTTTATGAATAGGCGACTTTGATGTAGTGATTGTCTTAGATAGTTATTGGGCAATGACTATTGTGTAAACTTCAAAACAGACATGCAAACCAGGTGGATGCCAGGTACCATCTTAGATGGCACTGACTTCTATTCAATAAATAGCGTTAAAATGTCAGGCGTAAATGGCTGGGCGTTGAGGCGTGCGCCTGTAATCCAGTTACTTGGAGGCTGGGGTTGTTGGACGGGTTGAGGTTGGGAGTCCTCTTAGTTGTCTTTCTATGGAGATCAGGCGTCCATGCTAAGCTCGGCATCAATATGGTCGACCCGACGGAGGTTAGGACGACCAGGTTGTATAATGAGGGACGAATCGGCCCAGGGTGGAAACACAGCAGGCAAAAGTTCCCGTGTGGAGCAGTAGTGGGATCGCGCTCGTGAATAGGCATCGTCTAGCAGCCCTACCAAAATAGTTGAACACAATCCTTTTTCCTTTATATTGAGTATACTTTTTATATTAATATATCGCATATATCGAATATAATTCAACGATTTTCATTGAACATTGTATTTTTACCCCCCAAAAAATGACAGTAAATCCATTTATTTTCAATGGTTTTTAATTTCACTTTCTCATTCTTTGAACACTTTCACTTGGTTTTAAGTTCACGAACTCTGCTGAGAAACATGAGTTCTATTCAGTCATAAGGCCATGTATCCATTTTTGTCGAAGGTTTGTTTTTATGAATAGGCGACTTTGATGTAGTGATTGTCTTAGATAGTTATTGGACAATGATTATTGTGTAAACTTCAAAACAGACATGCAAACCAGTTGGATGCCAGGTATCATCGTAGATGGCACTGTCTTCTATTCAATAAATAGCGTTAAAATGTCAGGCGTAAATGACTGGGCGTTGTGGCGTGCGCCTGTAATCCAGTTACTTGGAGGCCGGGGTTGTTGGACGGGTTGAGGTTGGGAGTCCTGTTAGTCGCCTTTCTATGGAGATCAGGCGTCCATGCTAAGCTCGGCATCAATATGGTCGACCCGACGGAGGTTAGGACGACCAGGTTGTATAATGAGGGACGAATCGGCCCAGGGTGGAAACACAGCAGGCAGAAGTTCCCGTGTGGAGCAGTAGTGGGATCGCGCTCGTGAATAGGCAGCGTCTAGCAGCCCTACCAAAATAGTTGAACACAATCCTTTTTTCCTTTATATTGAGTATACTTTTTATATTAATATATCGCATATATCGAATATAATTCAACGATTTTTATTGAACATTGTATTTTTATCACCCCAAAAATTACTGTAAATCCATTTATTTTCAATGGATTTTAATTTCACTTTCTCATGCTTTGAACACTTTCACTTGGTTTTAAGTTCTCGAACTCTGCTGAGAAACATGAGTTCTATTCAGTCATAAGGCAATGTATCCATTTTTGTCGGAGGTTTTTTTATGAATAGGCGACTTTGATGTAGTGATTGTCTTAGATAGTTATTGGGCAATGATTATTGTGTAAACTTCAAAACAGACATGCAAACCAGTTGGATGCCAGGTACCATCGTAGATGGCACTGTCATCTATTCAATAAATAGCGTTAAAATGTCATGCGTAAATGGCTGGGCGTTGTGGCGTGCGCCTGTAATTCAGTTACTTGGAGGCCGGGGTTGTTGGACGGGTTGAGGTTGGGAGTCCTGTTAGTCGCCTTTCTATGGAGATCAGGCGTCCATGCTAAGCTCGGCATCAATATGGTCGACCCGACGGAGGTTAGGACGACCAGGTTGTATAATGAGGGACGAATCGGCCCAGGGTGGAAACACAGCAGGCAAAAGTTCCCGTGTGGAGCAGTAGTGGGATCGCGCTCGTGAATAGGCAGAGTCTAGCAGCCCTACCAAAATAGTTGAACACAATCCTTTTTCCTTTATATTGAGTATACTTTTTATATTAATATATCGCATATATCGAATATAATTCAACGATTTTCATTGAACATTGTATTTTTACCCCCCAAAAAATGACTGTAAATCCATTTATTTTCAATGGTTTTTAATTTCACTTTCTCATGCTTTGAACACTTTCACTTGGTTTTAAGTTCACGAACTCTGCTGAGAAACATGAGTTCTATTCAGTCATAAGGCCATGTATCCATTTTTGTTGGAGGTTTATTTTTATGAATAGGCGACTTTGATGTAGCGATTGTCTTAGATAGTTATTGGGCAATGATTATTGTGTAAACTTCAAAACAGACATGCAAACCAGTTGGATGCCAGGTTCCATCGTAGATGGCACTGTCTTCTATTCAATAAATAGCGTTAAAATGTCATGCGTAAATGGCTGGGCGTTGTGGCGTGCACCTGTAATCCAGTTACTTGGAGGCCGGGGTTGTTGGACGGGTTGAGGTTGGGAGTCCTGTTAGTCGCCTTTCTATGGAGATCAGGCGTCCATGCTAAGCTCGGCATCAATATGGTCGACCCGACGGAGGTTAGGACGACCAGGTTGTGTAATGAGGGACGAATCGGCCCAGGGTGGAAACACAGCAGGCAAAAGTTCCCGTGTGGAGCAGTAGTGGGATCGCGCTTGTGAATAGGCAGCGTCTAGCAGCCCTACCAAAATAGTTGAACACAATCCTTTTTCCTTTATATTGAGTATACTTTTTATATTACCATATCGCATATATCGAATATAATTCAACGATTTTCATTGAACATTGTATTTTTACCCCCCAAAAAATGACAGTAAATCCATTTATTTTCAATGGTTTTTAATTTCACTTTCTCATTCTTTGAACACTTTCACTTGGTTTTAAGTTCACGAACTCTGCTGAGAAACATGAGTTCTATTCAGTCATAAGGCCATGTATCCATTTTAGTCGGAGGTTTGTTTTTATGAATAGGCGACTTTGATGTAGTGATTGTCTTAGATAGTTATTGGACAATGATTATTGTGTAAACTTCAAAACAGACATGCAAACCAGTTGGATGCCAGGTATCATCGTAGATGGCACTGTCTTCTATTCAATAAATAGCGTTAAAATGTCAGGCGTAAATGACTGGGCGTTGTGGCGTGCGCCTGTAATCCAGTTACTTGGAGGCCGGGGTTGTTGGACGGGTTGAGGTTGGGAGTCCTGTTAGTCGCCTTTCTATGGAGATCAGGCGTCCATGCTAAGCTCGGCATCAATATGGTCGACCCGACGGAGGTTAGGACGACCAGGTTGTATAATGAGGGACGAATCGGCCCAGGGTGGAAACACAGCAGGCAGAAGTTCCCGTGTGGAGCAGTAGTGGGATCGCGCTCGTGAATAGGCAGCGTCTAGCAGCCCTACCAAAATAGTTGAACACAATCCTTTTTTCCTTTATATTGAGTATACTTTTTATATTAATATATCGCATATATCGAATATAATTCAACGATTTTTATTGAACATTGTATTTTTATCACCCCAAAAATTACTGTAAATCCATTTATTTTCAATGGATTTTAATTTCACTTTCTCATGCTTTGAACACTTTCACTTGGTTTTAAGTTCTCGAACTCTGCTGAGAAACATGAGTTCTATTCAGTCATAAGGCAATGTATCCATTTTTGTCGGAGGTTTTTTTATGAATAGGCGACTTTGATGTAGTGATTGTCTTAGATAGTTATTGGGCAATGATTATTGTGTAAACTTCAAAACAGACATGCAAACCAGTTGGATGCCAGGTACCATCGTAGATGGCACTGTCATCTATTCAATAAATAGCGTTAAAATGTCATGCGTAAATGGCTGGGCGTTGTGGCGTGCGCCTGTAATTCAGTTACTTGGAGGCCGGGGTTGTTGGACGGGTTGAGGTTGGGAGTCCTGTTAGTCGCCTTTCTATGGAGATCAGGCGTCCATGCTAAGCTCGGCATCAATATGGTCGACCCGACGGAGGTTAGGACGACCAGGTTGTATAATGAGGGACGAATCGGCCCAGGGTGGAAACACAGCAGGCAAAAGTTCCCGTGTGGAGCAGTAGTGGGATCGCGCTCGTGAATAGGCAGAGTCTAGCAGCCCTACCAAAATAGTTGAACACAATCCTTTTTCCTTTATATTGAGTATACTTTTTATATTAATATATCGCATATATCGAATATAATTCAACGATTTTCATTGAACATTGTATTTTTACCCCCCAAAAAATGACTGTAAATCCATTTATTTTCAATGGTTTTTAATTTCACTTTCTCATGCTTTGAACACTTTCACTTGGTTTTAAGTTCACGAACTCTGCTGAGAAACATGAGTTCTATTCAGTCATAAGGCCATGTATCCATTTTTGTTGGAGGTTTGTTTTTATGAATAGGCGACTTTGATGTAGCGATTGTCTTAGATAGTTATTGGGCAATGATTATTGTGTAAACTTCAAAACAGACATGCAAACCAGTTGGATGCCAGGTTCCATCGTAGATGGCACTGTCTTCTATTCAATAAATAGCGTTAAAATGTCATGCGTAAATGGCTGGGCGTTGTGGCGTGCACCTGTAATCCAGTTACTTGGAGGCCGGGGTTGTTGGACGGGTTGAGGTTGGGAGTCCTGTTAGTCGCCTTTCTATGGAGATCAGGCGTCCATGCTAAGCTCGGCATCAATATGGTCGACCCGACGGAGGTTAGGACGACCAGGTTGTGTAATGAGGGACGAATCGGCCCAGGGTGGAAACACAGCAGGCAAAAGTTCCCGTGTGGAGCAGTAGTGGGATCGCGCTTGTGAATAGGCAGCGTCTAGCAGCCCTACCAAAATAGTTGAACACAATCCTTTTTCCTTTATATTGAGTATACTTTTTATATTACCATATCGCATATATCGAATATAATTCAACGATTTTCATTGAACATTGTATTTTTACCCCCCAAAAAATGACAGTAAATCCATTTATTTTCAATGGTTTTTAATTTCACTTTCTCATTCTTTGAACACTTTCACTTGGTTTTAAGTTCACGAACTCTGCTGAGAAACATGAGTTCTATTCAGTCATAAGGCCATGTATCCATTTTTGTCGGAGGTTTGTTTTTATGAATAGGCGACTTTGATGTAGTGATTGTCTTAGATAGTTATTGGACAATGATTATTGTGTAAACTTCAAAACAGACATGTAAACCAGTTGGATGCCAGGTATCATCGTAGATGGCACTGTCTTCTATTCAATAAATAGCGTTAAAATGTCAGGCGTAAATGACTGGGCGTTGTGGCGTGCGCCTGTAATCCAGTTACTTGGAGGCCGGGGTTGTTGGACGGGTTGAGGTTGGGAGTCCTGTTAGTCGCCTTTCTATGGAGATCAGGCGTCCATGCTAAGCTCGGCATCAATATGGTCGACCCGACGGAGGTTAGGACGACCAGGTTGTATAATGAGGGACGAATCGGCCCAGGGTGGAAACACAGCAGGCAAAAGTTCCCGTGTGGAGCAGTAGTGGGATCGCGCTCGTGAATAGGCAGCGTCTAGCAGCCCTACCAAAATAGTTGAACACAATCCTTTTTTCCTTTATATTGAGTATACTTTTTATATTAATATATCGCATATATCGAATATAATTCAACGATTTTTATTGAACATTGTATTTTTATCACCCCAAAAATTACTGTAAATCCATTTATTTTCAATGGATTTTAATTTCACTTTCTCATGCTTTGAACACTTTCACTTGGTTTTAAGTTCTCGAACTCTGCTGAGAAACATGAGTTCTATTCAGTCATAAGGCAATGTATCCATTTTTGTCGGAGGTTTTTTTATGAATAGGCGACTTTGATGTAGTGATTGTCTTAGATAGTTATTGGGCAATGATTATTGTGTAAACTTCAAAACAGACATGCAAACCAGTTGGATGCCAGGTACCATCGTAGATGGCACTGTCATCTATTCAATAAATAGCGTTAAAATGTCATGCGTAAATGGCTGGGCGTTGTGGCGTGCGCCTGTAATCCAGTTACTTGGAGGCCGGGGTTGTTGGACGGGTTGAGGTTGGGAGTCCTGTTAGTCGCCTTTCTATGGAGATCAGGCGTCCATGCTAAGCTCGGCATCAATATGGTCGACCCGACGGAGGTTAGGACGACCAGGTTGTATAATGAGGGACGAATCGGCCCAGGGTGGAAACACAGCAGGCAAAAGTTCCCGTGTGGAGCAGTAGTGGGATCGCGCTCGTGAATAGGCAGAGTCTAGCAGCCCTACCAAAATAGTTGAACACAATCCTTTTTCCTTTATATTGAGTATACTTTTTATATTAATATATCGCATATATCGAATATAATTCAACGATTTTCATTGAACATTGTATTTTTACCCCCCAAAAAATGACTGTAAATCCATTTATTTTCAATGGTTTTTAATTTCACTTTCTCATGCTTTGAACACTTTCACTTGGTTTTAAGTTCACGAACTCTGCTGAGAAACATGAGTTCTATTCAGTCATAAGGCCATGTATCCATTTTTGTTGGAGGTTTGTTTTTATGAATAGGCGACTTTGATGTATTGATTGTCTTAGATAGTTATTGGGCAATGATTATTGTGTAAACTTCAAAACAGACATGCAAACCAGTTGGATGCCAGGTTCCATCGTAGATGGCACTGTCTTCTATTCAATAAATAGCGTTAAAATGTCATGCGTAAATGGCTGGGCGTTGTGGCGTGCGCCTGTAATCCAGTTACTTGGAGGCCGGGGTTGTTGGACGGGTTGAGGTTGGGAGTCCTGTTAGTCGCCTTTCTATGGAGATCAGGCGTCCATGCTAAGCTCGGCATCAATATGGTCGACCCGACGGAGGTTAGGACGACCAGGTTGTATAATGAGGGACGAATCGGCCCAGGGTGGAAACACAGCAGGCAAAAGTTCCCGTGTGGAGCAGTAGTAGGATCACGCTCGTGAATGGCAGTGTCTAGCAGCCCTACCAAAATAGTTGAACACAATCCTTTTTCCTTTATATTGAGTATACTTTTTATATTACCATATCGCATATATCGAATATAATTCAACGATTTTCATTGAACATTGTATTTTTACCCCCCAAAAAATGACAGTAAATCCATTTATTTTCAATGGTTTTTAATTTCACTTTCTCATGCTTTGAACACTTTCACTTGGTTTTAAGTTCACGAACTCTGCTGAGAAACATGAGTTCTATTCAGTCATAAGGCCATGTATCCATTTTTGTCGGAGGTTTGTTTTTATGAATAGGCGACTTTGATGTAGTGATTGTCTTAGATAGTTATTGGACAATGATTATTGTGTAAACTTCAAAACAGACATGCAAACCAGTTGGATGCCAGGTATCATCGTAGATGGCACTGTCTTCTATTCAATAAATAGCGTTAAAATGTCAGGCGTAAATGACTGGGCGTTGTGGCGTGCGCCTGTAATCCAGTTACTTGGAGGCCGGGGTTGTTGGACGGGTTGAGGTTGGGAGTCCTGTTAGTCGCCTTTCTATGGAGATCAGGCGTCCATGCTAAGCTCGGCATCAATATGGTCGACCCGACGGAGGTTAGGACGACCAGGTTGTATAATGAGGGACGAATCGGCCCAGGGTGGAAACACAGCAGGCAAAAGTTCCCGTGTGGAGCAGTAGTGGGATCGCGCTCGTGAATAGGCAGCGTCTAGCAGCCCTACCAAAATAGTTGAACACAATCCTTTTTTCCTTTATATTGAGTATACTTTTTATATTAATATATCGCATATATCGAATATAATTCAACGATTTTTATTGAACATTGTATTTTTATCACCCCAAAAATTACTGTAAATCCATTTATTTTCAATGGATTTTAATTTCACTTTCTCATGCTTTGAACACTTTCACTTGGTTTTAAGTTCACGAACTCTGCTGAGAAACATGAGTTCTATTCAGTCATAAGGCCATGTATCCATTTTTGTCGGAGGTTTTTTTATGAATAGGCGACTTTGATGTAGTGATTGTCTTAGATAGTTATTGGGCAATGATTATTGTGTAAACTTCAAAACAGACATGCAAACCAGTTGGATGCCAGGTACCATCGTAGATGGCACTGTCATCTATTCAATAAATAGCGTTAAAATGTCATGCGTAAATGGCTGGGCGTTGTGGCGTGCGCCTGTAATTCAGTTACTTGGAGGCCGGGGTTGTTGGACGGGTTGAGGTTGGGAGTCCTGTTAGTCGCCTTTCTATGGAGATCAGGCGTCCATGCTAAGCTCGGCATCAATATGGTCGACCCGACGGAGGTTAGGACGACCAGGTTGTATAATGAGGGACGAATCGGCCCAGGGTGGAAACACAGCAGGCAAAAGTTCCCGTGTGGAGCAGTAGTGGGATCGCGCTCGTGAATAGGCAGCGTCTAGCAGCCCTACCAAAATAGTTGAACACAATCCTTTTTCCTTTATATTGAGTATACTTTTTATATTACCATATCGCATATATCGAATATAATTCAACGATTTTCATTGAACATTGTATTTTTACCCCCCAAAAAATGACAGTAAATCCATTTATTTTCAATGGTTTTTAATTTCACTTTCTCATTCTTTGAACACTTTCACTTGGTTTTAAGTTCACGAACTCTGCTGAGAAACATGAGTTCTATTCAGTCATTAGGCCATGTATCCATTTTTGTCGGAGGTTTGTTTTTATGAATAGGCGATTTTGATGTAGCGATTGTCTTAGATAGTTATTGGGCAAGGATTATTGTGTAAACTTCAAAATAGACATGCAAACCAGTTGGATGCCAGGTACCATCTTAGATGGCACTGTCTTCTATTCAATAAATAGCGTTAAAATGTCATGCGTAAATGGCTGGGCGTTGTGGCGTGCGCCTGTAATCCAGTTACTTGGAGGCCGGGGTTGTTGGACGGGTTGAGGTTGG
Source organism: Saccoglossus kowalevskii (assembly GCF_978046115.1). Classification (NCBI taxonomy): domain Eukaryota; kingdom Metazoa; phylum Hemichordata; class Enteropneusta; family Harrimaniidae; genus Saccoglossus; species Saccoglossus kowalevskii. Next base: position 21,301,533 of record NC_140659.1, read on the forward strand.
GAGTCCTGTTAGTCGTCTTTTTATGGAGATCAGGCGTCCATGCTAAGCTCGGCATCAATATGGTCGACCAGACGGAGGTTAGGACAACCAGGTTGTATAATGAGGGACGAATCGGCCCAGGGTGGAAACACAGCAGGCAAAAGTTACCGTGTGGAGCAGTAGTGGGATCGCGCTCGTGAATAGGCAGCGTCTAGCAGCCCTACCAAAATAGTTGAACACAATCTTTTTTTCCTTTATATTGAGTATACTTTTTATATTAATATATCGCATATATCGAATATAATTCAACGATTTTTATTGAACATTGTATTTTTAACACCCCAAAAATTACTGTAAATCCATTTATTTTCAATGGTTTTTAATTTCACTTTCTCATGCTTTGAACACTTTCACTTGGTTTTAAGTTCACGAACTCTGCTGAGAAACATGAGTTCTATTCAGTCATAAGGCCATGTACTAGTATCCATTTTTGTCGGAGGTTTGTTTTTATGAATAGGCGACTTTGATGTAGTGATTGTCTTAGATAGTTATTGGGCAATGATTATTGTGTAAACTTCAAAACAGACATGCAAACCAGTTAGATGCCAGGTTCCATCGTAGATGGCACTGTCTTCTATTCAATAAATAGCGTTAAAATGTCATGCGTAAATGGCTGGGCGTTGTGGCGTGCGCCTGTAATCCAGTTACTTGGAGGCCGGGGTTGTTGGACGGGTTGAGGTTGGGAGTCCTGTTAGTCGCCTTTCTATGGAGATCAGGCGTCCATGCTAAGCTCGGCATCGATATGGTCGACCCGACGGAGGTTAGGACGACCAGGTTGTGTAATGAGGGACGAATCGGCCCAGGGTGGAAACACAGCAGGCAAAAGTTCCCGTGTGGAGCAGTAGTGGGATCGCGCTCGTGAATAGGCAGCGTCTAGCAGCCCTACCAAAATAGTTGAACACAATCCTTTTTTCCTTTATATTGAGTATACTTTTTATATTAATATATCGCATATATCGAATATAATTCAACGATTTTTATTGAACATTGTATTTTTATCACCCCAAAAATTACTGTAAATCCATTTATTTTCAATGGTTTTTAATTTCACTTTCTCATGCTTTGAACATTTTCACTTGGTTTTAAGTTCACGAACTCTGCTGAGAAACATGAGTTCTATTCAGTCATAAGGCCATGTATCCATTTTTGTCGGAGGTTTTTTTATGAATAGGCGACTTTGATGTAGTGATTGTCTTAGATAGTTATTGGGCAATGATTATTGTGTAAACTTCAAAACAGACATGCAAACCAGTTGGATGCCAGGTACCATCGTAGATGGCACTGTCATCTATTCAATAAATAGCGTTAAAATGTCATGCGTAAATGGCTGGGCGTTGTGGCGTGCGCCTGTAATCCAGTTACTTGGAGGCCGGGGTTGTTGTACGGGTTGAGGTTGGGAGTCCTGTTAGTTGTCTTTCTATGGAGATCAGGCGTCCATGCTAAGCTCGGCATCAATATGGCCGACCCGACGGAGGTTAGGACGACCATGTTGTATAATGAGGGACGAATCGGCCCAGGGTGGAAACACAGCAGGCAAAAGTTCCCGTGTGGAGCAGTAGTGGGATCACGATCGTGAATTGGCAGCGTCTAGCAGCCCTACCAAAATAGTTGAACACAATCCTTTTTTCCTTTATATTGAGTATACTTTTTATATTAATATATCGCATATATCGAATATAATTCAACGATTTTTATTGAACATTGTATTTTTATCACCCCAAAAATTACTGTAAATCCATTTATTTTCAATGGATTTTAATTTCACTTTCTCATTCTTTGAACACTTTCACTTGGTTTTAAGTTCACGAACTCTGCTGAGAAACATGAGTTCTATTCAGTCATAAGGCCATGTATCCATTTTTGTCGGAGGTTTGTTTTTATGAATAGGCGATTTTGATGTAGCGATTGTCTTAGATAGTTATTGGGCAAGGATTATTGTGTAAACTTCAAAATAGACATGCAAACCAGTTGGATGCCAGGTACCATCTTAGATGGCACTGTCTTCTATTCAATAAATAGCGTTAAAATGTCATGCGTAAATGGCTGGGCGTTGTGGCGTGCGCCTGTAATCCAGTTACTTGGAGGCCGGGGTTGTTGTACGGGTTGAGGTTGGGAGTCCTGTTAGTTGTCTTTCTATGGAGATCAGGCGTCCATGCTAAGCTCGGCATCAATATGGCCGACCCGACGGAGGTTAGGACGACCATGTTGTATAATGAGGGACGAATCGGCCCAGGGTGGAAACACAGCAGGCAAAAGTTCCCGTGTGGAGCAGTAGTGGGATCACGATCGTGAATTGGCAGCGTCTAGCAGCCCTACCAAAATAGTTGAACACAATCCTTTTTTCCTTTATATTGAGTATACTTTTTATATTAATATATCGCATATATCGAATATAATTCAACGATTTTTATTGAACATTGTATTTTTATCACCCCAAAAATTACTGTAAATCCATTTATTTTCAATGGATTTTAATTTCACTTTCTCATTCTTTGAACACTTTCACTTGGTTTTAAGTTCACGAACTCTGCTGAGAAACATGAGTTCTATTCAGTCATAAGGCCATGTATCCATTTTTGTCGGAGGTTTGTTTTTATGAATAGGCGATTTTGATGTAGCGATTGTCTTAGATAGTTATTGGGCAAGGATTATTGTGTAAACTTCAAAATAGACATGCAAACCAGTTGGATGCCAGGTACCATCTTAGATGGCACTGTCTTCTATTCAATAAATAGCGTTAAAATGTCATGCGTAAATGGCTGGGCGTTGTGGCGTGCGCCTGTAATCCAGTTACTTGGAGGCCGGGGTTGTTGGACGGGTTGAGGTTGGGAGTCCTGTTAGTCGTCTTTTTATGGAGATCAGGCGTCCATGCTAAGCTCGGCATCAATATGGTCGACCAGACGGAGGTTAGGACGACCAGGTTGTATAATGAGGGACGAATCGGCCCAGGGTGGAAACACAGCAGGCAAAAGTTACCGTGTGGAGCAGTAGTGGGATCGCGCTCGTGAATAGGCAGCGTCTAGCAGCCCTACCAAAATAGTTGAACACAATCTTTTTTTCCTTTATATTGAGTATACTTTTTATATTAATATATCGCATATATCGAATATAATTCAACGATTTTTATTGAACATTGTATTTTTAACACCCCAAAAATTACTGTAAATCCATTTATTTTCAATGGTTTTTAATTTCACTTTCTCATGCTTTGAACACTTTCACTTGGTTTTAAGTTCACGAACTCTGCTGAGAAACATGAGTTCTATTCAGTCATAAGGCCATGTATCCATTTTTGTCGGAGGTTTGTTTTTATGAATAGGCGACTTTGATGTAGTGATTGTCTTAGATAGTTATTGGGCAATGATTATTGTGTAAACTTCAAAACAGACATGCAAACCAGTTGGATGCCAGGTTCCATCGTAGATGGCACTGTCTTCTATTCAATAAATAGCGTTAAAATGTCATGCGTAAATGGCTGGGCGTTGTGGCGTGCGCCTGTAATCCAGTTACTTGGAGGCCGGGGTTGTTGGACGGGTTGAGGTTGGGAGTCCTGTTAGTCGCCTTTCTATGGAGATCAGGCGTCCATGCTAAGCTCGGCATCGATATGGTCGACCCGACGGAGGTTAGGACGACCAGGTTGTGTAATGAGGGACGAATCGGCCCAGGGTGGAAACACAGCAGGCAAAAGTTCCCGTGTGGAGCAGTAGTGGGATCGCGCTCGTGAATAGGCAGCGTCTAGCAGCCCTACCAAAATAGTTGAACACAATCCTTTTTTCCTTTATATTGAGTATACTTTTTATATTAATATATCGCATATATCGAATATAATTCAACGATTTTTATTGAACATTGTATTTTTATCACCCCAAAAATTACTGTAAATCCATTTATTTTCAATGGTTTTTAATTTCACTTTCTCATGCTTTGAACATTTTCACTTGGTTTTAAGTTCACGAACTCTGCTGAGAAACATGAGTTCTATTCAGTCATCAGGCCATGTATCCATTTTTGTCGGAGGTTTTTTTATGAATAGGCGACTTTGATGTAGTGATTGTCTTAGATAGTTATTGGGCAATGATTATTGTGTAAACTTCAAAACAGACATGCAAACCAGTTGGATGCCAGGTACCATCGTAGATGGCACTGTCATCTATTCAATAAATAGCGTTAAAATGTCATGCGTAAATGGCTGGGCGTTGTGGCGTGCGCCTGTAATCCAGTTACTTGGAGGCCGGGGTTGTTGTACGGGTTGAGGTTGGGAGTCCTGTTAGTTGTCTTTCTATGGAGATCAGGCGTCCATGCTAAGCTCGGCATCAATATGGCCGACCCGACGGAGGTTAGGACGACCATGTTGTATAATGAGGGACGAATCGGCCCAGGGTGGAAACACAGCAGGCAAAAGTTCCCGTGTGGAGCAGTAGTGGGATCACGATCGTGAATTGGCAGCGTCTAGCAGCCCTACCAAAATAGTTGAACACAATCCTTTTTCCTTTATATTGAGTATACTTTTTATATTAATATATCGCATATATCGAATATAATTCAACGATTTTCATTGAACATTGTATTTTTACCCCCCAAAAAATGACAGTAAATCCATTTATTTTCAATGGTTTTTAATTTCACTTTCTCATGCTTTGAACACTTTCACTTGGTTTTAAGTTCACGAACTCTGCTGAGAAACATGAGTTCTATTCAGTCATAAGGCCATGTATCCATTTTTGTCGGAGGTTTGTTTTTATGAATAGGCGACTTTGATGTAGTGATTGTCTTAGATAGTTATTGGGCAATGATTATTGTGTAAACTTCAAAACAGACATGCAAACCAGTTGGATGCCAGGTACCATCGTAGATGGCACTGTCTTCTATTCAATAAATAGCGTTAAAATGTCATGCGTAAATGGCTGGGCGTTGTGGCGAGCGCCTGTAATCCAGTTACTTGGAGGCCGGGGTTGTTGGACGGGTTGAGGTTGGGAGTCCTGTTAGTCGTCTTTCTATGGAGATCAGGCGTCCATGCTAAGCTCGGCATCAATATAGTCGACCCGACGGAGGTTAGGACGACCAGGTTGTATAATGAGGGACGAATCGGCCCAGGGTGGAAACACAACAGGCAAAAGTTCCCGTGTGGAGCAGTAGTGGGATCGTGCTCGTGAATAGGCAGCGTCTAGCAGCCCTACCAAAATAGTTGAACACAATCCTTTTTCCTTTATATTGAGTATACTTTTTATATTAATATATCGCATATATCGAATATAATTCAACGATTTTCATTGAACATTGTATTTTTACCCACCCCCCCCCCCCACCCAAAAAAAAAAACAATTGACTATAAATCCATTTATTTTCAAATGTTTTTAATTTCACTTTCGCATGCTTTGAGCAATTTCATTTGGTTTTCAGTTCATGAACTCTGCTGAGAAACATCAGTTCTCTTCGGTCATAAGGCCATGTATCCATTTTTGTCGGAGGTTTGTTTTTATGAATGGGCGACTTTGATGTAGTGATTGTCTTAGATAGTTATTAGGCAATGGTTATTGTGTAAACTTCAAAACAGACATGCAAACCAGTTGGATGCCAGGTTCCATCGTAGATGGCACTGTCTTCTATTCAATAAATAGCGTTAAAATGTCAGGCGTAAATGACTGGGCGTTGTGGCGTGCGCCTGTAATCCAGTTACTTGGAGGCCGGGGTTGTTGGACGGGTTGAGGTTGGGAGTCCTGTTAGTCGCCTTTCTATGGAGATCAGGCGTCCATGCTAAGCTCGGCATCAATATGGTCGACCCGACGGAGGTTAGGACGACCAGGTTGTATAATGAGGGACGAATCGGCCCAGGGTGGAAACACAACAGGCAAAAGTTCCCGTGTGGAGCAGTAGTGGGATCGTGCTCGTGAATAGGCAGCGTCTAGCAGCCCTACCAAAATAGTTGAACACAATCCTTTTTCCTTTATATTGAGTATACTTTTTATATTAATATATCGCATATATCGAATATAATTCAACGATTTTCATTGAACATTGTATTTTTACCCACCCCCCCCCCCAAAAAAAAAAACAATTGACTATAAATCCATTTATTTTCAAATGTTTTTAATTTCACTTTCGCATGCTTTGAGCAATTTCATTTGGTTTTCAGTTCATGAACTCTGCTGAGAAACATCAGTTCTCTTCGGTCATAAGGCCATGTATCCATTTTTGTCGGAGGTTTGTTTTTATGAATGGGCGACTTTGATGTAGTGATTGTCTTAGATAGTTATTAGGCAATGGTTATTGTGTAAACTTCAAAGCAGACATGCAAACCAGGTGGATGCCAGGTACCATCGTAGATGGCACTGTCTTCTATTCAATAAATAGCGTTAAAATGTCAGGCGTTAATGGCTGGGCGTTGTGGCGTGCGCCTGTAATCCAGTTACTTGGAGGCCGGGGTTGTTGGACGGGTTGAGGTTGGGAGTCCTGTTAGTCGTCTTTCTATGGAGATCAGGCGTCCATGCTAAGCTCGGCATCAACGGAGGTTAGGACGACCAGGTTGTATAATGAGGGACGTATCGGCCCAGGGTGGAAACACAGCAGGCAAAAGTTCCCGTGTGGAGCAGTAGTGGGATCGCGCTCACGAATAGGCAGCGTCTAGCAGCCCTACCAAAATAGTTGAACACGATCCTTTTTCTTTTTTTATCGAGTATACTTTGTATATTAATGTATCGCATATTTACTACACACAATTCAACGTTTTTCATTGTACATTGTATTTTTCTCAAAAACAGTACTGTATATGCATTTACTAGTATTTCCAGTGGCATTTAATTTTACTTTCTCATGCTTTGAACAATTTCACTTGTTTTTAAGTTTACGAACTCTGCTGAGAAACAGAAGTTCTATTGTATTGTTTTGTTATATCTTCACCTAGATTCAAAACAATTAATGAGCTTACAGTATGCTGTTCATAATTAGAGACTACCAGTGACCACAAGGCAGGGAAACTATAGATACAATTTAATTTTATTTATCTTAGTTTTGAGATAGATCTTTTGCTTCAGCGTGGTACTAACTCGTTAGCTTGCAATAATACACAACACATCGTAAAAGAAGATGTTACTGTTGCATTAGCATGAGCGACCAACATTTTGCATTCAGCGCCTACCATATCAATTAATTAATCTCCATTTGGACTTGCTTCGATAATGGAGGCTAGGCCACTGGTGACTTTTCATGGCTTCACATTACAATTTTTGAAGGTGCCACTAAATACACTGTTGTGCTTTAGTGAGAAAGAAATTTATGTGTATTTTGTTGAAGTCATACCAAGTTCAGTAACGGAGTACCTTCCATGGTTCAGTTGAGAGCAAATATTAAAGAGGTAAGAGTTGTTTACCCCTAATCCATGCGTAAATTATCTACATTACGCGTATATATTGTGATAGGATTTTGTGAAATTACTTCACATGGAAAAATCTTTAAATAAGAATATGTAGATCTACTATCACATGTAATTCTGTTCATTTGGGCTTTAAAGAATTACTTATTATCAACACTTGAATAAGTGCTCAACAGTCAATCCAGAGCTCTGGGCAAAAGGGGCCAGCCAGTCTGAGACTTGGTTCCCTGAATAAAGAAATCCTTGCTCCTGTTGTGTCTGAGCATTAATAGTATAAACATATATCGTACTTTGCATGGCCTTATTCCCGCCATCAGTTGGGTTGCTTAGCAAGATGGGATTCTGGGACAGGGGCTGCCATCTTTGTGAGTTCTGTTAGTTATTACACAAGTGAACATTGCTTGTACCTTGAACCTGTTGTCTGCGTGTTTATTGGGCCCGACACCACAGCTCCTTCCCCAAATAAAATGGCAATTGTTCCTATTTGAGTATTGGCAATATTCATAAATTCTCAATTTTTTTTTTCATTCTCATTACTCCTGGGTAATCCACAGAAAACATTATAGGAAATATAAAACCAGTCAGTAGATTGTGAATCCCTCATTGAAAACAAGGTGTGAAGTTTCATTATCAGACATGCAAAATATTGCAGTGAAAAATTCCCACATACCTGGTGGTTATAAGAATTAGTGATGTTAGTTACAGAGATTGAATGCATTTCCAGTCATTTTATATATGCAAATTGAGATTATATATTACCAATACCATAATACATGTTTAGGACTACACAACAGAGCTGTACAGCAATCCTATGAAACCAGGCCCAATCAAACACAAGCCAACCTAAAACCAGATTCCCCTCAAGTCACATTCATAACGAATACAAGTAGTTCGTTCCAATTGTGTTGCAGAGCTCCTGTTGCACACATGGGGGGGGACAATGTTGCAATGTGTGTGTCTGTCTGTCTGTCTGCCCTTGTATTTCCTTGTATTTGTAAAGAGACATGGATGATGAAACTAGGATAACAGAAATAACATTTTATTTTTAATTATCCCCTATTTTAACACATTTAACAAAAACAATAGTTTTTAAAATTTAATTCATATTGTCATAAGAAACAAGAGTTGATTTCAGACTCTCGCAAATTGAAACCATCTATAAATTTACTATTCAATATCATAAATATCAAAACAAATTCGACTTTTTCAAATTCAAACAATATTTCTTTAACTCAAATAAAATTATTCACTCTGAAATGACTTACTCACACCATACTCAAATTTGTGAAACAAACGAATCAAATATGTTATGTTGTAATACCTGTGTCACAACATTTCATTAAAGGAATCACTGCAATGGTTTCAGTATTGAGGTGAATGCAATTTTCTACACTCAACAATTCAAAAAATCTCAAATAATTGCTACATTAATAAATAACGTCCTACGTGTATGTGGAAATTTCATGATGCATCACAAACTAATGGTAAACCACTGCCACTTTGACTTCTCAAAAAAAACCAGTCAACCATTTTTCCTATCAAATTTAAACCAGACAGACCAAATATGACATTGCTTTTGATATCAATTTTTTTTTTTTCATAGAACAAAATTCATGAAGACAAGTCAGGGCACTGCTGGTGTGTCACTTAGAAAAGCAAAAATACTGTAAAACCATTTATTTTCACTGACTTTTAATTTCACTATTTTGAGCATATTCACTGTGTTTTAATTTCACAAATTTGTAGAGGAAATAATGAGTTTTCATTGTTATATTACATGTTCACGTAAATTTATTTTAGCGGATTTTACTTATCAGCAAAAATGAATAATTAATGCATTTACAGTGGACTGAATGTGTGTGCAAATGCGTCATCTGAAAGTTGTTCATTTTCTCTTTCTACCACTACCAGACAAAATCATAGCAATTCTTATGAAAATGTTGATGGTGTCCATATAAATACCCATTGCTCTGAAAGAGATAATTAAACAATGCAAGTCAGTCACTGATTTCAACACAGGTTAATGTGTACGAATATGAGAACTGTTTCAACGAAAACAATTCCTGGGGATATTTTCACCACCTGGCAACCATCACGGTGAAAACAAAAGCAAAAAACTCTCAATAAAACTGTACTTTGGGATAGTTGATGGGACTCTCCTGATCAATGCAACTAAATTACCCCTATATGCGCAACATATATAAATTTGTTATAAATAAATATAACATATATAAATTTGGTTGCTCAGGATTACTTTAAAGTTGAGTTTGTTCTGTTTCCTTGACTTTAGCTGTTTTCACCGGCTCCTCGACCGGCGTTTCACAGCAGCTCGCGCAGAGCCCATAGAAATACATGGTACAGTGGTGCGCGTCTTAGTAACATAGAACAGACGCAACTCTGCCCCTGAGAATATTTTTGCAGTACAAAAATGCATTAAAGAGTTGTTATTATAATATCCACATACAGTGTGTTTAAAGCAGAGAGTCGTCCACTGCGCATGCGTCAGATGGCCATAGCGTGTCATTGTTCGCAGACAAGTGTCTACCCATGAGCCTTTGCTTTTTAAGAGTGTGTTGTTATCGTCGCTTGGGACTCAATTCCAGAGCGTGCGCAGGTGATGACCCTCTCACTTTAAGCAACAAAGTCACATTAAAGGAATAATGCATTTCATACGTCACTTAGAACCCATATGGCACAAGACAATTACTTTTTTTGCAGTACAAAGTACAGTACAAAGAATGTCACATTTTGTATGAATTGATCTGTCACAATGTGCTATGACACATTGTCAGGTTTCTCTTTAATTATATCACCAACTAGCACTGTACAATTTCTCCTCGTGCAGAACTGGTTAATTTCATCAATTAATTTTGTTCTTGAGTGTATATTGTAATTTATTTTTTAACATAATGGGAAATCACACTTTTCACCAATACTTACCCACCCACCAGCATGCTGTGCTGTGCTGGGCTAGTCCCAAATTTCTATTTAATGCATGACCTCCAAAAGGTCACACATCTTTGTACCTTCTGGTGGCACAAATTCAATATCGATTGGAATTCCTCATAAATTTTCCCTCAGAATGCAAGAAGCTGACATTGAAGTCCAAAAACATTTACCCCGAGCATAAGCCCACCCCTCTACTTTTAGACAATTAACAAGTTGAGGGCATCCCAGAGTATTGGCCCATGGTGTTTTTACCGGGCGTTGACGACATTTATTAAAATATGCATGTATTTCATTGCATAGAGAATCATGACTGGTATGGTTAGTTTGGTTCCTGCTTTTACAAGAAAACTCGCATTAATTTCAGAGTACATTGTGGGCGAACGTACAGAACATGGTTCACACCTTTTCTATTCTGTTATTTACTCAGGGTGAATCCTGATGTTGCAATACTGAAGTAATCCATATTTCTTTTAAGTAGTAGTTTTCAAAACGCCAAAAATGTGATCGTCAAGTCATGAAACCTGGTCATTGACCGTTGTTTTAGGTTTCCGAATAATAGTGTTGATTGAGACTATCGTGAATGGAGTGTGACAAGCAAACTATTCTTCGACATGACTTGTTGGCGACCATGAAAGGTTTAAATACTTCCTCCACCCTCAATTTACCTTTCGAAAATTGCGAATCAACAGCTTTTAGAGAAAATCACCATTTTTTGTCGAAATCGGTGTTATTGAGAGTTTGCGTACGATTGAAAACATTCCACAATGAAGATAATGATAAAGATATTGCCTTTGACTATTTTCCCACAGTGTGTTTTTTTATGAACATGTTTGTTTCTTCATTGTAAAAAGTGTAATGGAAATCAATGACAATTTGTTCTGGTTTTTTTCCTCAAAAATAGACATAATATTTCTCCGAGACCGGCGCTGTGAACGAAAAATGTAATTTGGATAATTTTTCCTGCTTGGGAAGATGGTTACAATTTTAAACCCACCAACAAATTATCTTTTGTGAGGTGGCCCCCGGAGTATATGCCCACCCCCTAATTTTCCTGATTTTACATGTTCAGGCCCCTGGCCCTGGGCTTATACTCGGGGAAGTACGATAAACTTGGAAAAAAAGGTGACGTATAATATTGTAAATTATTGTTGACAAAGAGCAAAAGTACCCCCAGATATACCAGGATGTGTGCATGAAGCCTATTAAAAAAAATGTCAGAAATTCACTCACGCATTGATTGGATCAAATGGGTACCCAGCCACCACTGGATGAGTCTCTGCTTTCCTTACTATGTGCTGTGTGTCATAGAGGAGGAACCCGCCAAACAGCACCACACCACCATACACACTAATAGCGTATAAGCCTGAACCAAGCGCTGTGGTGGGTGGGAAAAACATTCCACCTATTATGAGACAAAAACATAGTTAAAGTATTAACACTTGCCCGTTATTGCTAGTAAAAGATGTGTTAATGAAACAACCTTAACAATGATGCCTTGACTGAAATGTGACCACTCTATCAGTGAATTGAAGACAAGAAAATGGGTGCCAGATGACCATTTTCAATTTAATCTGCTAAACAAAGTGATGTATATCAAGGTTCCATCATGTTCAACATATGTACCAAGTCTAAATAAATACTGATCATACATAAACAAGATCTGATCATAGAAATAATGATTGATTGTGATTAATTGGCCATAGCTAATTAACACATTGTCTACTGAAAACCTACATAGAAAGCATCAGCAATGTTAAACAGTACAGCATATCTCAATTTTGAGTTCTTTGCAAAGTTGGCAATCATGATGTGGAGAGACACACTTGATTGACCTTTGACATCCCACACTAAGGGTTTATACCCTAAAACGTTCAGGAGTAATAAATAACAATAAATTACATTTTCATTTTCAAATTTATTCGGTTATTTTTCATTATATTCACCTGTAAAATCAGTTTGAGATTATTTCCGACAGCACTGTCAAGTTTCACAATTACACAGCTGTTTAATTGTCTTTGTATATATATTTTTATTGCTAACTGCAAAATATAGCGTTGAATTTAAAATAAAAACTCTCTTACCTATAATTCATTGTCATAACTGCAGACGACCGACCAGCCTTACTCAACTACAAAGCACATGGGTTATTTTGAAAAGAAGAAAAGCATGATTTCAAAAAATACCACTTACCAAGGGAGGCGATGAAAACTACACCAAGACCCATGGCTAAAGGACCTCCCATGTAAAGAAATTTATCACTGGGAGCACATGCAGCTACCATTGAAAGACCTGCAAAAAAAAATAAGACACAGACTGCTTAATTACTCAATTTGTGTGTAAGTACGCACCCCCAATATGCATTTGAATTTATTTTTTTATAAACACAAGAACTTGGTCAATAAGTCTTGTTTCAAATATGCAAATTTTCATAAAATACAAAATTAATAATATTGTAATTTCTATCTAAATACCATGTTCTGTTCAGGTAGATTAATATCATAGATCAATAGGATATCCTGTTTATCTAAATCAATATCATATCTGTTTATCTAAATCATTATCATATTCTGTTTATCTAAATCAATATCATATTCTGTTTATCTAAATCAATATCATATTATGTTTATCTAAATCAATATCATATTCTGTTTATCTAAATCAATATCATATTCTGTTTATCTAAATCAATATCATATTATGTTTAGTAGTAGTAGTAGTCCAGAGTTTTAAATCCGGTTTGGTCCCCGAAGACGAGGGTGGCCGGATTCACCTTAAACTAGTGGCAATCGCTCTTACCCCCTCCCTCCACTTTGCACGATTTAAAGCATCCCTCATCCTCATCCCAACCTTCCCACTCTCCTCCTCCACTTGCATCTTCCACGTCTTCTTTGGCCTTCCCCTTTTCCTTGGACCGCTCACCTCTAAATCAAGGGCCCTTCTTAATACATGCCCAAACTCCCTCCTCAGCACATGCCCATACCAACGTACCCCATTTGCCTTCGCCAACCGATCTACCGCTTCCTTCAAACCCAACATCTGCATCAAGTCCTTAGTTTTCTTTCTGTCCATCAACTTCACCCCACACATCACTCTCACCATCGCTCTCTCTGTCCTCCTTAAAATACCCAACTCATTTTCACTCAAACACCATGTCTCGCTCCCATACAGCAATGCTGATCTCACACAACTCTTATAAACTATTCCTTTCATCTCCAAGGGAAATCTCTTCCCATATAGTAGCTCTCCACGTTCCCTAAACTTGACCCAAGCAAACCTTGCTCTAGCTGTCACAGCCGCCTCACACCCACCACCCACACTTACCTTGTCCCCCAGGTATGTAAACTCCTTCACTGTCTCAACCTCATCACACAACTTTTCTTCCTGTTCCACCACCCTTCCAACTCCATTCTTACATCTTCCACACGCAAAATCCCTTGCCAATCTTTGGGTCACCCTCTTTATCTTTGCACATCTCCCATGTATCCACTTCCAACATTTCACACACCGCACTGAATTTACCTTTACTCTCTTTCCACACATGCCACATGGGTCAACCTTACTCACCAAAGCTTTCTCCTCCGTCCCACTCACCATCACTTTTGTCTTTCCAAAATTTACCTTCAAACCCTTACTCTCAAATGCTTTTTTCCATTTCACAAACTTCTCCCTCAATGCCTCCATTGTGTCATCCATCAAGACCAAGTCATCAGCATACAACATCTCTCTCATCAGCCCTTCTCTTGCGCTCTCTGTAACTACATCAATGACAACTGCAAATATCAATGGTGATAGTACAGAGCCTTGATGCACACCCACCTTCACCTCAAACTCCTCTGACAACTCCGATCCTACTCTAACTCTTGTCTTTGCTCCTTCATACAAACTCATCACTGCTCTTACCATTGCCTCTGGTATACTTCTCTTCCGCATTGCCCACTCCATCACCTTCCTCGGGACTCTATCAAAGGCCTTCTCCAAATCCACAAAACACATATACAGTTTCTTCCCTTTTGCACGATATTCCTCTTGCATCCTCCTCAGAATAAACACTGCATCAATTGTTCTATGTTTATCTACATCAATATCATATTCTGTTTATCTAAATCAATATCATATTCTGTTTATCTAAATCAATATCATATTATGTTTATCTAAATCAATATCATATTCTGTTTATCTAAATCAATATCATATTATATTTATCTAAATCAATATCATATTCTGTTTATCTAAATCAATATCATATTATGTTTATCTAAGTCAATATCATATTCTGTTTATCTAAATCAATATCATATTATGTTTATCTAAGTCAATATCATATTCTGTTTATCTAAATCAATATCATATTATGTTTATCTAAATCAATATCATATTCTATTCTCAGGGGAAGCTACCTTTTATAGGTGTTCGTACACTTCCACAAACTTGTCCTGTCATTGTCCTTCGACAATGTCGGCACATTCGCAGGACTGTCACCCCCATGGATCGAATGGTATTGTCCTATTGTTAAACGCTAACCAAAATTAGTAAACAACATGACGGACTCACTGGAATGCCCGGGCGTCGATCATAAAAAGTGTGGATAGCTGCTCGAATTCGCCACTCTGTTTCAAATTTTGAGCATAAACGAATATTATACAGTACAAGGATTGCTGCCGCTGCCCCGCGCGTTAGGTATTCCCCCCTCTTCACTTCCGCGCGTGCCCGGACACTCCCTCGCGTGTCCGCGCGTTAAGTAGTAGGACCGGTTCCATCTGATGCACCAGACCATCCATCCTGCTCTTCCCAAACGCATACATTGCATGTTCAATAAAGCTAAATAAATAAATAATTTCTGTATCTAGATCAATTTTAAGTCAATCATGAAAAACTATTCAAAGGAAAATCAAGATGTGAAACTGACCTCCGACCACACCAGCCGTGTACCACGCAGCTTTCACAAGTATAGGTCCACCAAGAAATGTTAATGGAGCAATAACCGCACCAACAATACCACTATGTAACATCCAGGCTAAATGCTTAGCACCAAATCCCTCGGTATATGGAATTGAGCGACATAAAATTCCGGAACCAATCACTGCAGCAAAAGTTGCCCCAATAGCCTGAAGAAAAAAAAATCACAGTAAAACTACATAACATGTGTCTATACCGATAGATTTGAACTGGAGGATGTGTTAGCCACCCATATGAGACCATAAACACTACTCACATAAACACTACTACAGTATAATAAAACAAAGTTCTTAGTGGTCATCTGTCATTAAAACCAATTAATGGGAAATGCAAATCATTCATAACTGCTGCTACTACCACCACTCACCCCTAGAAGAACAAAAACTAAATTTCTCTATTGTAAATTTTTGAAAAGTAAGAAACCCCTTACGAGTGAGAACACTCATTTACAATGTGTTATGTTTCATATACATTTGTACCTTTTTTACTATATTATACATTAAACTTGTGAAAATAAATTCCATACAAAATACCAAAAAAGTCTTTCCAGCGAAAATAAATTCAAGCTAAAATAAAGTATTTTACAGTATATGAAAATAATGGTGAAAACAGCAGCTAATGCCCATTTCAAACACTGAAACAATTGAACTGATTTGTATATACCAGCCAGGAGTTTGACATCATTCTGGCCATTATAGCAGGACTTCTTGCGATAGCTACAGCAGACAGAGCAGTCATTCCTAATCCAGCACCAAAATACAGGTAAGTCGATCTAAGCCGATCACGTACATATTGTGGCCAAATTCTAGTATAAAAAATTCAAAGCGAATAAACACATTTATCAAAATATATCAAAAATGGTATTTGAAATATGAAATCGTGTTAGAGGCCATTGCACGCGAGTACCATGACTGGTTGGCAATAAAACAATTTGCAACTAAAGATAAATAGATGCATTTTTCACTGCTACTGTTGTTATTACAGTAAATACACATGTATGTGCCACTGTTAAGGAGGCAATAACTGTGATTATGAACATTTTTATATTTAAATAGAACCACAGAAATATGATTAGTCACAATTACATGGCTAATGTCACAGAAAATGTGATCTGAAAACTATGAGTAGAGTAGTCGCCATTTTTTTTTTTGATCGTAAGGAAGTTCTGATTAGTGTACGACATTTGTTATCAGACATTTGCAGATGCTGGATGGTAAAAATGTAAACAAATGACGTCACAGTGCAACGCTTATGCAATACACTTTGTAAATGGTTAATGGTATATTCAATTACTAACAGTCTTTGGTAAATGCCAACAACTGTGAAAGCCATTCAAAATAATTAAAATAGACAAATATTATCAAACATTGTAAATTCATTCATTTCAGACAATAAATTGAATGATACATATGCAAAAACTACATTGCATTATGCCAGCCCCTGCATGTACAACCCTAGACTAAATTTCAGCTGTAGCACTGACAACTGTACAATATATATAAATAATATTTACTTTACTAACTAGATGGATTTGTATGACATAACTACAGAGGGCAGATTGAATTAAACACGCGAAACCCTTGCTTTTCCAATATTCTAGGTTTGAAGGGCAGCATTTTATTTGAGCCGAACTATTGCTCCTCACACCAATTAACAAGATATTTTCTCTTGTATGTTTATATGATTGTGGGCGAACATGGTTTGTAGTTCGGCCTGGTTCGTTTGGTTCGATCTGGTCATGTAGAGGGGTCAATCTTATTTCAACCCTGAGAATTTATTGGAGTTGAACACATTTACACGGTTAGTTGCTGGGCTCTGATAAAATGCTGTCATGTAAACAAGGTAAACACTATAAGCTGGAACCAAGTTCAAAGTCATTAGTAGTGGCAACACTCTAGGATGGACTAAGATCATAGTATAACAGCAGGACCATGTTGTCTCCTAACAAGAGAGGAACCTACAGTTAATATGAACAAAATTACTCACACAAACTATCAGTCCTTTTAAATTTGATTTCCTGGAACACTTTTAGCTTCTTAGTTGTACAATACTGTATTCAACCAACTTTGCACCCATATATCATTTCTTTTTGTAGTTTGACTCAGTGCCCATCTCTAACTTCTAATCATGATAACACTTTTACAAATATAGCGTCTATTGTAATTTTGACTATCATGAATGGGCAGCCTAAATATGTGAAACATACTAAATACTTCTGTAAGATTCAATTTCAAAAACGTTGATTTTGGGGATAAAAATGGCCACCAGATTGTCGGAGGTCAACCAAAATGATAAAACAAATCCTCAAGGGTATTTATCCTATTATGACTTGTTCTTGTACAACTTTGAACAAAATCAGTCCAGGCATGTCAGAGAAATGATGATGGAGGAACTGAGGAATAAAACCCGAAACATAAGTCTTCATTCCGTTTTTTTGTCTGAAAATATAGTAAGTTAGATTTACTTACGCAGCCTTTTCCAGTGCTCCAACTTCATTTGACATTCCAAGCCCATAGTAACAAAGAGCTCCAATACCGACAGCAGATGCTCCGGCCAACAGACCCCTACCACCTATGATTGCTGCAATACAAGCACATTGCACAGTTACTGTAAAACAGCAATATACCTTGATTGCATTGGAGGTAACTATAACAACAAATGGCTACTTGAAATGTGGATAAACTGTTTAAGCATTATTTGAAGCAAATTTCAAGTGTCAATCAGACCAAATCAACAGAGTTTCAAATTTCTGACAGAACCTTTTGTATAGATGTTCTGCAATGAGCATGTTACATTATAATGCATTAGTTTCTGTGTCTGTACTCTAATGCCTTAACACCATAGTATCTATGAATTCAACAACAAGCAACATTCTTTACAAGCAGCCTTGAAGAAAAATTTATACAAAGGAATAACAAAATTAATGTTACCTGATCCAGATGCTGGTTCCTGTGCCATTTCTTTTAGAGATTTCGTCTTTGTTCTCTCTGCAGCTCTCCTTGCTCCTAATCTTGACTGTGATGCATATCTCTGTGTTTGTATGAATACTCTAAAGGTACTTTTTAATTGCAACTGTTTCGGTGATGCTCTAGTCATAAATACTTGTACAGGCACTGAGATGCTCGCCTTCAACGGCATCTGTATTAATTTGGCAGCAAACATTATGTTACCTGTAGAGCAAAAGATTAAGGTGGAAATCAGCGTTGTTCACTTTTATTTCTGCTATGTGTTTCTGTTATTAAAAAAACTTGTGTGGAATAATGTCACAACAGATCATGTGATAGCGCCTTGTGATTAGCTGGATGGACAACAAATATACTGTGGAAAAGGAAATACTGTAAAACATTATGTTATTTTAGCTAGCATGTTATTTTAATTTCTCTAATTCAAGATGTCACTTATTTCAAAATTCTGTGTACTATGGCTGCCAGCACTATGGAGTCGGTGAATTCTGGCAAGTTTCGATTAATTTCTTGGTGAGAAAACTGTACATTTTTATGTAGAATTGACACCTTTTATTAATAATTAAAATAACGTGCTAAATTAGCTAATCTGTAATTTTGCTAATTCAAGATGTCACTAATTTATAATAAAATATATTCTCACAATGAAGTTGTTGGCATTTTAGCTAAATTAAGATTCAGTCAAATTCACTGAAATGGCACGTAGCTATTTAAACATGTTTTACAGTATTCACTTGGTTTCATTTTAACAGAATTGACGTTGAAAAAATATTCACTGAGGTCAAGTTTTATTGTTTGAATTTCAATATTCACTAGGTTTTGATTTAGTACATTTTGTGAGATAAGCGAAAATAAAATAATTAAGCCCTGTACAGTATGCAAATAAAAATTCATTGTCTTAGTCCCTTCCACAACCTGGTTATTGTGATTCTGGCTCTCACTCTATAGTGCCACAGATTTGTCGGGCATATATATTTTGCTCGCCCAACTGCACATGGGACTATGACCCCAGCTAATAATGTGTCAAAAAGACATACTAGTGATTGGTGGTGGTTTCGATTGCGTGATATGAGGAAATGGTGTACTTTTATATTTACTTTTATTTTCGACACCGTTTAGCGGCGCACGTTTGTGTTACGCAAGTCTACGGAGGAACGATACTCTTCAGTGTCGATAAAATCCAAACATCTAAAAACAGCATATTTCAAAGACATTGTATCAAAAATTGCTAAAAAAAAACAAGAAGAGCTATGGAGCCACAGATAGGCTTGGACAGAAGGACGGTGTACAATATGTATTCAGGGCTAAACATATCAAAAAGAAGTTGACATACTACACTTAATAACAGTCAATAATGCACTGAGTTTACTATTCTAAGGGAATTGTGGTTTTGAAGCTCCATTCTTACAATCGCCGAGTGTTACTCACTGAATCCAATGATGACGAAATGTTGTTGTACTAGGACGTCAGACTGTCAGAGACTGCCACGAAATGCGCATATTATTGTAATTAGAAATATCCAGCGACATGCTCGTACATTGTATAGCACATCCTCCCTTACCTCGTTCCGATCCACTGACTGCAGTGTGACTTTTTTGTTACAAACGCAGAAAAGAAGTCCGATAACGCAACAACAACATACAACAACGAATGTTCTCGCGTGTGTTCCCGTAAAAGAGTGGCATTCGATGGGGGCGCTTTATTGTCGCAAAACACGTACAGATTAATTACTAAGTTGCAAACCTATGGTATTTGCAACCACTTATTAAATCCGGTCGTAATTGAGCCAGCATCAACAAAGAATGACTGTGAATGGTACTAATTCGGACGGGTCTTAACACAAGCCACGGTTACTAATTAGTAACCGTGCACAAGCGGTGATCTCATAAGGCTTAAAGGCAGTGGCCTTGGTCTAAACTTTTTTAAAAGTCATATTGTTTTTTCGACAATAAGAAAGATGAAAATGGCTAACATTAGTAATAGCGCAGTGTTGGTGAGTGACTGAGAAAATAAACATAATCGTTCCATTATCTACGTGTAAGCAAGTCCATCTTTAGTCCTGCTCTGTCCGCAATATATCAATGATTTAACAATGATATTCCCAATGTAGTGTGCATCATTTTTTAAGCCTTTTAGGTCAAATAGTTGAATACTGGATTGCGAGGATATCGATAGAAATGTTAACAACCTGCGTTGTGTCGTTAGTGTTATCTGTTTTAACATTTTATTGTATTTTTTATATCTGTATTTCTTGTTATTGTGTTGTTGTTGTTTTTGATTATTGACCATGGTTAATGTATTCCCAATTCATTAATTTGAGTCAAATAAAATATACTATACTATACTATACTATACTATGACGCCTTAGTCGATTTTGGCTAAAATTCCGCTCCGCCGCCTCTTCACAACAGTGTTTATACGTGGAACTTGATATTGCTTTTTACAATTTGGGTTGCCTTTTAATCACATATTGTTGTGAAATGTTGTTTATTTAGTGAAATATTATTGTCATACATAATTCAATTTTTGAAACAACAGAAACTAACACATAATAACGATAATAAAATTTGTGTTTGAAGTTCGAAAGTAGTTGCCTTATTTCTGGTTTCAACTAGTTCGAAAATAGAACGTTCTTGAGCGCAAGTAAATCACACGTAGAACGTCATTGAACGCGTAGAACGCCTTCCGAACCAGACATTAGCAGCGTAAACTTATTGCAAATTTGTCCAATTTTGGGGCCAGTATGTCCTTACAATATTTCTAAGTTTTATTTATCGTTTTTTAGTAAACATGCCCCTGAAACGATTTGATATACCCGTAAAATACGTGCCGGCCGACGATTCACTTCTAAACATTCGAAATTTCGAACAAACTCCCGACACACCTTGCGCGATATGCGTCAGATCGGTGTTGAAAGAACGCCGACCTGCAGCGTCAATGAACAACCTGGGCAAGGTGGTGGCCGTCCTACGGAACAATGGTCACGCCGTTGCCTGGGAAAGATGGTATAGAATGGGCGGTGGTCAATGAAATTACACCCTAGCAAATGTAAAAATTATGCGAGTGTGTAATTGTCATCCACCCTACAGCTATACTATGACTATTGTACTATTTGATCAAATTTTAGTTGAGAAAGATTTTGAGGTTCAATATTGATCCAAAATCGCAATTTAAGTTTCATAATAGTAGAGTTCTAGACAAGGCAAACCAAATAGGTATTATTCGTATGAGTTTTAAATTCGTGGTATCGAATTCTCCTTAAGTAAACAGTTAGACAGATTCTCGATTACGACACCACAATGTGGCAGCTCCGTTTCAAGTGTGACTCCTTGGCCATAGAGGGCGTTTAACATCGGACATCTAAGACTGTCGTTAGTCCTTAGGGGCTGATCAGTTTTTATGGCCGGGACTGGGCCGGCAACTTTTTTTAAATGTAGAAACAAAATCAATACCCCCCCGTAACCGCAATGAAAATTATGGTGCCCCCCCCCCCCCGGACAAAGACTAAAAGTAATGTGACACACACACCCCCATTTTCAGTTCTTTTTAAAACATTTTTATAGTTAATTATTTAGTATAGTTATAGTTAGTTGTTGTAGATTGTCTGCATACTATACTCATTGAGTGAAAAAAAGAATGTTTTTTTCCAAATAAGCAAAACAGTGCATGTCTCCAAGTGCCTGCTTGTCCCCTAGATCTTGTTGTCACTGTCTACCGCACTTCACTGTGATCCTCCTCTTCACTGGCCAGAAAGAAGAAAGTTGTAAACATTTCTGAGGAACACAAACTTCAATACTGTTCAATCCATATGACAGTGATTCCAAACTGCATGCAATCAATGGAATATGTCAACCTATTTATTTCCACTTAATAATATTTATTTATTATGGTATAATTTACACATTTACATAAAGCACTTTTTATATTTTTATTTAATTTATTGTTCTGTAGTCAATATAAATTATTTGATATATAACCATCCATACTTTACATGGTGTAGATATGTACTGTATTTTTCAACATTTACATTGACATTATTGCAATTTATAACTAGTTTATTTCTGTTTACAGTTTATATTTACAAATCACATCCCAGACTTACAGCAACAGAGCGTGTCGTGCTCTTTTCACAGAGCATTAATTGTTACAATATTGTTAATATTTCATTTCAAGTTTTTATATCATTTGCTGTCATACACCATAAATTGTTTCTGTAGTGCACCGCAATAAATTATAATTAAAATACCGATACTTGCTAGTGTAATAATTTCGAAATGCTATAGAAATACAATGCTGATAATACCAACCTGGAAAGAAAGTAACAGTTTATACTTGCAAAATTCTGTGAAGAAAGTGTGGCATGTTGTAACTTATAATTTGCAATATTTTATAAATAAGGTGACTCCCCTCAAATGCTGTCTAAAAAGACTGACCCCCCTCTTGATACTTCAGAAATAAGCCCCCCCCCCCGGAATTTGCCGGCCCAGCCCCGGCTGTAATAACTGATCCGTCCCTTAGTCATAAAGTCGTATGCCGAGGGCCTCATGTGCTGCGTCTGCCATCCTAATCTCCAAAATAAATGGGAGTGATAAGATTGAGGTGTACAAATATACATACCAAATGTATGAAACTGAGCACTACTGGTTGCATTTTGGTGTCCGCAAGAGGGCGCAGTAACACATAAATTTAGTAGATAGCATGCGGCGTCAGTTTCAAAATTGTTAATAATTAGAACTTTTCACCTGGGTACATATTCTCGTCGCCGACCTAAGACATATTCAAACCCCAGATAATAATTCCAGATAATATTTAACATTATTGATAGCACTGTATTTGTTTAGAGATTAGAAGAGGTATTTTCGTAAGCTGTAATCAATTGTTTTTATTTTCGTAATGATGTAATTTAAATAAAAAAATAAAAAAACGTAAATTCGTAGACATGGACAGGATGTAAAATGTAATCAGCTATTTTGATTCGTCCGTAATTTGTACAAAGATTTTTTTTTTTTTTTTTTTTTTTTTGTAATCGTATAAAGCATTTTCCACATTAAATGTAATTCTTACGCAATTTCCAATTTTGATTCTTAAACACAAATTATCAAATATATTACATGTATAACAATTTAATATGAAATTTGCTTCATCTGTAAAGTGTAAAAACCTATTTTTTACTGTAAATGTAAAAACTGTAAAAACGTAAAATGCCTTGTTTTATTCCCTGTAACCTGTACCAGCAACCCCCCTTACCCCCCTTCTTTAGACCATGGAGGTCTTCATTGTTTTACCTCCATGTTTAGACCAACACTTGGCACGGCCATACTGACTGACTTACTGACTACATTTATTAGTTGTCTGTATTTTATTGTATTTTATTTTATCATGAATTATTTCTCAGGCCGTGTTTATTTCAACGCAGAAATATTCGTCGTATTTATTATATGTGACGTCATTTGCGTTGGAGGGGTTTATTTTAAAGCGCATTGAACTGAGACTAATGCTACTCAGTAATCGATGGATGTTCTTTATTACAGATACACACCCACGAATCGCGATAATAGTTAATACATACCCCATTCAAAACAACTTCACGCCGCATCACTTTTTCTCCACAAAAGTTTTCGCGCAATGATATTACAAGCATATCATATTTTTTTAAAATAGCCCATATGTTTAGCATGTAACGCAAATATTGAACGAATTCTTGATTACGCCTTGAGTAGAGGGAAATTTGCTGGAATACATTACAAAATACAAGTTTGACAAGGTACTATATTTTTCAGCGGACGTCGCGAAGCCCGGAAACGTGGTTATAAATATTTGATATCACTTCCGGGTTCCCAAGTTGTGTCGTCACTGAGTGCTGTGTGTTATCGTGTCGACTCTGTTTATATATGTGAAGTTTGGCCAAGTGTTCGCGTTTTCTCGGAGAGGTGGGTCAATTTATAACGTTTTACTACTTTTGAGACTAAATGTGTATGCATACACGACTTGAATAAGAGCTGTCGTCACGGTTGTTTCACCCGTGACAGGACAGAGTGAATACGGCATGGATAAAGTGTACTGTGTCGTTGTCCTTCGATTTCCGGTGAACTGCGTTGTCTTCGGCTCAGTGTCTCAGAGATTATCGATCGATCGGGTGGTCCACCTACAAATCGATAAAATATATTTTATTTCGTTTGTTTCGTCTGATTCACTTAGTATATTTGTCATAATACTTATATATTTTTTCAACTGTGATGAGTGAAGAAACTGAATAACTTAGAACAGCCATCGGGCACTGCATTAAGTTTGATGTGTGTGCCACCTGGTGAGGGGTTTGTGGTGTTTGATAGTGGTTAATCATTAATAGGCACAAAGATCTGATTAAATTCTCTCTGTATAATTAGTAAGCGTAGTAAATTAGAATTTTTTTCTTCAAAATTTACTATCATAAAATGAATGAGTTGGTAAAATGTCTTGTTATCGCTTACTACATTTACTACCACTCAACAACATTAACGCATCAATATTTCGTTTTGTTCAATTATGTCTTATTACACATGATAAAACAAAAGTATTACTTTATAATCAGTCAAAATTACAAGATGGCTCAAATCGGAAATGCAGCAAAGGAAAATAAGATATTTTGTACATTGATCAGAAGAGATAAGATTATTGACAGAAGTACATTTAGAAAGCAAAATAGAAAAAGGATAATCAAAGAGAACGTGGTCAGTGATATTATGCAGTGACTTAATGTAAATGTGTAATGTCAAAATGTGCGTGAAAAACAAAACAACAATCCGCAAATCTACCAACAGTAGTTGTGATTAACATATGACTAATGAATTATCTTACTTATTAATTGCTTTAATATCTCCGAAAATAGAACAGATTCCACTGTTTGAAAAAAATGTCAATAATGTTCTATTAAACCACAGTCCCTTTGGTCTAATCACAGTTGCTAGTACGTGATCACATCTGATTTAAAGTGGCTTACTGTGGGACTAGGATTTAATTCTCTTGGGTTAAAGTTGGTGTGTTATAACTTGTTATGACAGTGGGATATGTTCTCTACAGCTACTAGTGTTTTGTTTCCAGTATCTAATTCTAGTGCCAACACTAATCTATACAGTATGCCTGGGAGTATGCTGAGCATGTTGATTTGATCTGCTTTGCTTTGATGGAATGCAATTTGTAAAATGTCTTAACTTGTTCATATCTTTTGATCAATAACTCAAATTTTACATAAGAACATGCACAACTAGTAGAGCAAATATTATTTCCAACGTGAGCGCATCCAGAGACATTGTTCTGAAAAAAAAAAATATGGTTGATTGTGTACTATAGACTTCCTGTTTTTCTTCAATTTGAACTTTTAGATTTACGTTGTTAGTGTTTCATAAAATATATACCTCCCTAGTCATCGTACTGTGAAATCAAAATTAAAAAAACTTGTATACTGGTACTGGTAGTAAATTCCATTAGCACTATTAACAATTATATGTAGGTGTGAACACGACTTGTTCTAGTTGATAAGCAAACATATGGGTTTAGTCGTACTTGCTTGAACCTAACAACCGTAGTCAAAATGGGGTAGTAATAGCCACGAGTCAAAAATTAATCTGTAATTCAGACTGTTTCTTAAAGTAACTAAGCCATACTGCTTTATAAACCTACATATCATCTGAAAGCTTTAATATATAATACATATACTGTAAAAGGATTAATTATTCACTGGGATTTAATTTTTAAAACTGAAATAAATTGAACCCAGCGAATATGTAAATATTAGCATAGAACACATTATGTAAATGGTAAAACCGTGAATTTAAAACCCACTGAATATGCCTGAAATGGTAAATCAGTGAAATTTAAACCCAGTAAAAATTAGTCGTTTTACAGTAGTCAAATACGGTTGTATACATGTCGTAACCAATGTTTTGCTTCACTGTAATCTCTGAACTACCGGGTACTGTGAATTTTTGGCAGTTAATACCCGGTATGTAAAAAAACTTTTTTTTTTAAATCTGAAACTCTGTGAAAGGTCAGTATAAATTTTGCTACGAATAGTTTTATAATGTTTTGCAATATTTATTATTCGTGCTTTATTTGTTTCATTGAAGATGTCAAAATATGTTGACATGTAATTTGGCAGCAAGGTGTTGGATTGTTTAAATATTATCTTCAAAAATACAAGATCATATTATTAAATTATGAGAATGCATTTTAGCTGGGAAAGTCCAAAATTTGATTTGGTTTTTTTAGGCGGAAATAGTGGCCAGAGTAACTGTTGCGTGCCTCATAAAACAAAAAGGTCAGAGGTCAGGCATTGTAATAGAGCTGTTGAAAATAATAGATGACTGGTTGTTACTTTAACCCCTACCGGTAGATACTTGTTGCAGGGTATTGACTCAGTTTATAAGTGTAAAATATATCAGCCATTGTTACTTTGGTGCTAGTAACTCACAGTACAGATGTTTTTTTTCACATCAATGCTAATTGTAATACAGGTACCTCATGCATGTACCTCTGTAATGTTCATACTCACTGTAAATCTATTAAGTTCTGTAAACACTGTATTAAAAGCTGCAGCTTCTATTAAAATGGTACAATGCAACAGAATGGATGCGGCTTCTATTAGAGCCCCAACACATATGAGAAATAATGATTTTGTGGTTCTCAATTATTCAACAAGAATGGGTGCGACTTCTATTAGGGATGCAGCTTCTAATACAAATTTTACGGTTCTTCTTACCCCTTCTTAGATTATTTAAAAAGTTGGAATTATTTAATTTTGGCAAGAAGCCATAATTTGGGTTGAAAAATACATGGATGTACAAAAAAAAACATGGGTAATAAATTTGTCACTGATTTATCATAAATGTTGTGAGACATATTTCCATGGCTTTTATTTTTTTTTTTGTCCCATCGTTATTATATTTCCATGATGAATTTAATATCAGGCCAACAATTTTATTTATGCCAACTGTAAGTGCTAAATTATGAATATTGTTGATTAGAAACTATTCTAGCTCTCTCATTAGCCTAATATTCAACAATTAAATCTCAGTTTTTAATTAACAATAAAATCGGTTTATAATAATACTTTCATGTGTCATTCATATTATATTAGATAATGTTTTTGTTATTTTGTCTGATTTTATATTTTAAAAACATTCTTGCGAAAATGTCATGCCTGTCCAAAGACTTTGCATCTTACAAACTTAAATCTATTCAATTCAAAGTATTTGTCAATGAAGTTATCTTGTAAAATTGGTGAATGGTAGGGTGGGGTCTGTGTTAATGGGGAGCCATTGTGAGTATTACACAGCCATACACAGTACAACTGTGACAGTAAAGTTCCAAGGTTTAATGATTTATTTAAATTGTAGACATATACCAAGTATAATGAATGACCTTTGTGACTAAACACTCAATGTGCTATACTATTTATCTGTGCGTGTCCAGCTGTGAAGATTCCTATAACTACTGCACATACCTCATGCTTTGTGGTTAGTTGTAATCATCTTAAAAAAAAACAGCTGCCAAAATGCTGGATTTATTGGAAATATTTACTTGTTGCAAAATTTTCTTAAAATTAAATTAAATTAAATTAAATTATTTGTACTTGTATTCCATGATGAAAATAAATTACAATCAGTAGTTGTTTACACTGACCTCATTACATCAATAATGAGATGGAAATTTTGTTTATTAACCTCGGGCATCAATAATGAGATGGTAATTTTGTTTATTGACCTCATTACATCAATAATGAGATGGTAATTTTGTTTATTGACCTCGGGCATCAATAATGAGATGGAAATTTTGTTTATTGACCTCATTACATCAATAATGAGATGGTAATTTTGTTTATTGACCTCATTGCATCAATAATGAGATGGAAATTTTGTTTATTGACCTCATTGCATCAATAATGAAATGGAAATTTTGTTTATTGACCTCATTACATCAATAATGAGATGGTAATTTTGTTTATTGATCTCATTGCATCAATAATGAGATGGAAATTTTGTTTATTGACCTTTGTACATTAATAATGAGATGGTAATTTTGTTTATTGACCTTTGTGCATCAATCATGAAGTAATTATTGATTGGTGCATCAATAATGAGATAGTAGTTTTGTTTATTGACCTCAATGCATCTTTAATGAGTTAGTAATTTTCTTTATTGACCTCAATGCATCAATAATGAGATAGTAGTTTTGTTTATTGACCTCAATGCATCTTTAATGAGTTAGTAATTTTCTTTATTGACCTCAATGCATCAAAAATGAGGTAGTAGTTTTGTTTATTGACCTCAATGCATCTTTAATGAGGTATTAATTTCTTTATTGACCTCAATGCATCAATAATGAGGTAGTAGTTTTGTTTATTGACCTCAATGCATCTTTAATGAGGTATTAATTTCTTTATTGACCTCAATGCATCAATAATGAGGTAGTAGTTTTGTTTATTGACCTCAATGCATCTTTAATGAGGTATTAATTTCTTTTATTGACCTCATTACATTACACCATAGTTTTATGTTAACTCCATAAAGTTTTATAGTTGTAAAGGAGCTGAATTGAACAGTACCGTGCTGATGTCACTCAGCGTCCCGTGTTAGGTGAATTGAACAGTACCGTGCTGATGTCACTCAGCGTCCCGTGTTAGGTGAATTGAACAGTACCGTGCTGATGTCACTCAGCGTCCCGTGTTAGGTGAATTGAACAGTACCGTGCTGATGTCACTCAGCGTCCCGTGTTAGGTGAATTGAACAGTACCGTGCTGATGTCACTCAGCGTCCCTTGTTAGGTTTTCAGTCTCTTTTACTCTGTTAGACCCAAAATAGTGAGAAGTAAACAGAAAAAAAACGACAAAACAAGGCAAACAAAACAACTTCCTGGTGCATTACATGTTGCTATGGTGATTTAGTGTTGTGTATGTATTGACTTGTTGAAATGTACTGGCAACTAGACCATATTTTGTCAACCTATCAAGGCTGTGTTTATCGTAAGCTACGTCTCATATGTCTAAAAAACGCTGATGTTAACACTGTTTTTTTGTTGTGCAAATATTAGATAATCTGCTGAATTGTCTGCTCGCGTTCTCACTTAGTAAAAACACAGGTGTTTGAGGATTGAATGCTGGCCTTCCACCTAATATTTTGTGTAGTTCATTCCAAAATGGCATAGTTTTCGGACCTCTACCGCTTCTGTTGTTGTGCTCAGTCACTTCTCTGTACTTTATACGTCAAGTTTTGATTTTCTGTTCACATTGTAATGACGTCCTGTCCAACCTCTTTTCAGTCGCTTTTTCTGCGTTGACAGCATATACTCTAGCATCCCTAGATGTTCCGTTCGTCATTCTTTGAATATTCAATTCTCTCCATACAGATATTAGTAATCTTGTTTCTTCGTCTGACCAGTTCGACCTGTAACCTCTGATGCCATCTTGTGCAATGACAAGCATAAATAAGTCAGCGATAGAGGGTGTTTGTCGTATTGTGTTCACACGACACATTGCGTTGTACAAGAGCTGGTGTGACAATGGCGTTTAGGATCTGGTCTAACGGTGTCAAAAACGTATTCTGTTCACACGCACATTTTAACAACGTTCTCAAATAAAAGGCGTTGTGACAACGGCTTATTTCGTCCAGTGAGAACACCACTTATAATTAGATGTGATACCATTTTAATCTGAAAAGTCTCATTTTGGTGATTATTTCCAATGAACATCATGACCATTGAAAATTGTGAATGTGAGCTTCATCTGTTTGTGTAAATAATAAACAAAATATTTGTCCCACATGTGTACACAACGTATATATCAAATCGTTTTGATGACTACCACCCTTTACTAAAAGTAATGAGATTAAATGTGAATTTGATTGTCAATGAATAAATATATGGGGGATATCAACATGACATATAAATATTGAAAACAAAAATTCAAGTTTTGAGACATCTGACTGAAATAATTAGTATATATATTTTTAATTTACATTTAGCTGGCTATATTGGCTATACGGTGTAAGTTGTAAATAATGGGATGACTGCTGTTTTATATTTAACATCTGCAATAGTTATTTTTATCACTACGTACATGAATCAACATATGTTGTTAAGGAGACACGTACGGGCTGCATTTTTTGCAAATACGTAATCAACCGCAATATCAAATACTGTGGAATACTTTATTTTCGCTGGAATTAATTTTCACTGAAAAGGCTTTTTGGGTGTTTTGTGTGGAATTTATTTTCACTGATTTTTGATGAGTTTAATGTGAAGTATAGGAAAAAAAGTATATTCGCTGGATTTTATTTTCATGAAAACATCCCTTCAGCGAAAATATCGAAAATAAATTCCAAGCGAAAATAAAGTATTCCACAGCATCTACTGTGGAATACTTTATTTTCGCTGGAATTAATTTTCGCTAAAAAGGCTTTTTGGGCGTTTTGCTTGGAATCTATTTTCACTGATTTGTGACAAGCTTAAAAAAGTATATTCGCTGGATTTTATTTTCACGGAATCATCCCTTCAGCGAAAATAGCGAAAATAAATTCCAAGCGAAAATAAAGTATTCTACAGTATACAGCATTTATTTCTTGCTAGTTTCTTATATATAGTATTTGATATATGCGCCATATGGCATGTACCACTGTGTTTGACACATGCAGACAATATTGTGTTCATGTCTCTTTAAATATGACTCGTCAACAACTGCGGACTGTAAACTATGATTTTCATCATACCATTGTTTGACAGCCTGCCTTCGGAAGGACAAAATCTGATTTCACAGTTACATGTAATTGATAGTAACTGTGGTATAAAATAAAGTGGTTTATAATTCATGGATATTGTGTTACTGTGGGAATTTAATATACTGACATTCATAACCTTAAGATTCACATGAACGTCATAATAATGGTCTCCCACAACTTCTGATCTATACTGCATACTTATATAGTACAAACTCATTTAAGGTCGTTTGCGAGCATTCAACCTATTTAATCAGAGTGGAAAAATTCTCTCGTTTTTTGTTTGTTTTTAAATATATACATAGTTGCAGATTTATTCACTTGTCACCAACCTTTGTGGTCTTTCTTTGCTCAGTATGAAATATTTTGTTGGTGACAATTTTTTTGTCCTTTTTGGAACTACATCTTAAAGCAGTATTTTATAAAACTTAAGTAGTATCGTAAAACTCAAAGCTGCATTCCTGTTAGAAGCTGCGCACATTTTTGAGAAAACAATTGAAAACCCAAAATTCACTATTTCTCATCTCCTCTGTTGCATTGTAACATTTTAACAAAGTCATGGCTTCTAATTCAGTATTCCTCAGAATTTTGCAATAATTCCAGATAAATAATTGTATTATAACTGAATATGATTATTTCACTTTATGTACCCAAACACAATTTTGAATTTGACTTAAACTTTTTGTCATAGGAACCAATGGTAAATGGCTCAAAAATGGCTACGGTATTTTCAAAAGTAGTTCAGTGATCACACTTTCTTAGTCCCCGTTCGGACGCAGTCCGAAAACAGGGACTTATGTTTTGATGTCCGTTTGTTTTAATGAATGTGGTTCTAATGCCATATCTCTGACTTGCTGTGACTGATTATGTTTAAATTTTAAATATTCATTATACATGTATTCAAAATGGCTGATTTTGTTTTAATTAATGCTGTTCCAGAGCAATATCTCTCAATACTCGTTTGACGATCATATACAAATGTCAATCATTTAAATGTTAAGCAATCATCATAATCATATTCCTGACATGTTTATGTTCCAGCTATATTACTAAAACTATATATCTTAAATTCGATAACTAACGGGGACTGTGCCATGCATGGCTTGTTTGTTTTGATTTTATGTAATTTTTAATGGTAGCCCATAAGCTTAAATGTGATTAGATGAATTTTCTAGAACAGTCGTTAAAAGTCAAAAATACAACCAAGAGCTGTATGAAAACAGCTTATGAGGACATGTGGTGATCGAGTGTGTTCCCACTGCTTTGTGGTCATTCACTACAGTACAGGCTAAACATGCATTTAAACTTGAATTGTTGGTCAATGACAATGATGGCCAATTATATTAGTACCCGGTAATCACTATATAGCCGTACAAATTTGAAACAATAGGAATTATTTTGACTTCGCCTTTTCTTTATTTGATTCCATGACCTGATTATAAGGTCAACTTCTGATGACATCATCAATAACAACTGTCATCTTAACACTTCCTTGCCAATTGTACAACTGACATTGGAATCATTGTACCCACTGCCATCACCTTGGCATGCTGTATTCTGGCAAACATCCATACTGACCTAGCCATGGCAACCTTATCTCTAGAGCATGCTCCAATTTAACATAACTGTTTGTTTGTTCATTATCTGCTTCCTTATGGTCTGACAGTTCAGTGGTGTGTCTGCAGCGGTCAAAGGTTTCATCAGTTTTTATATTGTCACTTTGACTTCCCGGTAACTTACCTTTCAAGGGTTCCCTGTGTCTCATTAATGCAAACAAAGAATTCATGTCATCTAGGATTGTCCAATGACTGCAAATTATAAATCACTTTCGTATGTGCATATACGGATGCATACCAGGCTACGTCCCGATATAACGCATAATTATACTTTAGGAACAAGTAACACAAAAAATCTTCAAAATAAGTTCTGAAGTTACCATTATTGTTTTCTATGATAATTTTCTATAAAAAAAATAAATCGTAAATTTGTATTTTATTCTCTAGGAATAATGTATTCTTTTCTCTCTTTGTAAACATTCTTAAAATTCTTTCTCTAAAACAATCTAAATAAATAAATGAGTTAATTAGTAAATTAGAAAATTAATTAGAAATTAATTACATACAAATTTGCAAAATGTTACACCAAAATTTTGATTATTATTATTATTATTATTATTATTATTATTATTATTATTATTATTATTATTAAACATTATTATTAAGATGTTCTTTCACTTTGCTTATAATTGCAAGTTTTTGTCCTATCTGTTCAATGTTTGATTTTGCTCTACAAGTTTTGGCTATTTCTTACATTATATGTGAAAGGCACTAAATATTGAAATACAAAATATTTGGAGTATTAAATTCAAGGTCATGTGGTCATGAGATATTAAACAAAACCATATGACCACATATCAAGAAAACGTCTGTCTGGTAAGTTTAACAATTGCGTACAGTAAAGGCTGCAAAATCTGAAGGGATGCAGTAAAAAAGCATTTACTGTGATATTTACATAGCAATCAGTTTTATCACCAATAGCATTTGTTTCTACATGTGTTTAAATATTCATGAAGATGCTGATTGAGAGAAACATAAAGTGTTGCCATAGGAAGCAATGGCTACACTGTAAGCTATATAGATATAAGGTATTACTTATATTATAACAGTGTCTTTGGTAGTGCTATTCCATTTTTTCTTGCAGTCATAGTAATTGCATTTGAGTTCAAATTTCAACAAAACTGAAGAAAAATTTAGTTATTTAAAATTATTCTCAAAATGAAAAAACAGAAATAGTGGTTGCCATGGATACATGTACATTTGGATGCCTAATCTTCACCAATAATACAGCTGGTATGCCAGCTGTCACCATCTTCAGTAGATCACTCCTAATAGAGATTATAATAGTGATGAAAGATGGTAGAAGGTATCTCATATTTCACAAACTATGTCAACAAATTCAGTATATCACAGTGGTTAATTACTCCTGTGGAACTTTTCAAGTCAAGAAATTTATCTCTTGTACATTGTATTGGTAAGTACAATACTGTACATGTAATAAACACTGTGTCTGGATTTACAGGCACATGTATTCTATGTGTGCCTGTTGTCCCAATCAGCAGTGGAAAAGAAGAGAGTACACGCCAGGCTTGTGGCATCAGGGTTGGGAAAATGTCATCCAGTAAAAGACAACATGAAATTGTATACTGTGAATTACTTTATTTTAACTGGAATTAATTTTCGCTGAAAAGACTTTGTGGGTGTTTTGTGTGGAATTTATTTTCACTGATTTTTGATGAGTTGAATGTAAAATATATGAAAAAAAAGTATATTCGCTGGATTTTATTTTCACTGAATCATTCTTTCAGCGAAAATAAATTCTAAGCGAAAATATTTTACAGTAATTCAAGAAAAAATTGTGAAATATATATACTGATAGTGCAGCTGTAATGCAGGCAATAATGTTATCACTAACTTCACATTTAACCAAAACTTTCATGTACTGTAGAATAATTTATTTTTGCTTGGAATTAATTTTCGCTATTTTCGCTGAAGGAATGCTTTAGTGAAAATAGAATCAAGCAAGAATACCGTTTTCCCTAGACTATCTGAGATTTATATTCAAAGATGGAGAGAAGAACTAAATTTCAGTGAAACCAATGAAAATAGGGGAACAAAACTGAGAACATACAAACTATTCAAAGTAAGTTATAATATGGAAAATTATTTGCAAAACATTTCAAATTTCAGCCTCAGGAAAATGCTTTCAAAATTCCGTCTGAGTGACCACAACTTAGAAATAGAATTAGGTAGAAGAACAAAGCACAAAATAGAATTAGAAAATAGACACTGTAATAAATGTAACACTAAAGCATTAGGAGATGAAAAACATTTCCTGCTATTTTGTACTGGCTATATAGAACAAAGAAAAAAACTGTTTGATGAGTGTGCAATAAATATTTACACAATGGATGTGAATTCCATATTTAAAAAGATTATGGAGAATACTGTAAAGGGGGTAATTATTCACTGGGTTTTAATTTAGCTTATTTCGCTGACTGGGAAAATGCGCTAAATTAAAACCCAGTGAATATGTAAAATTTAGCATAAAACACATTATCTAAATGACGAAACCGTGAATTTAAAACCCACTGAATATGCCTGAAATGGTAAATCAGTGAAATTTAAACCCAGTGAAAATTAGTCATTTTACAGTAATATAGCTTTAGCAAAATACTTAAAGAGCACAATTTTTAAAACCACAGAAAGTAATTGATTTATTTTTTCTTTTATTTTACTAACATTTTATTTTTATCTCTTATGTATTGTATGTTTTTTTATTTCTTTGTATTTATGTTCCTTACCATACAAAAACCTTCTGAAGGTTTTTAGTAGTGTAATAAAGTTATTATTATTATATTTTACATTCATTCATTCCATACAAAATATCCAAAAAGTCTTTTCAGCAAAAATTAATTCCAGCTAACTATACAGTATTTTAGCCATGCTTTTCTGATTAAATACGGTATTTTTATTAGCCAATGCATAAAGCTAGTGAACCATGAGATATACATAGTATGGCCAATGCACTATGATGTCATATGTTTACATATCTGCTTACCAGCATGCTAACGCCACTCACTGATCAGCAATATAGCTCGAGATCTGTTGTGACAATATTAATTTTCCCTAACCAGTCACTAAGCAAGGTGAAACATTCATGGAATACGGGGAATGTTAAAACTGCAACAAAACGTGTTCTATTAGGAGTAAATTTATAAAATTTGTTGCAATACTGAATAATTAGTGCTTCTATTCATTGTAATGTATTAGCTAGTCTTCTTGTTACCATTGCCTGGTTGACAGCTTAATTAATATTAATATTAATTAATATTATTTTATACAACATCAATTGTATTTTCTCAAAATATTTTATAAGAGTGTAATTAATTAATCATTCCAGAAAACACTGTATGGACATCTTCGAAAGTGT
The DNA here is from genome assembly GCF_978046115.1 of Saccoglossus kowalevskii. Classification (NCBI taxonomy): domain Eukaryota; kingdom Metazoa; phylum Hemichordata; class Enteropneusta; family Harrimaniidae; genus Saccoglossus; species Saccoglossus kowalevskii. Next base: position 21,337,544 of record NC_140659.1, read on the forward strand.
TACGAACACGAACACGTTTGAATGTCTTCCTTATATTTTATGTCACCTATGAACGCTTTCCTTTGTTTGCATTGGATGCAATGTAGCAGGACTGAAATAGAATTACGTTGTCTAAACGCAAATGATCATGCAGACACAAGGACATGATCCAAGCTGTTATAATCACTTACTAAATTATGGTTACAAGCTACTGTAGAATACTTTATTTTCGCTTGGAATTAATTTATCGTTGAAGGGATGATACAGTGAAATTAAAATCCAGTGAATATACCTTTTTTCCTATATTTTACATTCAACTTGTCAAAAATCAGTGAAAATTAATTCCATACATAAAACACCTAAAAAGTCTTTTCAGCAAAAATTAATTCCAGCTAAAATAAAGTATTTTACAGTACATGTTGGTTGATGTATACCTTGTGGTATTCTTTAATAATCTTGTAGTATATGTAATATTGTTTTTCTAGTAACTACAGAAATATCAAAGTGATGGCGGAACCTACTCCAATGGGTAAAGAAGACCAAAAACAGCAATGGGAAAAACTAGAAGTTTTACAACTATATCAAGAAATTGCAACAAAGTAAGCTGATTTTGCCTTGATTTAGATGATTCAACACATTGCCCACTGAAAGCCTCCCCATCATGCCAAAATCAATGGGGGGGGGGAGGGAGAGGGCATTGACAGAAAATGTCATAAAAGTTTATATGTACATATGTGTATTATTATGACATTTTACATGGCCCAGAATATATCATTTTCCGTTCACTGCAAAATATTGGGTTGAGCATAAAATGAGACGTAAAAAACATTAAAACTTTGCATGAGATTCAACAATCACTAAAGTGGTTTTTTTGTGTGTTTCCAGGCTTAATAATGTACTATTGTGAAATACTTTATTTTAGCTGGAATTAATTTTCACTGAAAAGGCATTTTGGGCGTTTTGTATGGAATTTATTTTCACTGATTTTTGATGAATTGAATGTGAAATATAGGAAAACAAGTATATTCGCCGGATTTTATTTTCACGAAATCATCCCTTAAGCGAAAATAGCGAAAAATAAATTCTAAGCGAAAATAAAGTATTCTACAGTATACGCATTTGTTGATGTTCAGTTTTGATAAAGTAACGGTATGTCACCATATTCGTCTCTGAATAAAAATGACATTCAAATCATTCAATTTTTTGCGGCAGATGTTCAATCTGCATCTTCTAGAATTATGTGAGATCTTGCAGTAAACACAAAAAATCCCCTGTTGTCAACTATTATTTCTCGAAACGTACACAAAAGACAGAGCGTATTTAAAAATGTAGAAAATACTACACCAATATTTTATGGTTCAAAGGGATAACCGTGAAATTGTAACTTGTATTTTAGGTCAAGAACAAAAATATGACATCATTTTCAATGCCAGTTCATGTGTGCTTTGAGCTGATATGATATTTTTCGTGACGCAACTGGTTATGCTCATTCACTGGCGTACTAATAACGCTACAAAAAATCTTACATAGATCTTCAAATATGTCTTACTATTGTTATAGTCATCATTTTCAATGCAAGTGCATGTATGTGTGCTTTGAGCTGATTTGATATTTTTTGTAACGCAAAAATCTTACATAGATTTTCAAATATGTCTTACTATTGTTATGCAATTTGTAATTTGGTAAAATGAAATTCACATTTTATAAAAGTATAAAATCAATGGAAATTGTGTCACAACAGTTTCGCCTTTTCACCACCAGTTCCCTCTTTTCATCAGAAATTCACAAAATTAGACCTGTTTATAGTCTGCAATTTCCTTTGGGACGAAAATAGCAAAATTGTTCGAGTAAGAACTGAATATTGATTCAAATTTTGTCTGTTGGCTCCAAAATTAGGGTTCATTTCCAGAATTATTGTAGAATATATGAAAAAAGTGCAGAAGAATTCCTATTTTTGTCTTTAATAGCTCTCTCTCTCTCTACATTTTAATACTCCAAATGACTTGTAGAGTTTAATTATGGCTCAAGAATCCTTCTGAGAATCAGTTCTGTTCAATAGAGGGCACACTATCTCTGATAGTTGTTTTCTTATTATCCTCTTATGAACAAAGATCTGATTTAAGTTCTAACTTGACAAAAAACATTATTTATTCACTCAGTTTAAATTTTGCTCATAAGGGGTCGTCCATTTAAAATCGTGGGGGGGTGGCCGGAAGATTTCTTAAAAGAAAAAAATTGCAAGCTAGGCACCGAGAGAGAAAAGGTTGCATGATGTTGTTGTTGTTGTTGTTGTCGGAACAATTGTTGAGAGAATTCAGCAACAATAAAAATATAGAGTACAGTCATATGTTTCCAGTACCCACCCCCATGATTTCAAATGTTTGTTCCCTAATTAAATTAAAAACCCATGAATATGTAAAATTATTCTAGAACTAATTGTTTACTGAAACACAGTGAATATGTTCCAAACTTCGAAATAGTGAAACTTAATCCCTTTAACAACACATACATTTTTTTAGAAGACTCCTTTTCATAATATTTTGCTATGTATTTTGCTATTAAGTTATTACCAATCTGATACCCTGGGTCATTCTGCTTTGGCAGCTATACGTTTACAATAGTGGACGTTTTTGTTTTCAGAATTTTTGTTTTTCATTGTTCTATATCACTTATGTGTATCTATATTGTTTAGGATTGATGTAAAGTCCAAACTACGAGAATACAACGAGTTCTATGAGGGAAAATACGGACACCTAATGCTCAAAGAGGTATGCAACTATTGTTAATAATTAGTTAGGAAATTAATTTGTTACCAATTTATTTAGCTCATAAATGTGATATATTTTATTTGGTGGTACACTAAAGTCAGTAAAGGCATGTACTGAGTAAATAAAAGAACGACAATTACACGTTTGAGCTTGTGCAGTGACTTGGACTGTTTAGACTTTAGACTTATTTCCGTCTGTTTGATGCATGTACATGCGAAATAGAGGGAGATTCCTGCCTAGTTAAAACAATCCAAGTTTGAACAAAACATACATACATTTACATAACTAAAAACCGATTTCGAGAAAGTGACTCTTTTAGCATTAAATGACCACCATTCGGTCATCTTGAATTGAATTGTCAACTTACCGTAATACATGTGCATATGTGAGACATGATGTATATCTAAATATGAAAATGTTTAGTCAGAGAATGTCTGAGATTGAACAAGTTTGAACAAAACCAAGCCTTACGTGGAATGGCAAAAATTGACATTTCATCCGAACAGGGACTTAAGATTTCCTGAATAAACTCAAATGTCTGAGTCAATAAGAACCATTGCATCATGCTATGGAAATAAACAAATTGTATCAAGATGATGAAGCTGTTTTTGATCAAGAGGTAGTTAGACACTCTCAAATTCATTTCAAAAGTGGTAGTTAGGCACTTCATGTTTATTAAGTGCATGCACACCCTATTGTCATCATGCATGCAAGTTTTCTCCTCATTTACAACTCATTATTGGTTCATAGGATACAGGAGTTCCCGTGCTTGAAGGAGTCTTGAAAATTTACTGGGGAGTGAAAGCACCAATCAATCTGAAAAAAGAACAGGCAACATGGAAGAGACGTGGTAATAGTATGATATTTGATAGTGGACTTGAAGAGAAATTGATGCAGGCAATGGGAGATGCAACTAAACGAAACAGACACTTGTTACGAGACAGTCAGATTGAAATTAATGCCGAGGAAGACATGGGTGAAGAAACTAGCGAGGTTGAAGTCGGTAAAGATAAAAATGATATCAGAAAAGTGAAGAAAGAAACATTTCAAAATAAAGAGACTGCGAAAGGTTCTGTTGATGTGAAAACAGAGAAGGATATGAGGAGGGAAAAACAGAATCTTAAATTTGAGAAAGAATTTGTAAGCGAGACAGATGAAGTAGATAAAGAAAAGGGAGCTTTTAGAAAAGAAAAGCAAGAAGTTAAAAGCAAGAAAGATGTTGTACATGAAGTAAAGGAATCGCAGTCGCCATCAGGAATTCGTAAACAGTTACAAACTAAGAAAGTTACATACTCAACGTCTTCAACATCAACACGTAGCGTGAACCAAAACGGAGCTGCATTCAAAGACTTTGACAGTCTTCCTCGTGCCTCAGGTTTGCGGAATCCTGAATTTGGAAGTTTACGTACACGTGGAATCGGTGAGAGTTTACTCAGTGCTGGAAGTTTGCGTGATAGAACTAACGATCTCTTCTCAAAACAGAAAAGTGATTTCTTTAACAGCCGAGGTGATGTGTTTAAAACTGAGAAGATTTTAACGAAGGATGAACCTGAATTAGGTAGCAAAGAGAATCTTGTACGTTCTAAAAGTATGATCAACCAGTCAAGGCCTAAAGTGCAGAATATACCAAGTAGAGCAAAAAGTTTGCAGAGAAGACGAAAAATGTCATTCAGTGGACACTATTATAATAAAGAGGTAGGTAATATTTAAAGCGGGAGGTTCGTCACCTGCGCACCCGTGGGAATTGAGTCCCAATCGACGATAACAACACATGCTAAAAACACAAAGGCTCATGGGTAGATGCTTGTTTGTAAACAATGACACGCTATGGCCATCTGACGCATGTGCAGGTGACAACTCCCCCCGCTTTAACTAGTCATTCTCATGTTAGGATCAGAGGTTGTGGCAGTCTTTCCTAACAGCCTGTCTAAAAATATACTCCAAAAATGTGAATTCTATTTTTTTTAATCTCCACATATGTGAATGAAAAATGCATTCATTTAATGTTCACATAAATGTGATTAAAAATACATTGAGCAAGTATAAAACTAAACATATCTTCTCACTAAAGTACTAGTATCCAAGCAATCAAAAGTAAAAGACAATCTGCAATATAAAATAATATCATCAATATCAACATCATCTCACCTATAATAGAGGCATAGAAAACATAGGCAGGATGCACAAGTTTATTTTTGCATAAATTATTTCTCTATTAATGTGCAATTATTAATTCAATTATGGTCAAATGGGGCGAGTCATGATTTTGAAAATTATTACACAGCTCACTCATCAGCTTTCTCATAGGATTATGAATCGGGCATTATGTAGTGTATGATATATATAAGTTTTTTATGGAACAGTAAATTCTCTTGTTTTTGATGTTTTATAATGTGGTATAAGGTTTGCTTACAAACCTCGCCCTTTGGCATTGATTTGAGAGATGTTTATTATTATTTATTGTTGTTATTTACAGACAGCTGTGTTTACTCCTACTCATGGTAGTGTTACTAATGTACGTGTAAATAGTCTTATGACTGCCCCAGAGGTCATTGGATCACTCTTACTAAAGTTTGCAGTGGAGAATACACCAGAAGAATTCATGCTCTGTAAAGTTAAAGAAACAGGAGGTACTCACAAAAAGCCTTGTTCGCACTTGTTGAAGTGCATGTGAACGTTCGGGACTGACGAAAAGTACTCAATCTGAGTATCAATAGATGCTCGGGATCGAAACTTGGCACATACTAAGATTTGCTGCCTGAACGTATGTCATGAACCAAAATCACGCCCTCAGTGGTGAATTTAAGATAACATATACTGATTCATACTACTATAACATGACGCAGTTCAGCTAGATATGGTTGAATGCTGTAGTAATGAATGAATGCAAACCGTCATCAGCAACGCATATCTATGTGCTGCTGCAAGCGTTTTTCTTTTTTTGCAATGCTACATCGACGTGAAAAAATAATTGTTTTTCTAATCTAACCGATGTTTCCATCCGTGCATGAACACAATTGGGTCTATTCGATATGCAAACATATGAGATTATCTTAAATTGTACCCGGTACTTCGTGTAGTGTGAACAGTACTATTCTGTTCCTGCGATTTATATTTACCTTGGCTTTATTCACCTACTATTAGGTTGTTGAAAGAGGGCATTGTTTTAATCCTCAGATCTTGTTTACACGTTTCCATCTCAGGGTTGAGGTCGTTACCAGTGATTTTTACACTATGTTGTGTAGTAGTAGTCCAGAGTTTTAAATCCGGTTTGGTCCCCGAAGACGAGGGTGGCCGGATTCACCTTAAACTAGTGGCAATCTGTAACTGCCATTTAAGGTTTTTTGGAGCATGAGATAATTGGCCGGATGCCCTTCCTGACACCAATCCACTGTTTCGGCAGTGGGCCTAGCCTTTGAGGGAAACACCCATCATGCAAGGCAGCATGTGTAGAGGTATGTGCTATACATGACCTGGTCTGAAAGCATCATATGACTCATAACAGACTGTGTTCAGGAAAGAACCACTTGGTCAAGGATGGGGTGATCAGCACTTAAGTATACCCCTACATACCCCTTGTGTGAATTTGAATTTGGCTCAAACTACCTCAAGTAGAATACTAGTACACCGTAGAAGATTGTCATCCTTTTTTTTTACTCACCTAGATCTGAAAGTGTAACATCTGGCTTTGAATTAAAACGCTACAGTTGTCACATCACGTTGTGTTCAATATGGGTCCCCTGTTAATGTATACAACACAATGGTAAAACACGTATAGAACCACCTGAGGGCGCTATAACCGCATGTGGGGTGCTGTGCGTACATGTAGTTGTGTTTCACTGATGCTACCCTATTTCTATTCTGTAACATTTAACAAATTATTGATTATTTGAATTTCCCATTTCACCAAATGTGCTAAATCAGACTTCTGATATTGTTCTCAATGTTATTATGTATAGGTTATTGTTATATGCTATTGTTCTATGTCATTGTTATATGCTATTGTTCTATGTCATTGTTATATGCTATTGTTCTATGTCATTGTTATATGTTATTGTTCTATTCACAGAAACTATGCACATGAAACAAACAGATTTTCCATTATTGGAAAGAGTAAACATGGGACCCAGTGAAGAATATGCAAAGATATACATAGTGGAAAAAACTGCAGTGAAAGATGTAACCCATGAGGTAATAATAATAATAACAAGTAACCTGTAGAATGCTGTGTGGGTAATATTTTTATATTGATTTTTGTTGCATTTGCAGCAAATAGTTACCAAACAATGAGAAATCTATAGGATTGGATATACCTCTCAGCTGGCTTCACATGCATAGTTCAAGACTGCCTAACCGGTGCTTATACCAGGATTTAGTTGCAGCACTGTGGTCTGTGGTTACAGCTTCATTTTCCGAGTAATCACAAGAAATTGACATGACAATAGAAATTCATGAAAGACTGGCACTCCCATACAATTAATAGCAAGTGAAATTCCTGGAATTGAAACATAGATTTTGAAGTCACTGGTGTAGGCATTGAATAACTTCAAGTTGGCATAAAGACGAGGTAGTTTATTTAATCAGTGCTGAACTAGAGGTTGAAATTATAATTAAGTTCGTTGTCATATAATTTGTTTATTTAAATTTCTCCTGAATTCAAATAGAATACACTGGTGAAAGGATGTTTTTGAGGTGTGGTTACATTGTGTATGGAGTGGTAGGGTTGGGTGTCATATAATTTTTTCATTTTCAACTCTCATGAAATCACACAGAATTTCACTTAATTTATTTTCGATGAAAAGTTTTCAAGCATACGGTGTGAATCAAATTTTCACTGTGCTGTGTCAAGTCTCAATAGAGTATGAGGGAAATGGCATTTTCACTGGAATTTATTTTAGCGGAAAAATGTTCACAGTGAAAGGAAGTTTTCCACATTATTACATATATACTGCAGTTTATTTTGATTCGTCCCTGAAATCAAAATCTGTACTTCCACACCCCATATGCAAATGAGGTCTGAGAGCGAATAAAGTAGTCCGTTCAAGAGTAGCGTTTTTCGAAACATAGCAGAAAGAAACATTATTTAGAAGTACGATACTTTACGTTTGGGTACATGAATATATTTGCCGAGTGAAATGAAATTTGAACAACAGTAATGGTACTTCTAAGCAGTAACTTATTTTGACTAAAACTAATTTGCATATCACCCATGCAATGATGTTTTTTGGTATTTTCACAGTCAATATGCAAATGAACATGGTATTGGCGATTCGCTCCACTTGGATTGCCCTTAAAATCACTTTAATTTTGTGTATCTGTGTATGTGTGTGTGATTTCTAGTGTTTTCACGTATTAATTCTTCTGTGATTTGTTTGGCTTGGCCAATTTCGCTCAAACTTAGCAGGTAGGTCACACCTTCGCCCTAGTTATCAGGAAATGTATCTCCTACAAATTTTGGATGCAACACCTCAGACATAGCTCATTTTGCTCAGCTTGAGTGTGGGCACAAAGTTACTATTGGTAAAATCTGAAAACAAATTCTGACAACCGTTTCCATGGAAACAGCCAACAACTGAATGTTTTAATACCTTCACGTCAGGCAGGTCGTACCGTCACTAATTGGCAAAACAATCCTGGTCCATGGCAACAGCCAAAAACTGTTTTTTGAATACTTTCGACCCCAAATTTATTACCTCCCACTAGTCTTGTATTCATGCCTTTTATTTTGGCTACATTGCACACCGGTAAGAGATCACCGACGCCGACATTGTTACACTGTATCAACGTAATCCCGACGCAACTTTGAACTTTGAATGAACTGTAAATGCTGCCTGCAATCTAGAAAATACTATCGGTTGGAAATAATAAATTTAAGGGATTGTTCAGTTACTCTGGCCTGGGGGGTCGGCAGATTCCATTTTGTCAGCTGTAAATCTCAGTTGACCCACCCCTATCAACAACAAAAAAGTGGGCGACCCCCTAACATTATATTTTAAAACATGCTGACCCCCCCGAAAAACAAAGAAACATTAACAGTTTTGGCTCTGACATGATTACAAAATGTATGATGTGCATTGAAAATATCGTGGTTTGCCGTAATTTTTAGTGTTTGCATTTAATAGACCAGTCACCTTAGGAGGGGAGGGGAAGCATAAAGCCAAAAAACGACTACAGAAAAAGCTGCAGGAAGTAGGGAAATCTATGCTGCTAAAGATAGTAAATAAAAACAAAGCTGTGGAGTACTTGATAAACGCCCTTATAAGATAGGAAAAGAGGATTTGAATCTAGGCGGTTCGAAAACTAATTTGGATTTAATATATCTTTCATATCTTATAGACCAGGAAAGCTTTACACCTGAAGCACAGTCTGTGCTTATGAAAACAAAGGACACTTTGATTTTTGTATAAATTTGTGTTGGATTTTGGTATTTTACAGAGCAAAATATGCATATTTAAAAGTTAAAAAAACAAAAAAACTATTTATTTATATACATGAATCCATTTAACTTTTTTGATTTGCTGAACAAAAACTGTCACTGCTCTTTGTACTAATTGCTGTGTTTTTCCGTCTCCAGCTACAATTGGATAAATCCAGTAAATATCTTATACAATGGTGACTTCAGACTTTAAATAAAATAATCTGATATCACATGGACTTGGGATGTGTTCAAAACTTAACTGTATAATTGCATGGGGCTCTGCCGCATTGCATAATCTGTTAGTTATTTGTCAACTTCAACCCCAAAATATTTAGCCTATAACATTTTTTGCATCAACAAATTTATAGGCAATATGGGTAATAGTTATTATTAAGAACACATTTGTACGATTAACTTTTTAATCTATTGTTCTGAAATAAAATTTAAAAAAATATATACATAAGCGCGTGTGTGAATTGTGGAAAACAGGGTGACCCCCCCCCCCATTCGCAAAATCAAAAACAGGGTAACCCCCCTACTGATCCACCCCCAGGCCGAAGTAACTGACCAATCCCTAACAACAGCATATGTCCTAGCAATAAAATAAAATGACTTCTAAGGACTGAATGTTTTTTTGCGAACTTTGTATACGGTGCCCAGTTTTAGTTATAAACCGACGTTAGCTTCACGTTCATGTCCTACCATGGCAACAGCCGAAAACATATTGCTAGTTTTTTTTTAGTGGAGTGGATCGCCAACCGGCTTGTTTTCATTGGCAAAATCGTTCAGTAACATGTTTGGCATATTAGGTGTACATCACATGGACTACTACGATTGAGAGAACTTTATGTATGTTGAATGAGTTTTATAAACCCCGAAGGGCTCTTGGAAGATCCACCCGCAGTAAAATTAGCGATTGCCATGGAGGCGCAACCATCAACATCAAAATCCCAGGAGGTTTCTGCTGGCGACGTTACCCAGTTCCAAATAAAGATCACCAACGCCAAATAAGCAACATTTTAACCGGTAATCAAGATTAATTCAATCCACGGCTAACAAGCAACATCACAAGTGAAGATGTAGCGTGAAGCTCAGCGACTACTGCTGACAACGTAAGTCATGCTTGCGTGCCTTCACCATTGTATTCAAACGAATCACGTGGTGTGCCGTTCTCTTTCAAACCCGGGATTCGATCAATAGGGGAGTTTCAGTAAAAAAACACATTGCAAATCATGCAAATTCAACAATTTCAAACCAGTATACTAAAACGGAAATGCTCAGCGATGTAAAAGAAGGATAGATGTTACTTTTCATTATACACATCTCTGTTGATACAATCCCTCACATATTCTATTCCCAGTTATACCTGCGTAAATGGATTAGCCTCTTTTGAGGTTGACATTCAGACTAAAATCACGTGACAGGCTGTTAAAATTGGCTGTTGCATACACTTTCGCCGGTCTGGAAAATGTGTTTAGTTAGCTCTCATTCAAGTAACAATGCAGATTTCCCAGTGGGAGTGAAACTATTCGACTCTGCCATTAAAAAATAGGGGTGTTTTGAGCAAAAAAAACGTATAACCCTGGAGTGCACACAACACACTGAATTTCGGAACAAATCTTGCATTATTTACAGCAGCAGAATACCACAGAAATATCAGACGAAACATGGAAACACTATATATATGTATTTCGGCCTGAACCCTCTCTATTGCAATTCCAGGAATTACCCCCCATATGTGCAACCATTTTCCACCTTGGTACCACCCAAGCCTGAAAACAAAATCTTAATACCACGCTGAAGCGTTTGGTAATAAACTTTATTGTTTCCATGTGAAAATAGATTACATAGGCTGTTTGCATCAACAAAGATTTGTTTTCGTTAATAAGATAATATTTTTAAACTAACTAGAATAAATGTACTAAATAAATAAATTAAATAAATATACAAATAAAAATCTATAAATAAATGAATAATTGATAGTTACACTGAACACGCCATGTTAGTGTACAATCACTTAAGTGAAAATGTAGCAGTTAACCCCACATGACAAATTGACAAGTGTTTATTACTGGGTGAATATGATCATTTGTGTCTAAGTGCGATAGTGCCATTTGTTTGATGTTAGAAATAAAAATGTCCACCTTGTATTTTTTATGTGTATTACTACTAATAGAGATTTGATATATATGATTATTGAATATGTTGCTAGGTTACGCAGTATATTCATGTCGACCTACCTGTGCTGAAGGCGATTCTGACAAAAATTGAAGAAGAAGAGCAAAAGAAAATTACAACAATCAAGAAGAAGTAAGTGTTTTATCTTTGATACTCATACTCGAGTTCGTCTAGAGATTTGATTTTCCATAATATGATGCGATCAAAACCTAGAAAAATCAAAGAAGTCTGCTGATAATATTCTTTTAAATTCTAAAAGAGAAAATTTCAGAAAAAACAAACATTTGACTGTGGAAGTATTTGGGGCATATTTTCACGCTTAATAATGGTGATGATGATGGTTACTTTGATGAAGTAAGGGTATCTTAATGAATTATTCCTTTGTCAAAGATCGGCATTTCGACATTGGGCTATACAAAATAAATTCAAAGTCAAATCATTTGTCATTCAGTCCTCCCATTTCACACAATACCCATGATCTTGCAGTGAGCAGAAAATCATCTATTAGCCATTGATCTCTTACTCAGACAGATTACCAACAGTGTTTATTTATGTTTTGCGTTTGTTGAATCTCGCGTAATATTTTAACAACACTGCGATGCTGTAATCTTTGTTTGTCTGGCTTTTACATTTGATTTAAAACTTAACATGAGTTTTCAGGGTAAATGGAAAATGGTCCATTGTAACATTGATGATATCTTTCTCTATTCCTAGGTATGAACGCTATCGACATGAAATAACTAAAAGAATAACGGAAATCTCAACCACGTTATAACAGTTTCAAGTTTTCAGTCAAATCAAGGGTATCTCAACCGTTTCAAGTTCTCAGTCAAATCAAGGGTATCTCAACCGTTTCAAGTTCTCAGTCAAATCAAGGGTATCTCAACCGTTTCAAGTTCTCAGTCAAATCAAGGGTATCTCAACCGTTTCAAGTTCTCAGTCAAATCAAGGGTATCTCAACCGTTTCAAGTTCTCAGTCAAATCAAGGGTATCTCAACCGTTTCAAGTTCTCAGTCAAATCAAGGGTATCTCAACCGTTTCAAGTTCTCAGTCAAATCAAGGGTATCTCAACCGTTTCAAGTTCTCAGTCAAATCAAGGGTATCTCAACCGTTTCAAGTTCTCAGTCAAATCAAGGGTATCTCAACCGTTTCAAGTTCTCAGTCAAATCAAGGGTATCTCAACCGTTTCAAGTTCTCAGTCAAATCAAGGGTATCTCAACCGTTTCAAGTTCTCAGTCAAATCAAGGGTATCTCAACCGTTTCAAGTTCTCAGTCAAATCAAGGGTATCTCAACCGTTTCAAGTTCTCAGTCAAATCAAGGGTATCTCAACCGTTTCAAGTTCTCAGTCAAATCAAGGGTATCTCAACCGTTTCAAGTTCTCAGTCAAATCAAGGGTATCTCAACCGTTTCAAGTTCTCAGTCAAATCAAGGGTATCTCAACCGTTTCAAGTTCTCAGTCAAATCAAGGGTATCTCAACCGTTTCAAGTTCTCAGTCAAATCAAGGGTATCTCAACCGTTTCAAGTTCTCAGTCAAATCAAGGGTATCTCAACCGTTTCAAGTTCTCAGTCAAATCAAGGGTATCTCAACCGTTTCAAGTTCTCAGTCAAATCAAGGGTATCTCAACCGTTTCAAGTTCTCAGTCAAATCAAGGGTATCTCAACCGTTTCAAGTTCTCAGTCAAATCAAGGGTATCTCAACCGTTTCAAGTTCTCAGTCAAATCAAGGGTATCTCAACCGTTTCAAGTTCTCAGTCAAATCAAGGGTATCTCAACCGTTTCAAGTTCTCAGTCAAATCAAGGGTATCTCAACCGTTTCAAGTTCGTGAAGTCGGGATCTCAGATTCATTAATTATACAAGATTCTGTTGGTATCATATTCAATATGGGACCCATGCAACGTAAACAACATGTGTAAAACGCAATGTTTGTTTACGTATGTTTTACAGTCATATGCTGCGTGATGACTGTGGTACTTTAAATGAAATGGCAACATATGCCGTAGAAGCGGGATGTAATCGTACGTGTTGTGTAGCCATTAAAAATACTGCTATAATTTTATATGACTTGAAATTTAACCATTTGGGCACCGTTGTTAATTTTTGTACTATCTACTAAATGATTTTGTACAGTTTGTTCATCTTCACATGAAAAGTTGTTAAAAATTGTCAAACCTTTTGATCAGAATCAAAAAGCAATATCTGAAGCTGTCTGCATTGTCCAAATTTATGACAAAATGTAGTCACTTTTTTACAAAATGTCCAAATATTTTCACTGAACTTTGAGTGGGGAAAATATCAGGCAATCAAAAGCTTTAGAATGTCTGGAATGACATTTTGTAGCAGTAACTACACTGATACAATATTTGTCCCGCAAAATAAATTTGAAAATTTGTCCCGCAAAATAAATTTGAAAATTTGTCCCGCAAAATAAGTTTGAAAATTTGTCCCGCAAAATAAATTTGAAAATTTTTCCCGCAAAATAAATTTGAAAATTTGTCCCGCAAAATAAATTTGAAAATTTGTCCCGCAAAATAAGTTTGAAAATTTGTCCCGCAAAATAAATTTGAAAATTTGTCCCGCAAAATAAGTTTGAAAATTTGGCCCGCAAAATTAATTCAGTTTACAGTACACCAATTCTCATACAAGATGACAGAGACTGTCTTCATTGCTCAGAAAAGCTCATTGTTGTTATGACAACTACAAATTTGTTTACACCCAACATGTTAATCACCTCATGTTGAAAAATATCAAAGGGACTATTAGCTCATTGAGTTTTTGTTAATGTGTGCTACACCAATATTTTTTTACTCCCATGTGAGAAATAGTTACCCTGTCTCTGTGTATGTATGTCCTCTGCACTGATACCTCAAGAACTGCTTATTGGATTTCAATGAAACTTTGTACATAGATGCTCTGGGATAATGCCAAGGCCTGATTAGATATTGGTTTAAATCTGTGAATAATAATTAACTAATTTGCCTAATAATTAGCTACTAGTAGTTTTCAGCTGTTTCAATTATACGTCATGTATCAACAGATTTCAATGAAATTTCTATTTTTGCCTAAAGCGAGAAGGGCGTCACCTGCGCACGTGTGGGAATCCCAAGCGACGATAACAACACACGCTAAAAACGCAAAGGCTCATGGGTAGACGCTTGTTTCTAAACAATGACACACTATGGCCATCTGACACGTGCGCAGGTGGCGACTCCCCCGCTTTAACTCACATCCTTTCCATACCAACAGCACACAGGTGTTCTTTCTAAGCTTAATTTGATTTGATTTGTAGAGATATGGGATCCATGAAGTAAAAGCCAAGTAAATCTCTAAATTTTATTTTTACATACCGTAAACTGCTTAATCTTTGGTGCCAAGAGAATTCGCAATTTGTTAATTTTATGGCATTCTCAAGACACAATTTTGTGGTATAACCCCAGAGAAATTCTCACTGCTACAAAATTTCACAATTTATACTGACAATTTACAGTAGATCAATAGAAAAAAAATTGTTTATGGCGACTGTTTAAAAACACTGCCATAAGAGAGTGCCAATTGTATTAATTCTTTGAAAATTGAATTACTTTTAGTCAGTTGTCCATATTATAAAGATAATATTGGTAGAATAACATGAATAATCAACCATGTGTCAAATTTCAGTGAAAAATTATACAGTTTCTTTTGCTTGGGTAAAAGTTTCCATCAAATAAATGGAAAAATTAAGTGGGTGTACCCTAACTAGTTTCTATGGAAACAATTATTTGTGATATTCCGTAGCATTGTGCCTTACTCTGACATCCATTTTAAATTGACACTTGTTCAAAATATATTCAACTGAAGTTCATAATCCACTACCTAGTTCTGTATATTCCAAGTTTTGTTTTTTGTTTCTTCAGACATTATTTTTCAAATATGCAGTAACATTTGCATATTACCGTATTTGTTTTGAAGTTGCATTCCTACCGGTACTTTACAAATCTTTGAGATACTATCTATCTACCAATATAGATATAACATTACCGTAAATGTTCAGATTGTAGATGGGTGAAATAAAATTAGCTACAGAATAGGAATTTAAGACAGCCTTCTAAGTTAAAGGGCAATAGTCATCGTGCCGCGTCCTGTTTGATATGGGACTCATAGCGACGTATACAACACGTGTAAAATGCATTGTTTATTTACATGAAATTCAAACACGCGCTGCACGACGACCACCGCGCTTTAAGCCACATTTCTAGGAGGCTTTGCGTGACCATAAAAGTTAGTTACATTGTAGATATGTTTGTCTAATGGACAAGACCCTCTAGTTCACTCAAAATAAAATTGATGGGAAAGTGAGAGCAGGATATCTACTTTAATATATTATTTTTTAGCTGAAACAGCGTCATTTTGACCCATTTTTTGGGAGTGATGTTTCACATATTTTACAAAGTGGGAATGCAATTTTTAAATTCAGTATGTTCAAATTTGTCCCAGTTGTATTCAAAGAATCGGTTCAGAGATATGTTACAATGAAATTTACATCAATATGTAATTAGTTTATCATTAACACTAGGATGACTAATTTGCATGACGCTCTGCAGGTTTTACTTAGGTGTATATCTTGAGAACTACTTTCAGACCTAGGTGCAATTTTGCATGTCTGCACTATTGAGTGTGATGCAGTGATTCCCTTTTGGTGCTGAACTCTGCATATTAATCAGGTAATTTGCATACAGTCATTTACATATCGAATGTTCAATAATATACTATTAAAATGCTAATTATATCTAGCGATGAAATTATATTTTCATATGCAAATTTATGCTTGAACAAAGTCTGCAAGTACTGTAAAATGACTAATTTTCACTGGGTTTAAATTTCGCATTTTCCAGTCAGCAAAATAAGCAAAATTAAAACCCAGTGAATAATTAACCCTTTTACAGTATTGGTAGCCATATCTTGTGAATGTAATGCCCTATACACAGTACTACTTCATCTGTTGTTTTTTTTTACAGTTCAGAAATATCAGGATTGTGTTTCATTATTAAACAATTAAACAAGTACATAAATTTAAAATCCTTGTAGTTTTAGAAACATGTCTTTATTTTTGACTTGTAACATTCAAAACAGTGTTGCATCTGAATCCATGCATTAAAGTTTTAGTTGGATTGACAAAATATCATCCAGAACAAACATTTCCCGATTCTGTTGTATGTGGCACATTTTACTGGTATGCGAAATTTGCACACAAAAATGTGTTGGTGTTGATTTTAAACTGATGTGCAGGACCTGAAGCAAAAACAATTTTTTTTTTTTTACCTTTCACAGACAAAAAACCTGCATAATATTTTTCCAGAAATTTTTCAAAAACTTTGATCAAAATGTGTTGCAGGTTAGAAATTATCTCCTGTTGATCCAAAATTTACTAGAAATTTTAGAAACATAGGTAATAATGTGCAAAAAAGTTGATTCATAATTTTGACATTCAAAAGTTTTATAACTGATACATTTTATCATTGATTGCTGAATTGGTTACACATTCAAAAAGCCAAAATACAGATTAGCTAAAATAACATGCAACCTAACAACGTATTCTACCAAGGATTTATAAAATAAGGATATGTGCAACTTTTGATATCCATGTGTGGGTGATCCCTTCTGTGCGAGTTCCATGCACACTTCAATCACACTTGGATACTTGGTAACCATACAGGTAACCAAGGCAAAAACTCCTAATATACGCACTGCAAATATGCAAGGACACTACAAAACAACAAACAGTCACAATTGGTGATTTTCCGTACAATTGCGAGATCTCGCGACATGCATGAAAGACGCGCGTCGAACATCTGCCGCAAAAATCAAACGATTTGATTTTGAACTAGAATTTCGTTATTTCGTAGCTTACATTGACTGGCCGATCTTCGACAGAGGAATATTGCTTCCGAATACCCTTACTTAATCGAAATTGCCTATCATCAGATGTGGACAGCACATTATTAAGCATGGAAATGTCCCCGAAATACTTTCGCGTTTGTCGAATCCCACGCGATGTTTGACGCGACTATGATGCTATGACCTTTGTTTGTCCTGTTTTTACATTCAATTTCACGCATAACGCGTGTTTCTCGCAGTGAACGGAAAATGGTCTATTGTTTTACAATCATCTCATAGATTGTGTGACTTCAAATGAGATGTTCATCATATATATCAGTTACACACCCTTATCTTAAGAATCCTTTGCTTCTACGCCATGTTTATAGATTAGTCTTGTGGTAAAAATATTGTTATGCACGAGTTGGTGAGCGCACTGATTTTGAACTGACATTGTACTATCAATATCAAGTGTATCAGTAACCTATAAATAATCTGTTAATCTTTTCACTACCAGTTCCCTCTGTTCATCACAAATTCAGAAAATAGTCCCATTTATAGTCTGCACTTTCCTTCAGAAGACTGGGACAAAAATAGCCACATTTTTTGATTAAAAAGGCAGAAAATTGACAAATTTTGTCTGTTGGCTCTAAAATTCATTTCCAGAAATGTTGAAAATTATAATAAAAAAAAAGTGGAAAAAAACTTGGGCAAGGAAGTCGGGTGGTGAAAAGGGTAAAAGAAAAGGGTAAAAGAATATGTCTGTATAGTATATTTTATATCTGCCTAGGTTGAGGTGTTGTTTATACGTCCATTGCACTAACAGACTTTCTACTGATTCTAAAAATATAATTTATGAATTATAAAACTCTTGGGTGTTCAAGTCCTCATCTAAAAATCTCACCTTGCAAATTTAGATCCTTAATAAAAATCTACCAACACAATCAGCAATAACTATTTGTTTAAAACTTTTAACTTTTTTCGGTGGGAATAAAATAGTTCACTGATTTTGGCACACATTCATGGCGAAAACCCTGCAGGGAATGGAATAGATGTTGCGACCACTATGCAGATACAGTTCTCATTGTAGAACTAATTTTCGACCTATCAGAATTACGGTACCATAGTACTTGATGTGTCAACCAATCAGACACAAGCTTAACTGTTACACTATCTCCAGTCCATTTCCATAGTTTCTGCCATGATTGAGTGACAAAAAACTGT
Source organism: Saccoglossus kowalevskii (assembly GCF_978046115.1). Lineage (NCBI taxonomy): Eukaryota > Metazoa > Hemichordata > Enteropneusta > Harrimaniidae > Saccoglossus > Saccoglossus kowalevskii. The sequence continues at coordinate 21,355,964 of NC_140659.1, forward strand.
GAAAAATTTTAGTCGCATCCAAAACGGTTACCGGGTAAGTGTCATGTTATGATATTTTCAAACTTGATTTTGGCCGGGTTGTAAATCCTGAACACAAGGAGTTTCTTAATATGTGAGGAGATGAGTGATATTAACAAACAACACGTCATCATGAGACACATGTGACTACAACTGCCTTTAATCACATCATCAGGAATGTCTTTATAAAATAGCACAAAATCAGAAATTATATTATTTTGTATATTATGTATATTTGTAACTTTTTTTATACCAAACAATTATACATGGTGGTGGAATTTGATCTTGTTACAATTATAGAATAAAAGTTTTTACTCTGATGTTGTTTCTTGAATATGAAAGCATTTATGGTATATTTAGCAGCGAGTGGGATATGTAGATGGAATGTATGGGAACATGAGAAATCTACATGGAATAAAAGTGGGAATATCAGTAGAAATCTATATGGCAGATAGATATTCGGAATAAGTAGATGGATTGTATGGGAACATGAGAAATCTACATAGAATAAAAGTGGGAATATCAGTAGAAATCTATATGGCAGATAGATATTCGGGATAAGTAGATGGATTGTATGGGAACATGAGAAATCTACATGGAATAAAAGTGGGAATATCAGTAGAAATCTATATGGCAGATAGATATTCGGGATAAGTAGATGGAATGTATGGGAACATGAGAAATCTACATGGAATAAAAGTGGGAATATCAGTAGAAATCTATATAGCAGATAGATATTCGGGATAAGTAGATATATTGTATGGGAACATGGGAAATCTACATGGAATGAAAGTGGGAATATCAGTAGAAATCTATATGGCAGAAAGATATTCTGGATAAGTAGATGGAATGTATGGGAACATGAGAAATCTACATGGAATAAAAGTGGGAATATCAGTAGAAATCTATATGGCAGATAGATATTCGGGATTAGTAGATGGATTGTATGGGAACATAGAAATCTACATGGAATAAAAGTGGGAATATCAGTAAAAATCTATATGGCAGATAGATATTCGGGATTAGTAGATGGATTGTATGGGAACATGAGAAATCTACATGGAATAAAAGTGGGAATATCAGTAGAAATCTATATGGCAGATAGATATTCGTGATAAGTAGATGGAATGTATGGGAACATGAGAAATCTACATGGAATAAAAGTGGGAATATCAGTAGAAATCTATATAGCAGATAGATATTCGGGATAAGTAGATGGATTGTATGGGAACATGGGAAATCTACATGGAATAAAAGTGGGAATATCAGTAGAAATCTATATGGCAGAAAGATATTCGGGATAAGTAGATTGAATGTATGGGAACATGAGAAATCTACATGGAATAAAAGTGGGAATATCAGTAGAAATCTATATGGCAGATAGATATTCGGGATAAGTAGATGAAATGTATGGGAACATGAGAAATCTACATGGAATACAAGTGGGAATAGCAGTAGAAATCATTATAGCAGATAGATATTCGGGATAAGTAGATGGAATGTATGGGAACATGAGAAATCTACATGGAATAAAAGTGGGAATATCAGTAGAAATCTATATGGCAGATAGATATTCGGGATTAGTAGATGGATTGTATGGGAACATGAGAAATCTACATGGAATAAAAGTGGGAATATCAGTAGAAATCTATATGGCAGATAGATATTCGTGATAAGTAGATGGAATGTATGGGAACATGAGAAATCTGCATGGAATAAAAGTGGGAATATCAGTAGAAATCTATATAGCAGATATATATTCGGGATAAGTAGATGGATTGTATGGGAACATGGGAAATCTACATGGAATAAAAGTGGGAATATCAGTAGAAATCTATATGGCAGAAACATATTCGGGATAAGTAGATGGAATGTATGGGAACATGAGAAATCTACATGGAATACAAGTGGGAATAGCAGTAGAAATCAATATAGCAGATAGATATTCGGGATAAGTAGATGGAATGTATGGGAACATGAGAAATCTACATGGAATAAAAGTGGGAATATCAGTAGAAATCTATATGGCAGATAGATATTCGGGATAAGTAGATGGAATGTATGGGAACATGAGAAATCTACATGGAATACAAGTGGGAATATCAGTAGAAATCTATATGGCAGATAGATATTCGGAATAAGTAGATGGAATGTATGGGAACATGAGAAATCTACATGGAATAAAAGTGGAATATCAGTAGAAATCTATATGGCAGATAAATATTCGGGATAAGTAGATGGAATGTATGGGAACATGAGAAATCTACATGGAATACAAGTGGGAATAGCAGTAGAAATCTATATGGCAGATAAATATTCGGGATAAGTAAATGGAATGTATGGGAACATGAGAAATCTACATGGAATACAAGTGGGAATAGCAGTAGAAATCTATATGGCAGATAAATATTCGGGATAAGTAAATGGAATGTATGGGAACATGAGAAATCTACATGGAATACAAGTGGAATATCAGTAGAAATCTATATGGCAGATAAATATTCGGGATAAGTAGATGGAATGTATGGGAACATGAGAAATCTACATGGAATAAAGGTGGGAATATCAGTAGAAATCTATATGGCAGATAAATATTCAGGATTAGTAGATGGAATGTATGGGAACATGAGAAATCTACATGGAATACAAGTGGGAATATCAGTAGAAATCTATATGGCAGATAGATATTCGGGATTAGTAGATGGATTGTATGGGAACATTAGAAATCTACATGGAATAAAAGTGGGAATATCAGTAGAAATCTATATGGCAGATAGATATTCGGGATTAGTAGATGGAATGTATGGGAACATGAGAAATCTGCATGGAATAAAAGTGGGAATATCAGTAGAAATCTATATGGCAGATAGATATTCGGGATTAGTAGATGGATTGTATGGGAACATTAGAAATCTACATGGAATAAAAGTGGGAATATCAGTAGAAATCTATATGGCAGATAGATATTCCGGATTAGTAGATGGATTGTATGGGAACATGAGAAATCTACATGGAATAAAAGTGGGAATATCAGTAGAAATCTATATGGCAGATAGATATTCGTGATAAGTAGATGGAATGTATGGGAACATGAGAAATCTACATGGAATAAAAGTGGGAATATCAGTAGAAATCTATATAGCAGATAGATATTCGGGATAAGTAGATGGATTGTATGGGAACATGGGAAATCTACATGGAATAAAAGTGGGAATATCAGTAGAAATCTATATGGCAGATAGATATTCGGGATAAGTAGACGAAATGTATGGGAACATGAGAAATCTACATGGAATACAAGTGGGAATAGCAGTAGAAATCATTATAGCAGATACTAGTAGATATTCGGGATAAGTAGATGGAATGTATGGGAACATGAGAAATCTACATGGAATAAAAGTGGGAATATCAGTAGAAATCTATATGGCAGATAGATATTCGGGATTAGTAGATGGATTGTATGGGAACATTAGAAATCTACATGGAATAAAAGTGGGAATATCAGTAGAAATCTATATGGCAGATAGATATTCGGGATTAGTAGATGGATTGTATGGGAACATGAGAAATCTACATGGAATAAAAGTGGGAATATCAGTAGAAATCTATATGGCAGATAGATATTCGTGATAAGTAGATGGAATGTATGGGAACATGAGAAATCTACATGGAATAAAAGTGGGAATATCAGTAGAAATCTATATAGCAGATAGATATTCGGGATAAGTAGATGGATTGTATGGGAACATGGGAAATCTACATGGAATAAAAGTGGGAATATCAGTAGAAATCTATATGGCAGAAACATATTCGGGATAAGTAGATGGAATGTATGGGAACATGAGAAATCTACATGGAATAAAAGTGGGAATATCAGTAGAAATCTATATGGCAGATAGATATTCGGGATAAGTAGATGAAATGTATGGGAACATGAGAAATCTACATGGAATACAAGTGGGAATAGCAGTAGAAATCAATATAGCAGATAGATATTCGGGATAAGTAGATGGAATGTATGGGAACATGAGAAATCTACATGGAATAAAAGTGGGAATATCAGTAGAAATCTATATGGCAGATAGATATTCGGGATAAGTAGATGGAATGTATGGGAACATGAGAAATCTACATGGAATACAAGTGGGAATATCAGTAGAAATCTATATGGCAGATAGATATTCGGAATAAGTAGATGGAATGTATGGGAACATGAGAAATCTACATGGAATAAAAGTGGAATATCAGTAGAAATCTATATGGCAGATAAATATTCGGGATAAGTAGATGGAATGTATGGGAACATGAGAAATCTACATGGAATACAAGTGGGAATAGCAGTAGAAATCTATATGGCAGATAAATATTCGGGATAAGTAAATGGAATGTATGGGAACATGAGAAATCTACATGGAATACAAGTGGGAATAGCAGTAGAAATCTATATGGCAGATAAATATTCGGGATAAGTAAATGGAATGTATGGGAACATGAGAAATCTACATGGAATACAAGTGGAATATCACTAGAAATCTATATGGCAGATAAATATTCGGGATAAGTAGATGGAATGTATGGGAACATGAGAAATCTACATGGAATAAAGGTGGGAATATCAGTAGAAATCTATATGGCAGATAAATATTCAGGATTAGTAGATGGAATGTATGGGAACATGAGAAATCTACATGGAATACAAGTGGGAATATCAGTAGAAATCTATATGGCAGATAGATATTCGGGATTAGTAGATGGATTGTATGGGAACATTAGAAATCTACATGGAATAAAAGTGGGAATATCAGTAGAAATCTATATGGCAGATAGATATTCGGGATTAGTAGATGGAATGTATGGGAACATGAGAAATCTGCATGGAATAAAAGTGGGAATATCAGTAGAAATCTATATGGCAGATAGATATTCGGGATTAGTAGATGGATTGTATGGGAACATTAGAAATCTACATGGAATAAAAGTGGGAATATCAGTAGAAATCTATATGGCAGATAGATATTCGGGATTAGTAGATGGATTGTATGGGAACATGAGAAATCTACATGGAATAAAAGTGGGAATATCAGTAGAAATCTATATGGCAGATAGATATTCGTGATAAGTAGATGGAATGTATGGGAACATGAGAAATCTACATGGAATAAAAGTGGGAATATCAGTAGAAATCTATATAGCAGATAGATATTCGGGATAAGTAGATGGATTGTATGGGAACATGGGAAATCTACATGGAATAAAAGTGGGAATATCAGTAGAAATCTATATGGCAGAAAGATATTCGGGATAAGTAGATGGAATGTATGGGAACATGAGAAATCTACATGGAATAAAAGTGGGAATATCAGTAGAAATCTATATGGCAGATAGATATTCGGGATAAGTAGATGAAATGTATGGGAACATGATAAATCTACATGGAATACAAGTGGAATATCAGTAGAAATCTATATGGCAGATAAATATTCGGGATAAGTAGATGGAATGTATGGGAACATGAGAAATCTACATGGAATAAAGGTGGGAATATCAGTAGAAATCTATATGGCAGATAAATATTCAGGATTAGTAGATGGAATGTATGGGAACATGAGAAATCTACATGGAATACAAGTGGGAATATCAGTAGAAATCTATATGGCAGATAGATATTCGGGATAAGTAGATGGATTGTATGGGAACATGAGAAATCTACATGGAGTACAAGTGGGAATATCAGTAGAAATCTATATGGCAGATAGATATTCGGGATAAGTAGATGGAATGTATAGGAACATGAGAAATCTACATGGAATAAAGGTGGGAATATCAGTAGAAATCTATATGGCAGATATATATTTAGGATAAGTAGATGGAATGTGTGATATGTGTAGGTATAAATTGTCAAAACATCTCAAACACAACTGCAATTCGACAGCTTTTTAAAAACTTTCATTTTTAACTATTTTACCACCAGACTTTCTCACCCAAATTCGTCTGCAGTTTTTTATTCATCAATATTTCTAGAAATGAACCCTAATTTTGGAGCCAACAGACAAAATTTGAAAAAATTGTCCTTCTTTTTGCTGAAAAAATTTGGCTATTTTTGTCCCAATCTTTTGAAGGAAAGGGCAGACTATAAACAGGGCTATTTTGCGAATTTGTGATGAAAAGAGGGAACTGGTGATAAAAAGGTTAAACTGTGGTTGCCAGGCTAGACAGATTGACTGCTAGTGGGAGCAGTCGTTGATTATGCAAAAGCATCGATTGAGGGCGGCATTCATCATGGATTGAAAAACAGACACTTGAAACAGTTATGTTCATTTTTAAAAAATAAATAATGATTTAATAAAAAACCATTGACTAAAATGATGTAGTATACACAGTAAGAAACAACTAGCAGAAAACTTCCCTCCATAGGTCAGAGGTCAATAGTTGACCAATCACAATGAATCATTTTCACTTGGCCAATCAAGAAACTGATTCAGCCTTCAAATTGTTTTTCAAATTTGAAATACTAAAAACATTTTTTTTTTCAAAAAAGTTGAAGCAGCTTGGAAGTCACACAGAAATACATGAAAACATCCACAATATTATCGACTGCGGTTGCCATGACTGCACAAAAGAAAGGTAGCAAATGTTGCTCAATTTAACAGACAATTTCAATAACAAAAGTCTTAAAAAATTCTTCACCATATTAATATTAAAATTTAGTAAATCTGACTATATATACATATCCAGTACCATACAGTATATTGTCACATGTTAACTATTTTTTTTAAAAAAAACAGCTTTTCAATTTTGTTAAATACATCTTTTAATTTGTTTTATACATTCCTGACATCCCAATACTTTATTTGGGGTTTGCAATAAAGAAACCCCCCCCCCCATTATAAAACGACAAAAGTTTGTGATTAAGAATAATACAGGATTCTCTACCATAAATACTGCCACCAAACAAGCATCTTGGGAAAGTTGAACTCCTGACCTTTCAGTCAGTTTGAATACCGCTTTGATTTGAGGCTTCATTTGAAAATGGCTGATCAAGACAACGTCCAAATGGCACACCTCTTGATTATTCAATACCAGATTGATGATCACCATGGCAACAAGTGACCAATTAAATTACCTTTTAGTAATGCCTAACATTTTTCACATTCAAAAGTATTCTAGTGCAGAGCACCAATCGCAACGAAACCGAATTGCATGCGCGTCTCAAGGGAATTCATAAATCATTTTCTCTAAACTGGAAGCAATAATTTCTCCCAAGAACATTGAAATCAATCTTCATTCAATGGATTCATCTTGGTTATGTCCATTTCTACCACATATCATTTTTATGTCATTGTAGAAAAATTTACAATTCCCTAACACAAGTGAAATACATGCATACACATCTAGTATTTACTGGTGCTCTAGACAATCTTGTAATTTTGAATCAAAGATACAGTCCAATGTTTTTTTTTTAAATACAAATATTTCTGGTTAAACTGAGAACATTCAACATACTTTTGTTTAAACAAGATGGATGAAATACTTTTTACAATATTTTTCAAAACATTTTGAAAACAATACAAAACACCTATTATGAAGTTTGCTTTAAAAAAAAAAAGCATTCTTCAGAAATAGGCCAAAGTCAGAAAATAAATTAGACCATGGCATCTTTTTTACAGAAATGTCTCGTAAAATAAAACAGAAAAATATGATACAACAGAATTTAAATTTAACAAAGTAATAACAACAAATTCCCTCTCTAAATTAGGTGAAACGTCAAGATGTAAAACGGTAACATTTCTAAAATGCAAGAATGAAAAGACAAGTAAGACTTGCAATAAAATAATACAGAGCACGTACTTTAGCACCGAATGCCCATAGCAACTATCGAATAACCATAGCAACATCTAAAAGCTCCAAAAAGAGAAAGCACAACGCGAACAATACAAAAATTTGAAACGATGGTGTACTCATTAAAAATGTGATCAACAAAATCCATAAAACAAATAATAGTTTTTTGTTGGCGGTTGTTCTGCAGACAGTGCCACATCCTACATCCATTTTTGGTACGGTCCTGTCACCGTAGTGAATGCATAAGATTTTAGAGTCACCAAGGAATCAGTTGTCATAGTTACAGTACGCTTTGTCGGTACCTGAAGCAATTCAGTTTCCTTAATCGCAGGAACAGGATTTTCTGTTCCAGAAGCAACTTTCGCTTTCTTGCGTCCACGAGTTGGTGTTGGTGGTAAAGATTCCCCAGATGCACGTGCTGCTTCCTCAGCTTCTAATTGCCGGGCCGCCATTTTAAGTTCGTATTCCTCCATTCCGTGGTTATTTGCATTCATGTGCTTATGCTTGTAAAAAACAAGAGCAATACGAGTTGGTTTAGTACGATCTGGTTTTCGGAGTGCTGTAGTGGCATGCAGTTCTCGTTTTGCTACTTCGAATAACACTGCACCGTGCTGTAGTGCAATTGCGACACCACCAATTTCTGGATCCTGGAAACAATGTTCACTATCAGAGAAGTAGGCTTCATCCTCTGAGGGTTGTTTCAAGTCTACCGGTGCTGGCTGCATCGCTTGTATATTGTCTTTTGGCATAGTGGAATGTGATGGTAATATTGCATTATTCTGGGAGGTGGTCTGATGTCCAACAAAACTAGCTTCATCTCGTGGTTTTGCCATTTGCATGGGCACCCCATGCTGAGGAGTTTGTGAGCGATATCCAACTTGCGGCGACATACCGATATCAGGATGCGGTATTACCGGATGCTGGGCTTCTGCAGAAATATTTTCATTACGATTTGCCTCTGGATAATGTTGTCTGTGTGCGTTAGGTTCTCCCGACCGAGCATTACTAATCCCCTCTGCATGCGGGTGATGTGGAGTCATTCCATTTGGTAAGTTGTCGTAAGATTGTTTATGTCCAGCAAATCGTGTTTGTTGTTCATCACCGACATGTCTGATGGCCTGACTGTTCGATTGCTCCTTATTGTGTTGCTCCACAAGTTCGTGTAAAGTACGTAAATCTGGTTTGATATCCTCTTGTTGTTCTAATCCTATATGTCCGGGATATCCAATTAATCTTGGATCATATAATCTGGGTGGTCTGGCAAACAATCCAAGGCCCTGGATTCCAGGAAGCCTTGCATCTGGAGGATAACCTTGCCCGAACATTGGCATGTACGGTGGATACCCACCAAATTGATAAAGACCATGCCTCATTCCTGGGAAAAAAGCTTGCGTCATTTCCCATGGAATCATTCCATTTAACATCATCTGCTGCTGTCCTTGCAAATCAGTCAATCCTGGTCGATGATTGGCCTGGAAATCAGCATGGTGCATACGAAGAAGTTCGGGTCGCACACTCAACTCTGGTCTATATTCCACTCCGCTTGGCCAGCCAGGCGGGGGTTGCAAATTTTCGTTAGCAGTTTGTTGTTGTTGTTGTTGTTGCTGCTGCTGCTGCTGTTGATGTTGTTGAAGAGCAGAATGTTCACCAAAAGCTTCAGCTGCAGTTCTTTTTTCAGCTCGATGTTCTTGGCTCTTTGGAGCCGACTGTGGCTGTGGAGTTGGCTGCCGTTGCGGCGTTGGCTGTCTATGTGGACGATTCTCTGATTGATAATAGAGTCGTTTCTGTTCCACAGCGGTGGGTACAGGCATAGGTATTCCATGTTCTTTTTTAATCTCAGTATCCTGACTACTACTATTACTACTTGTAGCAGCACTGCTAGCATTGTGCGCATTATTACTATGATCACTGCGTTTTCGTCCTTTCTTCTCCACAATCTGATCTTTCGGTTTCTTGCGTAGCTCTCTCCTGAATGACCTCAAGATTTCCAGAGATCCATTTTTAATTTTTTCCTGCTGGCCTTCAAAACTTCCATATTCATCCACTGGACTTATCTTATAAAGCGGCAATACATGTAACTGTTCATCAGCACCCCTTGGTTTAGCAATGGTTCTTATCTCTTCTCCAGTCAAGGTAAGTAACTATAAAAAACAAAAATGAACACAATGAGCTGGATTGGCTGGGCAGTGTGAATATAATTTGCATATTATTAGAAGTAGTATACTGGGATTTTTTTATTCATAAATTTGTAATGGTAATCAGTACTACGAAAGACTGATTACTGCAACATTTTGCCAATGTTCACAATAGTTTTTCCAAATTCATAACATGCTGATATTTTGACAACAGTTGAAGGGGAGTGTTTGACAACTTTTAAAAAGTTATACCAACTAACATTTACATATAGAAAAGATGATGGGAGGGGTAGCAATACATTATTTCACTTTTCTATATACAGTAAGTGTATGCATTTGAAATTGGTTGGAGAATTACAAGCCATTTTGCTCACTGACTGTTTGAATAATTCTCAGGAAACACTGTAACACACAATCTGTTACTTAAAGAGTTTCCTTTTCACCACCAGTTCCTTCTTTTTTTTCACAAATTGACAAAATAGTCTTAGAAAATTGGGACAAAAATAGACAAATTTTTGAGTGAAAACTGAAAACTGACTCAAATTTTGTCTGATGGCTCCAAAATTGAGGTTCATTTCTGGAAAGAAAATAATAAAAAAAAAAGTACAGAAAAATTTGGGCGAGAAAGTCTAGTGGTGGAAAGGTTAGAGGCTGCAGGCTAATTAGCCATATACTTTTGTCCATAATGACTTATTAGTAGTCTACTTTACTAAATACTGTGTGTTGAAGAATTTAGCCACCTACGTTTTTAACTAAACCTTGTGATCAAAATTTTAGAAAAAAACCTGGGTTATTGGAGAGCATAGAAGAGAAAAAAAACACATTTGGAAAGAAATACTTACTGTTGTGCAACCTGTGTTCATGTTATGTTGATCTTTATGGGCGTGGGCACAGAAATCCACACAGGCAGTAACACCAGAAAATGGCCGACCTTCTTCGTAACCAAGGCGACATGGTAGACTTTCCTGCTCATGTGCACTCTGATGAATAAATTAAAAACTGGTATAAGACATTTCATTGGTGGATCATGTGATTAGCTAATTTGCATAATATCCAAGTAAGAGCCTGATCAGGTTGCCACATTAAACAAAATAACCTCTAATGAAAATTCTTGTGCGAGTTCTGTTAAGTTCCCAATTTGTAGTTCCACTTACTTGGTTTGCATATGATTCTGGTGCCATTTTCTTGTATATCGGAGCAATCAAGGTAGCGAGCGTTTGCAATCTATGTTCTAACTCTTCCTCCTGTAAAACATATAAGAATACAACATAAGCAATAGTTTATCTCACACAAACATACACCATACATATTTACGATTTAAGCCAAAATTTTTAAATTCAATGAAATGATTTGAAAAGTTTATAATTCTACAGGCGCAACGAACACAAACACAAACGACTCTAGCGATGCTGCAAACACTTCTACGACAACTCAGACATCACTGTTAATCTTAAAGATAAAAGATAAATCTTAACTTACGTCTTTTCTAGAGTCTGCATTATTCCCAAGTTTGAACTTTTTTGGCGTTTTACTCCTGGCAAATTTGCACCCATTGTAGTACATGGACCACGAACAGCCAAAAGAAAAGGATGCGCCGGATTTTTCTGAATCGTAGCCTTGGCATGCACACGATTTCCTACAAAAAAGAAAGTGAACTTAAAAATAAGAGATACTTTTATGACAAATATAATAAAGCAATCTGGATTACGATTTTGTAAAAAAAAAGCCAAAATACGCAGAGATACTGCAAGATCTAGTTTTTAAGAAGTAGTTTTTAATGTTTGCTTACTCCTCATTGGTGCCACATCTCCGGACAGTTGGATTCCCATGTTTGGATAAAGTAGTCCTTAGCCAATCATATGCGTCGTTGGTTTTGTCACTACTTAGAGCCTCCCAAGCAACGATAGCGATGACAATGACAGCGGTAGCACAATGATGATTAACTCGGTGGCGAACAACGACCAGAACTTTTTCCTCTGACGATGATCTTCTTATGACCTAATAAGGAATGATAATAGGATTTGTTATGATTCCATTGATTACTCGATACCGTACTCAGTGATGTTGAACATTGCAGTATATGCAAGTGATCACAAATGATAATGATTTAAAAAAAAAAAAAAATTACAGCAATTACCCAGCACAAAAGTATTCCAAAAATGTTTCACCACCAAATAAAAACACCTTATGAATAACTTAACAATATGATTACCATAATTTGTTCGTAAAAATATAGTGGAACATTTTGAACAAAAATCACTCAGTATCAGGGTTCTTTCCAGGGCATTATAAAGCAGGGGTTCCCAACTGTTAACTATATTTACAAAATATTCAACACCAAATTAAATCACCTCACTATTACCTTAACACTACAACCGCCATGATTTTTTTCCACTGAAACTGCAAAATTTCTTTTTTGAAATTTCTTTTTTTTATTTTGTACTAATTAGACATAACTTCCCGATTGTTCTCAGGTCTTTGGAAGACCTTGATAAAATTAAGTAGTTTCATTTTGTTAAATGTGACCAAAGTTGACTTGATTTCAGATAACACAATCAAATGTTTGTTTGTTTTTGTTGGCACCAATCCATGATTTAGATACGCATGTCTAACTGAAGACTGTCAAGTATTAAACAGAATAATTCACAACAACTATAATTAATAAAATATATTATTTTGTTTAGTTTACGTTGTTATAACCTTTATATTTTTTTAAGAAATGAAACAGGTAAATTGTAAAAACAAAAAAACTAAGGATTATATTTCAACGAAAACGAAAGAAAATCCGAAGTGTAACAATAGGTCCTATACATAGCTAGCTGTCTGACAGACTCGTAAATAACAATAGAGAATCCATGCCACTTTGTCAGTCAACTACTACTGACCTTTGACTACAATCATTCTTGTGTTTATTTTCTAGTTGTATATGTCACTATTGAAGATCAGTTGAGTACGACTGTTGTTGACTATAAAAACTATTTTTGAGACAATGGACCCAGACTTGGGTATCACGGTTTCACCAATAAAAATAACTCACCCATTTAGCAATAGGACATCCCATTGATCCTTTGCCTTCTTTTCCTGTGTAGATTACTTGTTCAATTCGAATTGCTTTACCAGTGTCACCGTATCTATCGATAGTAAACACAATTATCTGACTGAGTATTCACAAAAATCTATCAAATTACGATCATATTGTTGTAGTTTGTGGTTTTGGTGTAACTTTATTTTTTTATGCATTTTTCAATATTTTAGTATGATTTTGTATCAAATGGGCATAATTTCATAATAAAAGTTGACTTTTACGCTCAAATAGTTAATTATTCATGACATTTAATTTTGCTATTTTTTCTCAAAATCTAATAAATTAAATCAATGTGAACTTGTACAATAGAACATGGAAAAAATTTGTGAATTTAAAACCAAGTGAAGATGCTCAAAATAGTGAAATTAAAAATGCTTTTCACAGCATGCATTCCTAGCTGACTAAAATGATCCACCAGGGTGAAGCGTAAATTGTCCTAATTCAAGTTAATCTTCGAAAAACGTAAACAAGTTTTGTTGCTTCAAGTCACACACTATTCATAAATAAAATACCAGTGACAACCAATATACAACCATCAGCATGTCAATTTCTCTCTGTTTTATATTACACAAAAGATATTCCATAATTCAATTTGATTTTACCTTTTTTCCATTATTTCCCTAATTTCTGCAATTGTCCGACCAGCACCTAGTTGCGTATAATACGGCCCCTCTTCTTTTTCGTTGGGGTTATCTGAAACGGGAAGCAGTGGAGTCATATATCTCATCTAGGCATGATGATTTATAATAATATTATAAATTGTCCCTACTTACAGACAGGCATTTTAATGAGTGTTTTACACCCTGCGTGTAGATAGTGTTTGCATTTTGTCTAGGCTTGCTTCTACAGTTTTATTACAGTGTTACACTGTATAGATACTCGACATGGGGTAAGACTCTTGTGTGGTAACAAGATACCATGGTAACATGATACCGAGATCCTGGTAATGTTTCGTCAAAATCCAATGATACTTTTTGTAATGTATTATATATAGGTAACATATTTGCAGCATCTGGAGCACATCTTCAATATGGTTGCTTGAAAGCCAGAAGGAGTTGTTGCGGTTGTAGCTAAAGTACACCAAGCCACTTCATCAACGATATATTTATATAAACTCAACGTAAGCAATTTCATGGATTTTCGGAATTATTGGAACCTCGTACAAATACCCCCTCTAATTCAATGCATTAATAGCTACTGTGTTCCCCGCTGATATAATATCAGCAACTAAGATTACAATTATTTAATTTCCAGTTTTATGTATACCCGTTGCATACTCGTAAGTTCAAGCGGATGTACGATAGTATAGTTTGCCAAGTTAGTAAACAAACAAAGTCTTTAACGCAACCACAAATGTTATTTCATACTCCTTTACAAATAACATTGTAGACTAGCATTTTTATAGCAGATTGTGACAGGTTTACAACTGTTTTAGTGGTGAGCTGGTGTTTGCGATTTATATTTTCTAGGGAGATACTGGTGGTCAACTTGGACTGACATGTGTAAAGTACAACTCTGTGTGAATCACTTTTTTTTAGCTGGAATTAATTTTTGCTGAAGAGACCTTTGGTGTTTTGTACAGAGTATATTTTTTCACTCATTTTTTTTTTACTAAATGCAAGAAATAGGATAAAATACCAAAAATAAGGTATTTTACAGCAACTAGACAATAGTGTTAATTTATTATATAAAAATGTTATATTTGACAAAAATACTAATGCGATTATTATTGAAGATTTATTTTTAACTACGGTTTTACTCAGAGTATACAAGACTTAGTTTCGGACCTTATAGACACAATCAATCATGTTGAGAACATGAGAGCCACAAAACTTGTTTTTGGTCTTCAAATAGTGTTCCATTTACTCCCGTCATCTCAGAGAAGCAAAATCAAGTCACATGGTCTTTCCGCTCTCAACAACATCTCAGCCGCTATTTGCGTCTAAAGTCAATTGCAGATTGAGATGGCATATCGATGGCAACAACCGATGTTACAAAATCTGATGTTTAGTCAGTACAAAAACTTTATCAACTTACCTACACAACCACAGTTAGGTATGACAATTTTTTCTTCAGTTTTGTCGTCTTTTATCGTTAGCTGATGTGTTGGAGTCTCTTCCATATTAGAAGACGATGAGGCAGTTGATGGTCTGGGTGGTGTCCTTAGAAAAGGTGATTTAGAACGTGGAGGTGTCCGTGGAGAATCAACTGGTGTTCGCGACACCAAAGGAGACTGTTCACGCCTTGGACTTGGCCCTCTAAATGAGAAACTCTCGGGAGAGTTAGTTTCCATACTTCGTGGACGCGGAGGAGGAGTAAAAACATTTGTTGGTACAGGTTTGGGGATATTTTCCATTGTACGAGGCCTTTCAATCACAAGTGGTCTTGGTACATCTAAACCAAGTGTCCTTGGAACATGAATATTTCTATTTTTATTATCAAATGTTTGATCTATTTCCATTGGGACTGGAAATTTCTGTGGATGTTCAACACTAGAAATGGTATTACTCATAGTAACAGAAGGTAGAGTCCGAAACGGGTGAGGTGGTTGAGGTATCGCCGCAGACTCAACTGGAAGTGTCCGAAATGGATGAAGTGGCTGTTGTGTCGGTGTCGTTCCTGTAGTCTCCTTGGTTTTAGAATTTTTGGAAACAAGGTTCTGGGGAACAGCCGGATGGCTATCTCGAGAAAACGATGAACCAAGAGATAAAAGCGACTCTGCAGCAACATCAACAGGAGATAATGTCTTTTGCTCTGATAAGCTGTCCATACTTTCCCCAGAGGTTTGTCTTCCAATTCTGTCTAGCGCTCTGTGATTGGAGCAAGGTCTTTCGGAATCATTTGCTCGCGTGTTTTCCGGCAGTGATACTGGATGTTTGTCCATTCTTAATCCAAAAAATGCATTCACTGATTCCTGGGGGTGATGTTGCACCGGGACGAGTGCCATATTAGGATGTGGGCTCACATGACCTGGATGTGGAACATGTGGTATATTACCAATCTCAGGGTGCTGTTGGTGTTGGTTCCCGTGTTGCTGGTGTTGGTTTCCGTGTTGCTGGTGTTGGTTTCCGTGTTGCTGGTGTTGATCACCGAGAGGATGTTGCTGATTTGCATGCTGGGAATGCTGGTTGGCATGCTGTGAATGTGGGTTGACATGTTGTTGTAGGTTTGCATGAAGTTGTAGATTTGCATGGAGTTGCGGGTGATGGTTACCATGTTTAGTGTGTTGAGTTCCATGTTTTTGATGTTGATTTGCAAGTTGGTGATGTTGGTTCACATGTTGCTGGTGTTGGTTTCCATGTTGCTGGTGTTGGTTTCCATGTTGCTGGTGTTGGTTTCCATGTTGTTGGTTCCCATGCGGTTGGTGTTGGGTCCTGTGTTGTTGGGGTTGGTTTCCATGTTGTGGGGACTGTTGACTAACACGTTGCGAGGCTTGGTTTCCATGTTGTGGGGGTTGGTTTCCATGTTGGACATGTTTTTCATGTTGCAAATGTTGAGTAGAATGTTGAGCTGCAAGTTGCTGATTGACATGTTGGTGGGGACTTCCATGTTGCACATACTGCTGTGCATGTTGGTTTACAAACTGCGGGTGTTGACTGGTTTGCTGGGCTGCATTTTCAAGATGGGTTTGATCCTCTTTAATATGTGAAGTAGGAAACGCAATATTCTCTTTAGCAAAAGTTGGGTGCCCCATTCGCCGATCTAGCTGCATTGGAGAGGGTTGGTTGCCATGGTTATTAGTTTGTTGATGGATATCTTGCATCCCATTAGCCAATGTTGATGCAATACTTGTCCTTTGATCATGAACATGACTTGCCAATTTGACTTGATCTGCGGTCAATAAAAGGCCTGGACTACTAGGAATGTGTTCCATTCCAACCTGGAAACAAATCAGTACAAAGAAAAAGAATTGTTTATAGAAATTCATGACTTCAAATATCATTGAACTTAGAAGTTGAAAATAAATACTTTCATAAAGCTGAAATCATTAATAAATTATAATTTCAAAACAAATATGGGATTTAATTAATAAGGCTATTTTAAGAAAAAATACTGTTATATACATGTAGCCCTGACATGAACATTACAGGAAAGACAATAAATAATAAAATCAATAAGACCATACCTAATTTACAATCTAGCTGTTAAAACAAGTTAATTATTCATATAAAAAAATTGTTGAGTGTGATGTGCAAACTAAAGACTAGGTGCTGTAGTATTATTATTGTTTTCAGCGAAAACGAAAATCTATAAAAAATAAAGCACTATGCAAGGCAGCGTAAGAGATTATTTGGCACATGAATACTGAGCAAAAAAAAAATCTATTTTTATATCTCATCTCTTTGTGGCAAACAATCAACTAGATAAGTTTAGAAACTGATAGGACAGGTCACAGTTAATAGTTTCGAAGCGTTGATGACATCCCAGTTTTGCAGCGATGTGTTCGATGTCAGCCGTATGCAATTTACGTGTGTAAAGTACGTTGTTTCAAACACATGCTGTGTAAACAAATGTGGAGAATCAAAAGTTAAATGTATTTGATGTGATAAATATTTGATGAACACTATATTTTAACGTAAAAATCATATTAATCAAGCTTTGATTTCTACAAAAAAAACTTAGATTCAATAGATTAAATTTAGCAAAGTAGAAATAATCGTGTAACCAATAACTATTTTGAATATACAATGAGCATGGCGGTGAGAACGCTGCAATTGCGGGACATTCGTGAAATATAACACAAAAGAATGCTCAAGGGGAACAATGCAACGTAAAGTCAATAGAAAGCCACGCATAACACAATGAAGTGGAGAACCCGAGGCATGAACAAAACAACGAAAAGAATGGAACAAAAGCAGGGGACACTCCGTACATACAGATTGTAGCAGCGAGACATAAATAAAGTGAATCCATAAAAATAGCAGAATTGTAAAGATGTGGTTGATAGGGGTCAAGAACGCTCATCAAATCATGACCTGCATCAGAACCGACAGCCTCATTTGCACCTTATCAGGTCAAATAATTTGTTGAAACTGATTCTAATTTTAAAAAAAGATTTAGTTAAATTTTTGAGTTATAATTCAGATGGGTTTGTTTGAAATACTCACATCAGGAGAAATATTTCATTCACACAATAACAGATGATTCATGTAATATCGTTTGTTTTAATTTTAATAAAATATACATTCTGTATTGATTTATTAAATAGAAAAAAATGGGTTAATAATATAGCGTGTTATTTGTAATTAATCTATTTGGGTCAACACATTATTTTAATGAATAATTCATTAGAATTCTGAGGTAATTATAAAAAATGCAATCACACTGTTTAATTTGACATATTGTTAAAAGCAGTGTGGGAAAATATTCACACAAGAATAAATTATTATTTCATTTTGTATACTAATAAAGCAATGAAATTAAATTTTAATTTCAAAAATAAAATTGATTGGATGAATACTGTTTTGCAAATGCAACGATATTTTTTATTAATGTTGGATTTTTTCTCAAATGTCAGAATGATTCATTTCTATATAACAAAGTGATGTCAACAGTTATGTGCACGGAATGCTCAACAAATACGTGACAATCAATTATCAGAACATTAAGCGTAAACAATTTTTTGGGGATAAATAACATCTAGGATCTCAGTTGAACGTGAACTAGTTCTGACATTCAGTCAAACTCGCGCTGTTATCGCAGCGCTCGGGGAAAGCCCGACAAACCACGTGTATATGTTAGGGTGTTCTCAATAATATTGGCAAGTCGCCAAGCGCACAACCCACATCATTAGATAAATTACAGGGCCTTTGGACCTAGTTTGTTTTGACAACTGACGAGCCTGGTTTTGTTTCCTTGTAGAAATATTAAAATAGAATCATATACTATTACATGATAAAAAAATTAATATAACCGATAATATATAATCGCCAATCGCAGAAATATCAACCTACGCTAGTAAACATGGATGATCTTCGACCACGTGCGCCGAGAAAGAATCAAAACAAAACTGACAACTGGATCAGCTGTTTAGAAAAACAAATGAAGAGGAACTATAAAAAGAAACTGTTAACCAACATTATCACCAATTAGTGTGGAGGTTAATTAATTATGCAAATTACCTGACATCACAACAACCTTTCTGCATTAAAACTGTAGTATTTTATTAAAATGATTGATTTTCTTCTTTCCTTTCATTTCAATGAATATAAGTTGAATGACCAAATTTTTAAAATGAAAAAAAAAAAAAAAAAATATTTGTTTACACTATATTTAATTTCACAGTTACATATCTATCATAACGTACCAAAGACGATATAAATAATTCTCTTTTCGCCCAGACCGCGCCCATATTTTAAAACAAAAAATGTCTGCAAAAATATATTTGATATCAGAAACGATCCAGTTTCAACAAAATAATTTACAGATTTCAAGGTCAGTTCATTACTCAGCTGAAAACACCATAGTAAACTACCCATATATATTTTAATGAATTGGGGTCACCCCAGAAAAAACACTGACCTTGGAATATATATGTAGTAGACTGCTTAACAAGATAAATTAAATTTCTTATCAAGGGCACATTTGCAAACAACCCCGATGGCCTCTATATACACATAAATCCCTGATATCACTAAGGATACCTTGTACTGGGGACATTTCCAATACCAAAATAAATACACTCCATCAAATAAAGATATAGAAAATTCCAATTTTATGTTTTATAAAAAAATTTAAATTTCTGTATGGAAACAAATTATTATCAGTAGTTATTGTGGGTTATGATTTTATGAATTTTTTGGAGCAGCTGGTGAACTGAGTTGTAAAAATGACTGACCTAGCCAAACTATGAAGCCATGCACCCACTATCTAGGCACACGTACACACAGCACAAACAATAAATTATCTTCTATCCATGGAACACAAATGCAACCTTGAACGACTTACTTCCCACACATTTGCATCCCTTTTTTTTTTTTTTATTTAAGATAAAAATTACAAACAGTTTTCTTTTAATTGTGCAAGGATTTTTGTTGGCCAAGAGCTGTCAGGCTACAAAGCCTTTGTGCAAAGCTAGCTCCTAATAGTATATCCACTGACCTCTTTGTGAAGCAGCCTCAATGACTACTGACGGTTTTTTTACTACGACATATTGTTATAACAATCTCACCAAATTAGCCAACCAAAGAACCATTTCTATAGACACTAACCTTCTCTTACTTACTCTAGCTGCAAAAATATTATTATAAAGCAGCGGTTATCAATAAAAAATAGAGATATTCACCCGGAGTAAGTACTCACTACAACGGACTGTAATGGTGGAAAAAATATTCAAAACTCACCTCAAATTTGCTTTCAGTGTCAGTTTAAGTTATCGAGATCAGTCCATAATATCCAAACAGCACAATTTAAATATATATGCATTCGACTACGTAACTTTATCGGGGAAAATTCAACCCCCAGCAAGCCGAACGAGAAAAAAAATAGGCTCGCAGCTTCTAGAGAGGCTGCTATTAAGTGAGCCGACAAAAGACACCCAGCGAAGCTTGAACTAATTTGCATAATAGTAAAGGTTGGAAGCTGATTTGAATATGAAATAGTCGAGAGGAGTCACAATGAGGCTACCAATGAATACATGAAACCCAAGCCTAGTAAAACCAGCCAGGCATCAAACCAAGGCCAGGCGTGTTGAATGAAACCAAACCAAACACAGCAAAGCACATTGTAATTAAATACACATGAGTTTAAGTTCAAACTGAATTAAAAGTTTAAAAAAAAAAAAACCATTACTTTATATTCTTCAATGAATTTTTTTTTTCTCTTTTATGAAACATTTTAGTTATAAATTGACTTTTATTTGGCGCATAAAATGATTTAATCACTAAAATAGATGTCATTAACTCTTTGCTTCACAGGCACAAAAAAAAAAATTAATAACAACGACAGAAAAGAGGCATTATTCATGCTAGAATTGGATATAAGCATGTCATTACACAGACTTGGCATACCCCAAAAAATGACAACCGGAAACCAAACAGGTAAACTGACATATTGACAGCAACTACAAATTTCACTCGTCAATAAAAACACAAAAAACTTACCTTCTTTAGTACAGGTCTCTTCATAACTCGTACTGGGTCCAACGGGTTACCGTGCACCTGGAAAAAATAGGAATTATCCATCGCGTGAATATCCGATACATGGAAGAAGTCGCATTTGCGGAAGCCGATCAGTTATGTGACTGACACTGAAACTGAAATTAACAAGTCTGTTTTAGGAGAAGCATTGCATAACGTATGCATCGTTAGTCTTTATCACAAAGGACCTGGGAATGGGATCGTTATGATGTAAAAGCCCACCAAAGCATCAAAGCAGCCTGCCTGGGCAGTCAAAACATCCATTGAAATTTAAATGTTGTATGCCAATGAACAAACCCTATGAAATTGGTGGAATATTCTATTCTGTTTTCAGGGGGTTGATGGTAAAGAAAAATGGGAGAATTTGGAGTTACCAATGAATTACAGAGCAGAAGTAAATCAGTTGTATTAGCAGTAAAATAAAATGTTTTCTCATTCTCCTAGCACCATTTTATATGATGGAAATACATGGAATATTTGCCCTGATAACACTTGAATGTCCCTAATCATTAAATGGAATCTGCCATCCTGCTACAAAAATGCTCAGCAAAATGATCAGCAAGGTCAGTTATGGGTCAGGCAGTCAGACAGTGTAATTCAATACACAGGCTGACCACACAGCTATTTTGTGTGCCTTACTGGTTTCCGCCCAGAATGTACTTTGACCACACTATTCAACTGTTATATAGCAGTGTCTAGTGAAATAACTGAACAACATTACTATTGTAGTTTGGTACAGTACAAGCTAGATGGGGGAACAACACCACTTAGTATGTGTTTGGGTGACACAGTACATGTGTGCGTGTTAGGGAGAGGCACAAGGCACACTACACGCGTGTTTGGGTGACACAGCACAGTAAATGTGTGTTTGGGTAGGGCACATGACAGAGCACTTGTGTGTTCTGGGGAGGGGGACACTGAACAGAACAGTTATGTGTTAAAGGAGGCAAAGGACACACAGTATGTGTGTGTTTAGGTGACAGGGCACGGAGAGACCTATCTGAACCTCATACTAATATAGTGAAACCAGTCTAAACTGAACACCAGTACAGTGAAACCAATCTAAACTGAACACCAGTACAGTAAAACCTGTCTATACTAAACACCAGTACAATGAAACTTGTCTAAACTGAACACCAGTACAATGAAACCTGTCTATTTAAAACCAAACACCAGTACAGTGAAACCTGTCTAAACTGAACACCAGTGCAGTAAAACCTGTCTAAACTGAACACCAGTAAAATAAAATCTGTCTAAACTGAACACCAGTACAGTAAAACCTGTCTAAACTGAACACATGTACAGTGAAACCTGTCTAAACTGAACACTCCTACAGTAAAACCTGTCTAAACTGAACACCAGTAAAGTAAAACCTGTCTAAACTGAACACATGTACAGTGAAACCTGTCTAAACTGAACACTCCTACAGTAAAACCTGTCTAAACTGAACACCAATACAGTAAAACCTGTCTAAATTGAACACCAGTACAGTAAAGCCTGTATAAACTGAACACATGTACAGTGAAACCTGTCTAAACTGAACACCAATACAGTAAAACCTGTCTAAATTGAACACCAGTACAGTAAAACCTGTATAAACTGAACACATGTACAGTAAAACCTGTCTAAACTGAACACTCCTACAGTAAAACCTGTCTAAACTGAACACTCCTACAGTAAATCCTGTCTAAACTGAACACCAATACAGTAAAACCTGTCTAAATTGAACACCAGTACAGTAAAACCTGTATAAACTGAACACCAGTACAGTGCAACTTGTCTAAACTGAACACCAGTACCGTGAAACATGTCTAAACTGAACACCAGTACAGTGAAACCTGTCTAAACTGAACACCAGTACCGTGAAACCTGTCCAAACTGAACACATGTACAGTATAACCTGTCTAAACCAAACACCAATATAGCAAAACCTGTTTAAATTGAACACCAGTACAGTGAAACCTGTATAAACTGAACAGCAGTACAGCGAAACCTGTATAAACTGAATAGCAGTACAGCGAAACCTGTATAAACTGAACAGCAGTACAGTGAAACCTGTACATACCGAATACCAACAGTGTAAACCTGTCTAAAACACCAGTACAGTAAAACAGGTTGAGTACAGTACAGGTTTTATGTTAACACATGATTCAGTATAGATAGTTCAGTTTAGGTGGGCTTTATGTTTGCACAGAGTTTGGTTCAGTTTAGTATGAACTTAACAATACATCAAAAACGTTGATGCCCAATTCATGCTTCTTGGTACAATATTCCCCTACAATATTATGCTATTTTATCAATTTTGGCTTTATTATTTCCTGATTACAGATTAGAAAGATAAAAGAAATCCATCAACAATATGCATTATCATAAGTATAAGGACCTGTTGTTTAGACTCACAGGTCACCCCCCCCCCCCCAAAAAAAAAACCAATTCTTCTATTTGTACAGGACATCTATAAACTGTTTTTGATCATTTTAATTTGTTTCATCATTTTGAAAAAAATAAACCATTAAACCAATAGCATAAATAACCTACCAGCTACAAGTACACTACTTATATCAGACAATGTCATGTTAAAATAATGCACTGTAAATGTAATCATTGTCATGATGATAGTTGTCAGCCAATATGAATAATTGAAAGCCATACAATAATTCAATATCCTGAGTTAGGCCTTGACCAACAGAGCTGTATTGGAACAGTTGTAGATACTAAAGACTGCCCTCACAGGTAGAAATGAAAAAATCTTTTACTTGCTTGTTTATCAACATAGAGGTCAGTATACCAGTGGAGTCACACAAATCATTAGCACAAGCTGATATTAAATTACTTTCCTTCGATTTTAATTTTATATAACAAAATAAAAACATACAAAAGTGCTCTTACCTTCTTCTTCAACTCTGTACATTTTCTTAGTTTACATATTTGATGCCCTGTTCTACGATTACGACAACTTGAGCATTCCCCACAGTTGGTTTTGGTTAGACACGGCTCACACAGACCACATCGCTTACGCTTCTTTTTCTTCAACGCATGTTTCTGTTGGCTCAGTATGGTACCATTTGGACTAATTGCATTGGGTGATGTGTTACCACTAGCATTCTGACTAGCCTCACTTTGAGTTGGTGAAACTGCCTGTCCATCTGAGGTTACAGGTGAACTTTGACCACTGGTTGGAATTTCCAATTTGATGGGCAGAGGTTTCTGTACTAAAACCACCGGCCGAAAATGCTGACCCTCTACCTTGCCCTGCCCTACTGCTACCGCTTTCTTGTCTTCTACATAGTCCACAGGGCGGTAAGAAATCTGAGATGTGCCATCACCATGGCGATCACTTCTCTCATCCTCTTCATTATCGTCTTGCATATTGTTTTGATGCAAGGCATGGTTATCATACTTTTCCATATTATTGTTCCAGGCATAGACTTTCTCTATTGAGCTCACCATTCTACTGTCCGGTTTACCGCTTCTCAAGTCACAGCCATTTATTATTTCATTTTCTTTTCTCTGTTCCTTAAAATCATATGCACGTTGTTTCCCCTCACCTGAGCTACGTTTCCCATAACCATACCCCGACTTGTCCATGTCTGATCCATGGAAACGTTTTGAGTCTCTGTTTCCATTCATATTTTTCTCTTCCAACTGATGTTTCATTTTTTCATGGTCATCCAGTAATGTCTTCCGAATCAAAGCATCGACTATGCTACCAGAAGACATCTTATGTCGATTTGTATCTCCCATTTAAAAGACAGGAACCAAATCTATAAAACAAAACAAAGAATCAATCAATCTCTCATAACAAACAACAGATACAAAAATAAATTTTTACAGAAAAGAGACAATAATACTAGTATCTAAGAATGATATCAGAAAACAGGCTAAATCTGACATAAATTGAAATAGCGCCCCCTATAGTCGAAATTGAGAATTATTCCAGGAATAAAACATTGGTGCTTTGCCAAATGCACCAGCTGCGTTCAACTTGGAATAAAAGTAATACGAACAAACAGGTTACATATTGAAATGTCTTTCAGAATAAACAAGACTGGAGAAAGTAACAACATATTTGGCATCATGTTGAACTGGAGATTGTGGACCAGCAAATGTAAGAAGTAAACCATAGAAAAATAGTGAACATATCTATTTTCTATCGAGATAACAGGAGCAATTTGTAATTCCTGATGAAAATGCAGTACTGGAAAAACTGAAGAAACTTTTCAGAAAGTGATAAAAAAATTTTACCCTATGGTATCCATGACAATAAATAGTTTTTCCTATAATTAAAGCATTTTCTTTTTTGTAGAGTAGGCAACTTTTTCACAAAAATATTTATGAATTTTTATTTTAATATCCAGTCATTTCAAAATTGTTTCCTACTGAAAAACAAAAACGAAAACTAATATAGAAATATAAGAAAACTAAGGAAAAATATATGACTAATATTTGGAGCTATACTGGCCATCAATAGAATATGGACTGTTAACACTATTGCTTTCAAGGTTTGATCTGTACTTAGATAAAAAAAAAAAATTTAAGATGACTGAAGTTGTCAATCATGGATTACATTAACAGTTTATAAAGAATAAAAATTAACCACATCCCCATGAATAATAATACCAGCTTAATAAGTCTTTAATTAAGTAATCTTTTAACAAGGCTAGACAATGGCATTTCAATACCACATTATAGTGCTGCTTAACATTATCATTGGTCAATGTAATGTATAGCCTAGTTAGAAATTCATTAATACTTTGGAATCATAGCTAGTTCATTTCTATTGCCTTGTCAATTCCAACAGCGAAAACAAACCAATTCCAATAATTCATACTCCAGAATTAAACTATATTACAATTGTAGTATTATTATTTTTACATCAAGCTAACATACTGCAAAACTCAAGTGAACCTTAAAAATACATTTAATCAAGTGAAAAAGCTGGGATCAGTGTAAATGTTCATTTCGACTGAAAAAAGTTGAAGCCGCTTATTTGTATAAGCTCTCTAAAACTCAGCCATGCACATCAAAATATTGTTTTTTTAAAAAGTGAGCAGACATTTTTTTTTTATCAACAAAACTATTAAATTCTTGCAAAAAAATAGTTAGGAAGGAAATGATCAACCTGAAGGTGTAGCTTTATGAATGAATCAAGTCGATTTGGGGGTACCGGCTGTCCCTTACTGGCAGACCACACACTACAACACCACAGCATTAGACTAAACAATAGGTGGAAATAACATGAATCTGATAACACAAGCTATTATGAAGGCCATCTGAGCAGGCCCTGAGATTTGCAATACATAAAAACAAGGCAACTGAAACCAGCTGCAGTTGAATAACACTAGCCACCAAGTGGGATTGACGCTCACATGTACAGTTTTGAGATGTCTATCTCAACGTCATTTGCATACTGGTAATTGTCACTTATTCAAATTCTACTCCAGTAACGACCCAAACAAGCCACATTTGAATCAGCAAGCTGAATGGCCCCATTCAGTGAGTGTCATTGTAATGCACGCAACTGTCGGCTTTTAGTACACACTGACACGGCGTCGTTTTTGTTTTCTTTCTTCTTTTTTTTGCGCTAGGCATCAGAGCAGTCAGCCAAGCGTCAAGACCTCAAGTCACCCCATAAATATTAACATCGTGGCCTTCATGACTTCACTTTTAACGAAGCCACGCAATTCTTATCGAAGACAAGGGAAACGCAAATACGGGCAATTTTTAACGAAATATTACGGTATCAGCTGGGAATTTCAACATCCCAGAACGTTCGGATAATTAAGGTAGCCGTGAGCACAGGGCGTCGATTACACATTTAAATCCACAGGGACACGACCACCACTCGCACGCACGCACTGATGGCCTATCTTATTGATTCATTTTTACGACGTCATCGCCATAAATTGATCTATTTTACCGTCAATAGGTCTCGAAACAGGCACGCCTGAGCTAAAATTTCAGCCAATTTAAGTCGGAAATGCGAGCAACTGACAGGCGCTGTGTCGTTAAATGCGTTGCAAATGGGACTGGCAATTGCAAATAGGCTGGCGGCTCATTACTAGCGTTTTTGAGGCAGGGCAATCTGCACTATTGTTGTGGACTCACTCAAGCTATTTACGCCGCTAACTGCATTTGGAATGCGGGCGTTTGTCTCTGCCGCCGTCTGAAATAAAAGCTTGAAAAAACAACCGTTAACACGTTGTATATATTAAATGTAATCCTGGCCCGGTTTCCGGCCTCAGCCTAACAACATCACGTTCGCCAACAATTCCATCAACACCACGTCACGTTTTTTAGTATTAAAAAGACGCAAACACAAAGAAAAATTATTCGCAATTTTGACATTGCTTAAAAAAATCAACGCCAAAAAAAAAAATAACAATCATACATTTGTGAATGCAGCGCAATTCTATGAACGTAAGAAAGAATACGTTTTCAATAGTTTTGAAAGTACGGAAATTGTTAATGTTATGATCGCCAGCATGTCGAGTCACATCATCAGAGATAGCCGGCCGGCCGGCCAAACAGCGGCTCTTGTGAATTTCCATTTAGCGTAGATCAATAAATGCAACGCGACTCACGAGTGTGGGAAAACAACAGTAGGAAATTTACTGAACGCCTTTTGTGAGTGATACACTACGAGTTTTACGTCGCGGCTATTTTGTTCAGATCAATGGGTTTGTATGAATAGAGGGGCTAACTGTACGGTTTATGCAAAATAGCAGACCAGCCAGTCATCCAGACGGGTAGAAAGAGTCGTGGTAGAGCTTGGCACGCCACGCACCGGAAGGTGCCAAACACTGTAAACAACTACCGTTCTTTGAAAAAAAACAATTACGTGAAAATTGTGGGCGATCGGGAAGAAAAAACAATGGAAAAGCAAATTTGAGTAAATGGTTAATGGATTTCAAAGTGAAAAATGATCAGATAAATATGTTTTGGGTGTGAAAATCGGGCATAAAAGACGCAATTTTTGAAAAGAACAACGTTAGTGTGTATGTATGAATGGGGGAGTAATGACCGATCCACGCTCCGTAACAGTCGTTTCGCTACGAAGTGGTGAAACTAGAAATCGGATCGACAATCTAACGAAAGAGGAACGGATTTGACAATCAGATAGTTGAACAGTAACGTACCTGTCGAAGAAATCTGCCATAAACCGCAAGAAGGGATAGTTTTGATGCGAAAAATGACGCACTCCCTGCTCGCCTGCGTGAAGCCAGTCAGCCAGACACGCTTGTATGCAAATAGCTTCCCGCTCAAATAAACCGAACTCATTATGTAAAATGTGCCCTGATTGGTCAATTCATTGAAGTGGCTGTATGTATAGTAAGCTGATCCTCACGCACGTATGCACTCACACCATCACTTCACACGACGCCAACGTCCACTAAGCCGTCTCAAATTACAACGTCGAGAGGTTTTCCGCAAATGAAACGCCGACAAAAAGTAGGCCTCTCTCAATCGCAATTAATTTTTACAACCGACACGCATTCCCCAGAGATGACAGTCAGATCAGCGGCTGGATCTCTCTTTGGGGGATTCTGTGATGGGGAGGGAAAGTCG
Organism: Saccoglossus kowalevskii; assembly: GCF_978046115.1. Taxonomy (NCBI): domain Eukaryota; kingdom Metazoa; phylum Hemichordata; class Enteropneusta; family Harrimaniidae; genus Saccoglossus; species Saccoglossus kowalevskii. The sequence goes on from NC_140659.1 coordinate 21,384,748, forward strand.
GCCGCACGGAAAGAAACTATTTTTCACGCACTATGCCATGCGAGACATCTGCGAGTAACAGACGAGCACGCAAACATCCCCGAAGGCGGAAGATTAAATATTAATAGGGAATTCGGCATCTGGGCAGTTTTTTGACATTAACAATTTACGAAACTACGCAGAAACTACTATCCCCTGTGTTTTGTAATGTTACATATATAATATCGATCGCACATATTAATATAATTAATAGGCACATGCCAGACTTTTCATATACATTGGCACATATTCCTTTCCCGTTAAAGCTAAATTATTATATTACGATTTAAAATGAAATATAAGTTTGAATATACGTTGTATATAAACATAGTTGTACTTTATAAGGATGATTTTTAAGATGGAGCCTGGCGCCGCGATCGTCCTATCTCGTCACCTAATGTCATGTTTGTTACGCATAACAAGCAAAAATGTGGGCGATCGGGACGAATCAGAGTATGTGCCCTCAGGCTGAAAAGCGCGGAGACATCCGGGGTATTAATATTGTACATATCAACTAAGACACGCCGACACTTCACTGACGGCGAGGTAAAACCCAGATAAGGTAAGATACGGTTTAACGGAGATAAGGCAACACGACGTGTACGCGTCATATCGCACGATTCGACCACAAAGTCTGACAGCTCAAAAAAAGCTTGCACGATAACAGATGAAGTATCCCTATCTGGAGCGGTGCGAATATATTATTTTACTAGCAGTTTATTATGGCGTTGCGTTGTTTTTAAGAGAATGAGTGACACAAAATAAAAAATAAACGCCGTACGCGTTCAACGAATCATGCATCCATGTGGTGATTACAAGAAACATTAGACAGTCAGTGAATGTTGAGGTTGGAAAATAGGGTTCTACTGTCTGTGTGGGCGGTGGGGTCACGTTTTCCGTAACATCAATACTTCGTTTTACGTGTATTAGCTAGTGGATAAGAGGGAGTTCATCATTTGAACTATGTACACTACACACGATTCGCCGTCACATTGAGCTGCGAAATACACAAAGCGTTGGTGTGTTTATCCAACCACAGTCCCTCAACTCAGACGAGATTGGAACGTTCAGCCCTCACCACAACGCACCCTTTGAAACGAGCCGAGCAAACAAATTATTACAATGGAGGGAGCCTTGATAGGCTTTGTACGAGACACAGACGGTGGTTCGCCAAACGTTTAAAACATGCGTCCTGGTTGCCCACGGTGAATGACCTCTTGACCTTAAACGCGCGTAACTGCAATACATGAGTGCGGAGGGAATCACGATTAGAGCGATATTAACACACGGTGTCACGTACGTAGTATGCAAATGAGCAGAAATGCCAAACACCACATGATATACAGAGTGCGTGGTACAGCAAGCAAAGGGAATATTACTATGCTGGCTTTGATGTTTACTGAAGCGAAATGAACTACTGGGTTAGTCCCCGGGGCTGGTTATAAGCGCACGCATTGTTCTCTAAACAGATGCGTGCGATATTTCCAAATAGGGCGTACACCGGATATGATAGAACCATATACGTAGCGGCGTCGATTCAAGCAAACAAACCTGTATTATAAACTCGTGCTACAAGATTATGAAACAGATGACGGTTAAAAACTGCCTTTACTTTACGCTCCCAAACGATGAGCGAGGTGGTTGATGTTTCCTCCGTGACCACTGTCCTTCAACTCGAATCAAAGACAAACATCCGACGTTATTCTCGCTTAGTTTTGACCGTTTACCGTCTTTCGCTTATATAATGGGTAAACAAACAACTATTCCCTCGTTTAAATGATGTGTGGTCGAATTACAAAAGCTGTGAATTGTTGTTCGGTTGAAAGTCAAAGCATTTTAAAGTTGAATAAAGGAGTTTTAGAGGAATGAATAAATGGCCCGACCCGAAATATCACCGTCAAACGTTCATGCCAGAGAATAGAGGTATTATGATCCCATTCTACACAGACGTTATGATTGTTCGTATTAATGTCGTTCGTTATGGTAGGTTTTAGCATAGACCTTAGAAAATGTTTTCTAAGGTCTATGTTTTTAGTAGCATAGACAACACCCTGCTATAAATACGATTTCACGAACATCACAGTACCCGACATTTTCATTTCATCACGAAATGAAAATAAGTGACACGTTACACTCCATCCTGTTTCCATGGAAATAGAATATCTATGACGCAATGCAATCTATTTTATAGTTTGTGGGGCGCAACATTATGGCGCGTATTTATACGTTAGTTTCCGTGGGTAGCCGAGGGCACTGCTAGTTGATCATGCGAATCGAGATACGCAGAGCTATTACCGCTCTACGTTGCTTTTTCTTTTGTGTCGTCGCGTCTTTTCTTGATCGTATCCCGCAGCCTGTCCCATTAACTATTCATTGCACGTAGTCAGGAAATGACGGTTCCGTAGTTGAGTACTTTTCTAATATTTTATACTAAACCCCCAATCACCTGTGCCAAGCTTTGCCACGCGGCTTCAAAGTAGTTCGATGACACCGCGCGGCGTAATACTCATGACACACGCAATTCGAGTCCCCCAAGCCTCGGCACTTCGGGTGCATGGTTCCGTACGCAGTTGTCACCCGGCAGTTACATACATATATACCCGGCATATACATCGATGCCTCCCCGGGCACATTGCGTCGTCTGAATATGCGTTAAAAAGTATTCTCGTTGTGGTTGCATAGAATTCGGCCAGAGCACAGTCCCTGTGGCCAGCAAAGCTTATCGGAAATAAAATCTAAATTACGCAGACTGGTTTTCGCAACATTAGGCCCATTTGCACCATGGCCATGAATAACAACCCGTTTCTGTTTCTGATTGCGCTCCTAATTGCTTCGCTGATGGGTGACACGATCCAAAAAAATTACACGGAGAATTAGCGGAAGAGATGAGACCCTCATTTAAGTACGCTCATTTGCGCGGTGATACAAGTAAGTTAAGGGGTACTGTGAAAATAGACGCTTTTGAATTGAATGAACTGACACTTTTGCACTCCTTAGTGTTATATCAACCAGCAGTATATACACGGAATACTTAATGCTATTTGTGTTCAGCGTCACAATTGGAAATTGAGCTAGTTTTCTACCAATATTCCGAATTATTGCCGTTTTTGTCGCGTCATTTAACACATTAATACATCTGATAGTCAACATTAATGATATCAAGCCAACGTGCATGAACAATTTCGCTTTCATCGAAGTTCTAGCGAGAATTATTTCACTAGATTTAGACTGAATTAATCGTTATAGATCACTTCCCACGCAACTTTCACTCAGACTATAATGACTGTTTACGTTTCGTCAGCTGAGATCCACGCCACGGCCCCTTTCTCTGATCGCATTTACGCAATGTAAATCGTATCTCAGCCACGTGGTACCGTACTTGGCATGTTCTATAATACGTCCGATCGCCTCCAGTGATGGGGACGCTTTCATATAGTCACACTACGTCGCATTACGCCGATAACGACAAAGGTCGGACGACGTCGCAGTGTGCCCAGTGTACTTTAGAACCTAAAATCGTCTTCGTACCTCGATTGACTTACCTCAACTGTGCACTTACACAATGACGTCGTTGTTGCATTGAATTATGGGGGACATTGTATGAGTAATGGGGGCTGCATGGCCCAGTCCGACTCTCTAAATTCACCTTTCTTATACTAAAGATCCTTCTTCATGTTCCGAGTAATTCAAATGTTTCATTTTCTTTCTTTTTATCAATTTTATGGTTTTCAGGATTGGGTAATTACAAAAGTGACTTGGAGTTGAACTGAGCGGCGCCCAGGCCCAAGTCAAGATACACGCTAGAACAATAAGGTTATACCATAGACCCTCTAAAAGAAGGTCTATGGTTATACTGTTTATTAAAATCTTCGACATATTTGATGAATCGCACAGTGAATATCTACACAGAGACATCTTTGACGACACTGACCGGAGCCGCCTAGTCGGACTTTATGTATTATCTCAGGGGCCCGTGTACGCGAGCATGCACCTACAAACACACGATGTGAGGCAGTTGGGTTTGTTTGGATAACACACGCCGATCAGTAATGTACACACATACACGTGACCCATCGGCATTCTGAAATGTGCGTCGAACGATTGGATAATAAATAATACGTCGACTGTCTACTGCGACGGAGAGATAGACCTCATCCGTATCACGTTCCGAAACACGCACGATAATTGACATTACTTCAAACCCGGATGTATTACAGCACGATCCATTCGATGTCGGGCCAGGGTTAGAGATCTCATGCATTCAACACCATTAAGCCCCCTCGATGAACGTGCTTAACTCAACATAGGTGTCAATCAACTAGATTCGTATTACTAGAATATATAGTGGCCATAGGCTATATAAGAACGTCAATGACAAAACTAGTAGTAATTAATATACAATTTTTGAATACATGATTAGCTATTAATAATAGAATTAAATTGTGGAGAATATTTCAACTTCGTATACGGTTATCTCAGTTTACCTGGTTCGTATTTCAGGGTCTTGAACAATTCGACGCCACACCACACCATGATCGTTGCTTGATAATGCCATGCAAGCATTTCGCCTACGGCGCCTCGAATGAATATGTGAGTCTTTCGTCAATGGCACTCTTTCACGTTCTAACATGTGTCTCGCGTTACCGGTACTGATAATTGACTGACTGCATATGATTTCAAAAACGCGGCAAAGCCCGGAAATAGATGTGTGTTTAAAATGGAATAAGATATACGGGATAATTCAATGATACACAGGCAGAAACTCTCGTCCGACTACTGAGCTCGCTTGGTGTGCGCGCACCGAGAAAGTATAGTGCACACTCAGAGCTCCGACTGCCAGGATGCATTGTGTGTAAATTCATAGATCATAGCATCCAGGTCTAGAATAAAATACACGTGTTTAGAATAAAATACACGATCACCATGATGTGTTGGATTTTCAATTGTGTGATGCTGAACAATATATAGCTATCGGTAAAAAATAAAATATACAATGACGTTCCGATGAAATACTATAGTACACACACCGTAAAGCTGACGAACTCAGCAGTTATAGTCTGAGTTGTGAAAGTTATCCTTCCTTAAATCGAACATTTGGGCTCAATTCGTCATGGAAAGAATGCAGATTATTACACAACGTCTGGCGCGGCGTACCAAGTATGCCTCTCAGAAAACAACACCAGATATCACCACAACGTTCATTCTGCAATAATTCTTCTTGCACATTATGACACACACGAATAATTGTAAAAACAGATTATACATCCCATTAAATGACGGTCAATATATTTTTTTAGATATATATTTTATTATTGTTTATTTATTTTTCGTTACTATTTATTCACATTTTTATCGCGATGCCCCGGGAAAACAATAATCTTATTCTGACGGGATGTTCGATTTCATTTCGTGCAACTTGGAGTTGGAACAATTCCTATTTCGATACACGATAAATCATTCGCGTACATATTGAGTTAACCCCTTACGAAGAGTACCACGTCACCGATTACTTCCATGGAAACAAATAACTAAATAGCGTATATGATATTCAACATGAGAATTTTATTTGTATTGCTACAGAAATCGACGTCGGGTGAGTCATACTCGAACCAACCGTTGCAGACATTTCTACGCGAGCCACAAAATCAACAAAACTGTCTTCCCCAGGCACCTCGCAGCGACGCGTTCACAAAGTGGCAATTACCGCAACCACATTCGGTATTTTCTCATCCTAGTATTCGTAATTTACTATCAATATGCCCAGTTGTTAACATGTTCGCGTTTCGTCTCTCGTTTTCATGCTGCTGCAAGCTGCGACTATCGATTAGTCGCTTACATTATACCCATGTGTCATTATTGAAATCATTCTTCATTCTCGCATTGCCGCTGCCCTTTCTTTTGACGGCGCCTTTACTGAGGCTCTGTGTCATCGTGACGTTCCATGCTCATTAAACACTACGGAGATCTTCACGTCCGACACACGCGACGTTTTGTGATGAATTTCCACATTGCTCATTGCCCGGAGCACCATGAGTTGAGCGCATTGTATACGATTCTTCTGTTTTCTGCGCATCAATGCGGGTTGGGACCTAATGTACGCCGACTGAGTCACGAGATATCTAATTACTCTTCAAAGCTATCGTTTTCAAAAACGGGAAAACGGACTTTCTCAAATAGACGCATAGAACGACGGAACTGTTATTTATTTTCAAACTAAATTACACAATTCTACTCGGTTCAACAACACTAGATGATTGAAAGGAGCAATTAGTTGAGATTGAAAAATGTGTTGGACGAAAATGCGCTGTAATCTGCGAACGGCGGTGCTTTATTATGCTATGAAACATTTCCCGCCTTTTTTAGTCGCGCGAGTACCTCGCACATCGGCAATTCGAGCTTGGACCAATTTCATCAGGAATAGACCAACATTTCTGTTGAGGGAATGGCTACGATATGAATTATTAAAATATACACTGTGTTATTTATCTATATCTTAGCCGAGATTAAAGCAAATTACACACTTGCAGCTCACATTTGTTCGATAAATTGACGGGTTTTTTTCTTCAATTTTCTGGTTCTGTTTTTGTTTTGTTTTTCTGCTAATGTAATCTAACCTCCACACAAATTATCGCCCACCCCATTGGATCGTCACTCAGTCGGGGCACCGTCTAAAGCGATCGAGATTACGTGCACTGTATAATGGAAACAAGTAGCGCGCTCGTCGGATCTGTCAGATAAATTAACGTTTGAACCTCGATATGAGATTTGTTACCGTGACAACAATGAGACGGTCGGCACCATTCTAGCATTGTATTTAGGCTAGACCCAAAAGCTCGGCAATTGTTTACAGCAACACTTGCTAGCCGAAAGTTAAATTTGTTACAGAACCTTGCTTATTAATCAGGTCATTTACACGCCAATATAACAGCATGGAGAAACTGAATGACGCACCGTCGCAACCACTTCCGAGTTGTTTTGAGTACGTTGTCACGTGGTACAAATAAATTGCAAGTTGATAAAATGGTTCGGCATGCATACCTCACTAAATCAGTCGTTCCCATAGTTACGTTATCTATATCATGTCTAGTTCCGATGTGACGTAATTAAAGAAACACTAATACATGTATTTCTTGAACGCGAGATAATTTCTTTTTTGTTACGCGTCGTAAAAAAGAACGGCTAGGAAACGAAAAAAGCGGATGCACGCCGCGAAACCATACAGATCGGCATTGTCATCATCATCGAAGTGAGAAGTACAAGGCGACGGCACTTAGTTCGTGTTTAGATCATTGCATGGAGTGACACGCATGAGGTATTAAACGCGTGACGTCACTTCCGAACTTTTGAAATCCAACACGATAGGGCAGACTTGACGAACTTTGACCCATATGCGTGAAAGCATCACTTCTCGAACGTCGTGTACATCGTAATCTCGATGACTTTTTTGTTAATAAAAATGTATTATAAGGTTATCACGAGGCACAAATGTCGTCCAGTAAGGTTGTTTCGTCACAGGAGATACATGTGGAATTGATCATATGTTATTTCCGCGTCTATTCTATTGTCGCAGTTTTCTAAGCTGAAGCACTATCACCGTATTTCAAGAATTCCCTAACATTTTACTCCCCAACCCAAGGTCGAAAATAAAACAAAGTTTTCCCTATATTAGTGACCAATTTCTCAGACTAAATAAATAACCGCGTGCCCTATGACACACATTTCAAAAAATAATTCCACCATGTGGATCACGATGTACCCCACAATTGAGTATGTTATATCACAGTCCCTCCACACCACTGTGGTTATATCAAGAGAAAACAAAACTCCCGCGATTTGTGTCAATCTCATTCCTTGCGCGTAAATCGAACATATTTCAAACCAATAGTCAATAGGAATACATCTTTGCCACAACGCGATCTTGTGTGTATACTCATGCTTGTCGTCGATTGATGGCAGAGATACGTTCGGTGTTCTAACCGCAAGTACTCTGGGAAGAAGAATGTAGTATCGCAAAAATAGAACACATGAAACAAGCGAGATTATCGCCGCCTTCAAAAACGCAATACGCACGTAATACATAATTTTCAAATAGGCTTCGACGCTGCCAAAAACGGACTGAGCGGAAAACAAATTATTTCTTCGACAGACTCAATAATTTTAAATTAGGATTTCTAGAAAGGTAGATTTCTCTTGCGGGTTTGTGATCATATCGCATTTCGCGCGACTTCTTAAATTCGCGTGTGTTCATCATCGCATATCACACACGTATATAATCGTATGCGTACTTGACCATATACACTGTAAATCCGAAAAGTGCTTGTGAAAAAAATACGTAGCTAGGAAAAGCACTTTTTCAAATTAAAACAAAACTAAACATTTTCTTCTATGCTATCGATAAAGACCCATTGCTCAAAACGTTTATCTATTTTTAATAGCTACTAAGGACAACGATTACCAAATATTATTTACTATATATGACTTTTCAAATTACATGAACTGTAATAAGTATAGACCACGTAGAAAAGCCCTACGTGCATTGTCACCATTGTACATGAGGACATTGTACATGTCCAATAACGAAGACCATGGATGAAAGCTTCACATGATACACAATGTGAAGGTTCATACTTTAAGTGTTTTGTTTAAATTATGTGTATAAATTTCCAATATGCACACTTGTTTACTTCCGTCTGGAAAACACAATTCTGTACATAGATTATTATGAATAAACTATTGAGACAGATAATTGATATTTTACGACCATTTGTTTGTGTTACAAACTGTGTCAAAAACGGGAAATCCAATTACAACTTTGAACATAAATGGCACGGAATTGTTATTCGCCAGTGTGTCCCCCCCCCACCCCTCTATCGCATACAAAGTCGATGTGTGATAATAAACACTTAACATGTGTCTCGCTTTATACCCTGTTTGTGTTATAGTGTATTACAAAAACACTCAAAAACAGCGTAACAAAAAAGTTACACTGGAAAAAACACTTTCTCAATAATGCACATTATAGATACTGTAAAACACGTCTTTTTAGCTAGCATGTCAATTTAGCTAATTTAGCTAACCTGTAATTTTGCTAATTCAAGATGTCGCTAATTTAGAATAAAGTATATACTCACAATGAAATTGGGGATACACATTTTAAATGTGTAAGTGAAACAGTGTTTTTAGTCAATCATATTTGGTTTTAAGTAATTCATACTTCATGTGTTTAAATGGCGGTGGTCGCCGCGCTGCGCATGTGCGACATTTGTGTTGATAAACATTGATTTCCCACAATCCAATGCGCTCTTCTAATGGAAATCACGAGTATGAGGTTTGACCTGGGCGCGAAATTAATTAAAGCTTGGTAACGTCTCAGTTTATACTCGTTGATCTGCGCAACAGCCAAAGTCACCATCTTTGTTTATATGAGACCTATATATCTTGTGCATGCGCGTCACGACGACTACCGCCCTTTAAGTATAAAACGACCAAGAATGGTTTTAAGGTGGGAACAAAAATGTATCGCACTCTGATTTGTAGTGTACATTACATTCTTTGGAAAAAAATAAATCATCGTGTAATCGTACAGCGTAGGCGTAGGCGCATTTGCGTGTCAAAATAAATCGACAGTCGTTGCCCGCCAGACTACTGTCACTATAGCTATATTCCGTATAGTATGTGGCCATGTTTGAGTTCAAGCCGTAGACTCTCATTAAAATCACATATCGTGTCGAGATCACGCACATAGGGTCAATATGGACTTAACACACGTACGACTAGTTTGATTATTTATGTTATTTCAAATTATATTGACACCGAGCGATATATCTATAGGTATGTACTCCCACGATACAGCGAAACACAACTCATACCACAATCTCTCTAAAGTATAGAGGGACTATGCACATGCTTACAAACCTCTGACTTCCATTGTTTTATTTGCACTCTGTCCTACGACTTCAAAAATTTTTAGTGTCGGTCGAAGTTCGTGCCGTACATACATACGAATAAATATACAGCAACATTTTCAGGATTTAGCAGCGTTTTAAAATATTTACGCGCCGTGCTTTAATGTCATATATATATTTGGATGACGACTGGCGAACGAGGCTGCAGATTACACGACTTACTAAGACACAAACACCACGTGCAAACCGTATATTTATCCTATAATTTTTCCTTGTTTGAGAATAGTTGTGTTGGCTCACATATATTGAGTTATAGTTACCGACTATAGTTGAACGCACTGTTGAAAAGAACAGGTAAACTCGACCTGGGTTAGTTTAGCCACAAGCCACAAGAGGCCGGTAACTAGTAACGGTTCCGGCATTCTGATTGGTCCGTTACTTTTCGTTGCTTGTTCTATTCCCTTGGTTACCTGACGTCCGCGCCTACGCTCGTGGCCCGAGAGCAGGACGCCGGGAACGAGCGAATTGTGGATGCTCAACCGTATCAACCGTAACCGTAACATTCAGACCAATCAGAAAACAGCTTAGTTAGCCTTGCATCATGATATATGCTTGATATACTCAACTGCAAGACAACGTGCAAACAGCTGGTGAACACCCGATACTTGAACACCGATAAACCTGGAGACCACAGCATTCAGACTTTGATGAACAGAACGTCATTAGACAGCAATACACTAGTATATGCCGTATTGTCGGCCATGGCATTTGAAAAGGGGTTCCACAGTTCAAATTAAGTTCATTTCCAACTTTAAGTTAAATTCTGAATCTACGCAATCAAAACGTGATAATAGATGCAGTGATGTTTGTTTTAAACGACGTCGAAACCGTCTCGAAAGTGTAATAAATAACAGAGACGATGTTTTTGTGGCAATTTTTATTAACGAGTTTACTATCAGTGGTAAGAGGGACCGTAGTAGGCGTGAATAGTGTGAACGCCGAGTTAAATACAAACCACTGCGACGTATGAACACGTATCGCAGTTTCAGCCCGTTGAATATTTACAATGCGTTCGATTTATCAGCACGTGTGAACAAGGTCATGTATCCAGATAATAAAATATATGTATCTGTTGGTGAAGACTTGTGAACTTAGATAAATGGTTATTGAATATCATATAAATGAAATTATTATTCCAACTAATATTATTGTTTAAAAAGGTTACCTCACGGCTGAGGAGGTCAATGTTTTGCTTTGCCGTGACACTAAAACTTGATGGTCACACTATTGACCGACTGATAACGAAGACTCCACACGAATGATTGGATATTGCACGGTAACGTTAACAGATATTCGTTTTTTGTGGACACGCATTTCAATGCCTGGACAGATCAGTTTGGAGTTTGTTCATTTGATTTTTAATTACACAGTCATTGTATTTACCATTCGGGCATTACGCAGTCCTTGCAACATTCGAGCATGATATAGTCCGGGCCGGGCTTGCAAATGACTGGTTGTAAATTTATTTAATCAACAGGCTTACGATAAGATCAATGACAAAGTTTCCCCTGGCTTATGCATCTGATTTTATAAGAGAGTAAAACAACATTCCCGGCATTAAATAGAGAGGCGATCGTACAAGTGCTTAAATACTAGTAATCGCCCGCGCCACCACTGCACCGATGTAATACGGATACTCAGAAAATCCGCATCGACTTACATTCACGCATGACTTACATTATTTGAAGCGGGAGAGTCGTCACCTGCGCACGCGTGGGAATTGAGTCCCAAGCGACTATTACAACACACGCTAAGAACGCAAAGGCTCATGGGTAGACTCTTGTTTGTAAACAATGACACGCTATGGCCATCTGACGCATGCGCAGGTGACGACTCCCCCGCTTTAAGAAAATTTCAGCTGAATTGAACTGTGCACCACTAAACATATTACTGCAATACACAGTGGACGAATCTCCCATTGTATAACAATGAATGGAAAATGATCGTTCGACATATAACATATAACATATACAGCACAATGTCTTTTACCTCCATGTTTATACGAAATACTAACACGCTGCCTGGCGACTATAACGCACTGTATGTCGAATGTGACACGTTTTGTGACGACTGTGGCGCGCCGTGTGACGACTGTGACCACTGCATGACGTCTGTGACACGCTTCGTTGCGAGTGTGGTGCGCTGCATGGCGACTGTGGCGTGCTGCGTGACGACTATTGGGCGCCGCGTGACGAATGTTAGCTCTGCGTGAAGACTTTGACGTGATTCATGACGTCGTTGGCGCTATGGGTCAACTGTGACGCGCTATGTGGCGCTTGAAATGATGGCTTGTGGTGCGATTGGTAAAAACACATAATTGGCTAGCGAGTTGTCGGAGCGAAATTTCCAGGTTTCACTTTACACTGATGGTGATTCAATATACACTGTGGAGTTTTTCTATCGACTGAACATAATCCGCACATAGTAGTAACGTTGTACTACCGGCGCCTGTGTGACGTCATATAAAGACGTAGAGTATATACATTAGACAGCGTCTTTCATTCTGTTTATCAACAAATTACAGAGAGTGAAACCGTGTATATATGTGGAATCGTGTACATAGCTTGTTCTATCACTTATCCATGTAAAGTTGCCCTCTACATTTGAAGTGACAATAACGCGAATGTATGTGGTAAATTATTAATTATTATAATCAGTTAGTGATGTTTTGTGACTGTTAAAAGTAGGCCATCGACTGCAGCAAAGAAACTACGTGCTGCCCGGTGGCTTGACCCACGTAGAAGACAACAGGGTGACCTTTCATCCCGGCCTTTCACCTCATACGACACAAGCGTGTCGTTGTTGAGGTACAGGCAGTTTGCAATAGCAAGTTTGGATAATACGTGTAAATGTGAATAAAGTATGCGTTAGGAATGGTTTAGGAAACACATCTGAACGACATCGACTCTCGTTAATTGCTTACTCCGAGCGTCGATTGAAGGTCACGACCCGTGTTAAATATCGTCACGTCTTCGGTGGGAGTTACATATACGGGCAACCGTAATTGAACGGAGGTACGCACCAAACATACATAAATTTAACTGCTGTGTCGAATGCGTTCTATGTCTCGACTGAAGCGTCGTTTTTCGCTGTCTGGCAATTAATCATGGAAATACGAGCAGCTCAACTCGTTGGCGATGACTGCTTCAGATAATAGCGCACATTACGATTTTAAAGAGCCTGTAGGGGAAGGCCCACGGCAACCGGCGTTATCTGTCGGTAAGACTAACGATTAACGTTGCTTTGTCACAAGGCTTTTTGCAAACTTTAAAACGGAAATAAAGCTACCGATAAAGACTGGCCCTAAAGTCCGTGTTGTTGGCTCAGTGTACCGTAACGGGTGAATGAGTCGAAAATCCATAAAATGGCGTTAGACGTCATACGTCAATTTTATCTATTTATGTATTTGCATGTGCATGTGACGAGCTAATTCAGTACGGTCACCCGAGTTACAAATATCACGAACTTAGTTGAGTTGATTTTACAGCGTGCGTATAGAAATACGGGAAAGGATCCGACTATATCGAACACACTGCCGTAGCTGCGTGTTAGATAACATAAATAAAAGATTGAAAGGGTTTGCCGCTTTATCGATTTACGTTAGGAGTGAACCGCCTAATACGGGGTACCCAAGTGAGGTACAGGTTACGGCGTGGCGAGGCATGATAAGCATTCCTGGTGCGTTTAAAACGATCTTGAATAAGTCTTTATTGGTCGTCTCTAAAATGTTTGTCAGCTTGTCAAAACTGATAAGGAGCTCCCATCAAACAGACCGAATCCATGCTTCCGCCCATCGCTCGGCAGTATTTTGTCACTAAACATAATCGTACGTCAGATAGTTTATTGTTGTTGCCATGGTTTGTGACAATGTGCTCTTGCATCTCGCGCGCCGAAATCGCTTTAAATTATGGCCAACCTCTGCAATTGTAATTTTCCCGTCCCGTGAGTACAGGACGCAATCAGTCTAGTTTACGATGCCATACAACACCAGCATCGTCCACAGACTCTCATCACGCTATCGTGTTCACGCAAGCGTAAACTAGTAAATTGTGCCCAGTCAGGCGTATACAACTGAACGTAGCCCACGGACGTTTTACGTGTACTGATTGTCAACTTTGGGACAAGACGCCAAGGCTTCGGCGACAGACTCGGGTCACCGGGGAAATTTGTTCACGATCTGATAGGCACAATGCGATGCAACTGGACGCAGTTAAACATTTCCAAGAGATATCTGAAGAAAAAAAAAAACTATTTATCTTTTATCGGATACGTTTTTTGCTCGAGGACTTAACACGCCCTTACACGAATACAACTAAATAACAACTCGCGTCTCCACATTTCATGGCAATAGTTTATGATTCAACTGATGTAATCTTCGCACGAACGTTCTCCAGACGTTAGCCATGATATATGCGCAAATCGATACCGACAGATTGCGGCAAGCGAAATCTCCCGTCACGTGATTTCGGCACGTACTCTGATGTGTGGAATTCCTATCGAGACTAACGGCGAGTAAGCTCGTAAACACATTCCTTACATCCCCCTGGTTTTGCACGAGGCGGGGATCCTTTATTCGCCGCCGGCATAAAGCTATTACAGATCAAATGTGTTCTCAATAACTCTTTCTCTTTTATACCATAGCTGTTCGTTGCATTCTAATCGCGTTGACAAAAGACGTGTATATCCCCCACACGGGCTTTTGTTGAATCGCACGTTACTCAAGGATGATGGTGTTCCTGAACAGACGTTAGTTTGTCAATGCAAAGGGTGGATATGCCCGACACAATAAATATATTTGCCACCGAAACTTTTTATCTGGTAGGGGATGTAACAAATACTACGCGTAAAATTCAAGTTTACATTGTCTGATGTCAGGAAAATAAGTTTAAACACTCAAATCTCAAAACTTTTCGCATTTCAAAATCTCGCCCAGAGTGACACAAAGAAGGGTGCGTGGGGCGAGGCTGTGAGAGGAAACGATTTGTGTGCAAACTACTTTTACAAATTCCAGTCACGCGACTTGAAATGTCTATTATTATCCTAGTGTAGTAGTTTGTAAATGACGTCATCAATGAACAGATGCACGATGTTTTAACACGGAATACGTTAAACTAAAAAGTTCTTCTTTTTACAACAAAAAATACAACTGAACTGACGGTTATGTGTCATAAATACGTAACATCAATTACAAATCAAAAGTACCGAGACAGCGAGGAGATGATCGGCATAGCGCACCGGTAAACTGAGTTGTAGAGGGACTGTGGTATAGCATAAATGTTGTCTATAGGTGAATATGAACCCCAAATACCAAACTATACCAAGCCATAAATCATATTGCACACACTGTGACAGGAAAAAGCACTGAGTACTGTAGTACTCTTTTTCATCGCGACACGCCCTTTGAGTGTTTGTCATTCTACCATTTCCCCCCCCCAACTATAGGCAGGTATAAGTTATCAACTACATTTGAAGGGCTCTTAACAACGGCGTGGCAGTCTGTAGTTCTTCCGATAACGAACGTGCTAGGTTCGTGGATTGTCAGTACGACACACAACCACCATCATATCGGTGTCACAGTTACCATGTTACGGTCGTTGATGTTACGTGTACAGTTTATTTTTTGTTTAAATGTATTTACTGAAATGTGTACGATAGCGAATCTGTTGCTCTGACTGTATTTATAATTCAATATGGTTCAACCAGAAAGACGAACAATCGTCAATGTCGTTGTCGCGGACAACACCTGCGAGGCAATACGTATGATAAACAACATCCGATTCCCCGTGGAGAATGCCATTCAATTTGACATTTACCAGTCGTGCACGTCTACGGGCCGTACGTAATAGATATTTTACTACTCATATAGTCAGAAAACGGCACTCATTACTTTACAATTCGAAAAGTCATTAACCGTAACACGCAACGAATAGTTTAGTATATACAGCACTTGCAATAACTCGGCATCTGGGCGACATTTTGGTCGCCAAAGTTGTCAAATTTACTGGTTGTGCATGACTCTGTTCATCGGAGTTCTGCTCAACATAAACCTACCGAATTATTTCGCCAACCAACACACAAATTGCCCTTACGGATTCAGTATTCACGTTTATTACCTGGCTCAACTGGATCCCGTAACCTGACTGGACGGACGCCAACATATTATTTTGTTCCCGAACGTTTGTTTCTATTATGTAAGTCAATCGATAGGCACCACACCTTCCGCTATAAACAAATGAATAACATCTAGTTAAAATCAAATTTAGGCTATTTATTACAATGTTGTGACCAACGATTCCCTGCAACACGAGGTTTCATGTTCGCGTGGACTACTAGTATTTATTTTCGTCTGGATTCGTTTTGACTAATCACCGGGTTGCTTTATTTGCATCCCCAACCAACCAATCACAAACAGTGTTTCTCGTATATAATGGCCTCCACCCCTGCTGGTCGTCTGTGGTGACATCAACATAAACGATTTACGTTTTACCAGTTACATGCCACAGTTGTTGCTGCTACCCACGTAGTCCCATCCGAGGATGATTAATGGCCTCGTTCTTACGCGTTCCTTCCTGAAGTATAATTATGCGTTGCTCTCAAGGCCGCGCGTGCTAAAAACACACAACATGCGAGAAGTTGGCGCGAAAAATGCACGCCGACGGCTTGAGTGAACGCATCTAACCACTATGCGCGTCGACTGTGTTTGCGGGAGGGGGGGATGGCACTCACAACAATATTTGCGTATTTGAGGGCATTGTGAGTAGCTTAGCGCATGACTGCAACTTGGAGTTAAGGGCGTATATTTTAGACAAAAACTGTTCTATTGTTGAAATTTAAAGAAAACAATCGGCGTAGAGATCAACAGTGTGAAATTCGTTTATATTTACAAGAGGTAACCCCGACAGTAATGAACTAAAGATGAAAACGCGCTATAATAAAATGAACACCAAGATAGCAATCTTAACATTTCGCGAAATAATCTGCCAACGTTAAACGCCAACATTAGGTTTAATTTGCAGCGCCCCATGTGTAGCAACGGCACGTCGCGGATACTGCCAACCAGGACCCATGGTGTGAACACTGCTGCTTTCATCGGGGTATGGGCAAACAAAACGTCGATCGACTTTACATTATTAACGCAGCCGTCTGAACTCGGTGTACTAAACGTGCCGCCGCTTCAGTTCAAGCGATAGATTTCAAAAGATTTCAGCCATTTCATAGAACAATTATGCATGAACGAGGCGGCTCGTAAATGCATGCATAGTGGGCTTAGCACACAGCCGGCTTATCAGCGCGGTAATTGTTTCCACGGGCTCCGCTATTAAATCATCGAGGGGTGCGTGCAACGAGAATAGCAATGGATTCTTTTTAAAAGACATCGTAAAGGCCGTGTCAAAGTTGTCCGTGTGAGTCTGTAGAAGCGCTGTCGGCGAGCGGGCATTGGGAATTCATCAGCTGGTACGTGCGCTGTAGCGTCAAGTACTACATATAACGTCCATGTGATTATTTCGCCTACTCCTGCTGTTCGCAATCGATTGCCAGCAAATTACAGCTCGGCATTTGGAAAAGGGTTTTCGGCGGTTTTCTCACAGGCATTCACGAACCTTGTCGAGCTTGATTGGTGCGAATATATAGAGACGACGGCGTTTTGCATGTAACACGTACATGGGCTAGTCAATCAATGGCCCAAAAGTTTATATGTTTGGCAGCATGGAAAACAGAGAGAACAAATGTGTCACTTGTTCTGTAGTTTAATACATCAAATTTACAAACTGAATTATTCTACTTTGTCCATGATTGTTCGCTCACAACACATAATAAAGTATCCCTTGATTTCCACCAAGCCTACCCACCACACCACCCCACCCCACCCCACCCGAGGTTACCGTGCCCACCTTAAAATATTCGATGGAATCCTCCAAAAGCGGAGCGAACCGTAGATTAGTTCTTTTTATCTCCACGGTTCTCCTAAGATACGTATTGATCGGCTGCCAAAATTAAATCGGAACTGGGATGCTCTACCATCGTCAATTTGTATGTACAATGTACATCAATGATAGAAACGATAATTAAGATCGAAGACAATCAGTACTTTAATGCATGTTACACACAAACACTCCGGTACGTATTGACGAATCTAGGCTACTTCGACCTACTAGTACATATATGATACGAGGAGGCGGCGCGCCGTTATCATTTAATACCGGAAGTAAGCGGATAATCTATAAAGATTATTTTAAGCCGAAAATCGTTGGAAACCCAATATACACTGTATTTAATCACGGACATAATCTGGCATCAACGGTTTGATCAGCTCTGATAACCCGTGCTAATTAATCGGTATATCCTGTAGCCACGTATATACGCGGACGTTTCTGTGTAGCGAGTGCGTGAAGGATGGACACACGTGATGTTGCGGAGTATCACCGTATCTATGGGAACCGCGTGTTCATTTAGATGATAAGAACGATTCGATAAAAATCGCCGGGGATATGTAACACATGTAACGCCTGCATGAAATCCGCTCTTCCTCATCACGTATCGCACACTACTATTTTTTCACAGGTCCGGAATTTCCGTTCAACTACCTGGAATACAGCCAAATCTTCAATTATTATTAATTGTAAACACTAATACGATGCATTTTTTTTTAATCCACCAATACGTAATTTCAGCAGCAGCTTGCCGCTGTGGAGATTTTCAAGTTTGTCTGAGTACACGGCCTCGTTATCTGGTGCACTATAATCAGCTGGACGGGTATAAGGGAATTACATATCTCCCGAACGCCAATGCGTTCTGCACATAGTACGTACTAGTACTAGTATGTTATAATTGTGGCAACCAGTGTTCGTTTTGATAGGACAGTCAGTGATAACTGTACCACGAAGAATGTGGAAAACAGTCAGACAAACATTGATTCTATTGGGCAATGCCCGGATTAGACAATTTGGACCAGCTAGTGACAGTTAATTTGATTTGCTAATCATGGAGCGTTGAACGCAATGCATCAGCGGCGGACTGGATACACTACGGTGTAATTTGCATCATGCGTCGTAGATTTGTAAATGCCGTGGCTAAGACTGCCTGGTGCCAGTAAGGAGGTGGATAACCGCACCGACAGCTTCTCCACACAACTTCACTCAGTGGCTTTTGACGAAACTGCAGAGTGAGTTCGTTTGCTCTGATTGTTTCCGTTGGACCGTGAACTGAGTGTACGGGCATGACACCGTGAAAGGACCCGGGAAAAACGAGAAAAACAAAACAGAGCTGTGATACGTCTTTGTGGAACTCGTGACATCCGACTATTACAGTTGAGGTAGTATATTGTTGGGTGTGCTGCACACAAAAAGAATGCGAGGCTAACATAACATAGCGTATGAAAGGGGACGTAGGGGCACGTTAGAAGCATGGCCAAGTATCGATTGATGCGTGCTAAGGACGCGACCGTATAACGGCTTATATTCACGTTCCATTGTCAAGGTTCACTGAATTTAAAAAGTGCTCGTAGCTAAGCGAATGAGTGCAACTTCTGTTCCTAATACTTGAAGCTGTGAACGAGATCCTTTATGTCTTCTACAAATGTGACTAAACAATATAATATTCATGAAGCGTTGAAAGCCCGCCTAAAAGCCCGATTTTTTAAAAAGAATTTATCGTAGTTTGGTCAGACTAGACTAAATTTCAAAAAAAAAATCGTATTTGTCGCCGAAAAGCCGCTTAATCACTGTAGTCTCTGGTGTAAATCAAAGCAATAAGCGAAGCATAGTTCGGATCATTAACTGAATTAGTCTCCCCTCTCTACGTTATATATAATATACGTTAACTGCAATTATTTTGTAGGTATAGCGTGCACAAATCACCGCACCCCCGGCAATTATCAAGGTTCGATATTACGTACGTCGCCATGGCAACTCATCATTGTGAAACGTATCGATGTCGTCTGAGAAGAATCCAAGCGACAAAGGCGAGAACTAATAGGAGTGGGGGAAATTCGAACCAAGCGTTTGTGGTTCGTGACAAGAAGAAACGAACAATATTAAAATAGATTTATGGGCATGGTATCAGCGCGTTAAGGGGCCTTTCCTCTGTTGCTTGCCAGCGGTCTGCCGGTCTCGTTTTCATGCGTGTTTTTGACTGATTTACGCAGCGATTATTTTAACGACCAGTCTCGTATTGCTTTACCGGCAACAATGCGTCAACGACGGACGAAACCATTCACCAAGAGGGACCGCTTCTCTTGAAAATAGTTTATTAATGAAGAAATATTTATTGTGTGGTGCTACGTGAAGGCAATCCGTGGAGTTATCTTAGCATACACGACGTACATGTAGAAATCAGACCCACAGATGTCAGTATGAATTAAACTCTCATAAGAACGCCCCAATCATAAATGGTATCGCCCACCTGGTGTGAGAAATCCATCACAGCGGTGTGTGCGTCGGGCGTACTGACTCAGTCGGTTAGATGGCGAGTGAATGAGGGTTAAGCCTGCTGCGTGGAGAGGTCAATCAGTCAGTCACATAACAACAGACAGCCTCGTATTCTCCATAATTTATAATCGCCATTTATTAAAAAGGCAATCTTGCTTTATTGCTAACGAAATGTCAGTTCTGTTTTATCGAAACGATCTTCGGCTTCCACGTTTTTAGCATCAATACAAAAATACCGCAGACTTCTTCATTCCCTAGTGTTCTACTTAATGAGACCCCCTTATCATAGCATTTTCGTTTCGTATTCTAACCTTTCTGACAACGCCTATATTTAGTTTTCGTTTATCTACTCGTGGCGCGACAACATAAGCTACGGCATTTTTATCGCAGGATTAATGTTGGCGCACGTGTTTTCACTGTGGCCAAACGCACCGAAGAGCGCCATCAATAGGCGAAACACGTCAAAGGAAATCGACGACGTGCTTGTGTAAAGGCAAACAAACGTACGTCATAAATGCGTACTCTGTACGAGCGTTATGCAATGAAACATCCTAACACGGCGCTAAAATTACGTCATTGTTACGTAAATTGAAACTTTATTATACGCTTTAGGTAGAAAACAAATAACATGATACATATTTTATAGCGGCATAGAGTCTGTGGACTATACTAATACTATACACAGTCTAATTTTGCACTAATCTCAGGTGATTTTCATTTCAGCAGGCTCGACACGGTTGTTTGAACGTGGATCTGGCACATTTTTATTCCCTTTCGAACATTAATGGCCCGTCCCTTAAATACGTACGAGACCTTTTCAGAATAATAACCCCAGTGTTAAACGAGAAAGCGGGGAATTAACATGTCTGATAATTGATCACCAGGGAAACCATCTTTTTCAGTGATGTTGCTCACGATTTGTATATGCCACAGGGAGCCTATAGGGTTATCATAGTCGGGACCGACTTTCCAGTGGAGTAGCGATCACAATGACCAATGTGTAAGCAATG
Source organism: Saccoglossus kowalevskii (assembly GCF_978046115.1). Lineage (NCBI taxonomy): Eukaryota > Metazoa > Hemichordata > Enteropneusta > Harrimaniidae > Saccoglossus > Saccoglossus kowalevskii. Next base: position 21,406,168 of record NC_140659.1, read on the forward strand.
TCACCGACGCTTGACGACTATTAATCAACCACATAACTAACGTCTACAATAATTGCGGTATCTAACGTCTACAATAATTGCGGTATTAAGACAAGTAGAAATAGACATTGTATTAAAACATATATGCCACTAAGAACTCACGAACGTAACGTATAGGCAACTCGGTTATTTGAAATTCCCAGATAAAAAAATGAGAAAAAATGAATACACGATTTTGGCGGGAACTGCTAAGAGAAAAGCCGCGTTTCTCTGACGCAATTGACATTCGCTGAACGTAGTGACGGGTCACATCGCTTGTAGATTCCCAGCACGGCGTTCGTACTAAGTCTAATAGGCAGGAAATCAACACAGTGGTCGGTGCGGGTAAGCAGTACTTTGCATTTGCCGACTTCTTTTATCGGAAGTACTTATTAAGCGACGATACACAGTGCTATGTCAGTGCGTGACAGTATAGGCCGACGCACAGGAAATATGATCTGAATAACAATTCCAATACTCCGCGTCACCATGCGTCGGGACTTATGAGATTTAAAGCCAAATTCTAAAGAGCCTACTACTCCCATGTAATTTGTACTGAAGCATGAAATCAAACTGATTACGCACTACAGTGTTTTTTTTATTTTGACAATTCTCAGTATATCGGCAATTTGAAATGATTTCCGCGACTGGCGGGCCATATATAGTACCGTCGTCAATACACATTTCAGCACTGAAGACAAGATATTCACGTAACAAAAGTTCAAAGGTCAGGGATTTACCCCACCAGCAAGATTGCGTAACATAAGGTGTGCTAGCCCCCCTCTCAATGAGTGGCGCGACAGTCGACCCCCTAACTGAGTGGCCGGCTAACATATATTACAATATCACATGACTACATCCCATTATATTTAGACGCGTTCTCTTTTTAATCCGCTGAACTGTAAATCCTCGTGCGTTGGCAAGAAATATACAGATTAGTTCTGTACTGTGCGCACGCAATTTCACAATATACACGGAACGTGATACGCTTACTGATAAAACAATCACGTGACCTGAAATAAGGCAGACTGACGTGATATGACGATACATGGTACGCAGGTTATCACGAAACCGTTGATTATTTTAATCACAGTTGTATACAATTTCCCGCCAAAAATATTCCCAAAATTCCTCTCTATGTCTGTTCGTGCGCTCAATGCGTACGTGTATTCATAATTGAATGTAAAATCCGCATGCTGCGATCCACGGAATTTCACTCAACACAGCCAGCATTTCAACATAGTATTTACTTTAATTCGTATGCCAGCAGCGGCTATGGGTTTACCCCCATCCTAATTTTTTTTTTACAAATATTTACAGCTTTTTATTGTGAAGCCGTCTCTGAATTCAATATTCCTTTTCAACAATATAAGCGGAAAAGTGGTCGGATTTCGAAATATTTTATCGAAGGTTACAAATATTAGAAATTTTTAATTTATGCAAGAGCAAGAACACATGCATAATTCCGTGGTTGTGGCGTCTGGGCATATATCATCACGTGTGCCGTGCCATTTGAAGATCGCATGCACATGCTTTTATTGCAACATGATTCCAAGACGCACAACCATGTTTGACGCTAATGATAATCATTATCTCGTTCGTTCGCCCACGGCTAAATATTTCTTCGAGAAAGGAACATTGGGATGAAACGCGTATGAATAATACATTACATAATACTCCTCATCGCATGTGTTATTGTGATTCCAATATACAATATCTCATTGCGTTGATCGCATCCCATCACTTCGCATAAATTATCTTTATTCAAATATGTCCAAGTACATCACATCACCTCGCCTGGCTTCGCCTCGGTTGACAATGAGCTCTATGTCCACCGGAGAATTACTTTTACAAACACACCCAGCGCCTGAAAGTGCGCTTCCCGGGGAAGAGCCGTATGATAAACGATGCCCCGGCGCGCATCAGAACACTGAACCAAGAAGCACAGTGCTTGATTTTAAGTTGATGTCAACACCATTTTCTTTTAACAAATGAACAATGAATGATATTTAGATATACTGTCAAAATACACAAAATACGAAACAAACTCAAACACAACGGTGGCGTACAGCGGCCACAATTCGGTAAGCGCAAACACAGATCAAACGCCTAAAAGCGCGCCACACTAGTCAATTTACGAAATTCGCGGCAAGACATGACATGACATGACATTGACTGTTATATCTGTTATATCAAAACATTCAATAACGTCATTTCATTACTGATAACGATTCGAATTTTAAATATAATCAGTGGTCATGATAAAAACGATGTCATCAACCCGTGTAAATAAATGTGACGATAACAACACTCCAATCATTGACTGTTTAACGATAAATCAATGACAATAATTCCAACAATTCTTAAATCAATTTATCACAAAACAATCAAAATGGAGGAGAAAAACTATTCAAACAATGATGTCATGTCAGCAACTCCTAATCAAATAATGATCAAATATCAAAGATCGTTTAAAAACACCCATCCAATCAATGGGCATAATACAACGTCCATACAATCAATGATCATGATACAACATCCATACAATCTATACCAAATCCATTCAAACAATTGTTATGATACAACGTCTATCCAATGAATGATCATGACACGACGTCCATCTAATCAATGATCATGATGCAATGTCCATCTAATCAATACGACGTCCATCCAATTAATGATTATGATACAACGTCCTTCTAATCAATGGTCATCATATAACGTAAATCTAATCAATGGTCATGATACAACGTCCATCCAATCAATGATCATGATACAACGTCTATCCAATCAATGATCATTATACAACGTCCATCTAATCAATGATCATGATGCAACGTCCATCTAATCAATGATCATGATACAACGTCCATCTACTCAATAGCCATGATACAATATCCATCTAATCAATGATCATGATACAACTTCCATCTAACCAATGGTCATGATACACCGTCCATCTAATCAATGATCATGATACAACATCCATCCAATCAATGAACATGATATAACGTCCATCCAATCAATGATCATGATACAACGTCCATCTAATCAATGATCATGATACAACGTCCATCTAATCAGTGATCATGATACAACGTCTATCCAATCAATGATCATGATACAACGTCTATTCAACCAGTGATCATGATACAACGTATATCCAATCAATGAACATAATATAAAGTCCATCTGATCAATGGACATGACAGAACGCCCATCCAATCAGTGATCATGATACAACGTCTATCCAATCAATGATCATGATACAACGTCCATCTAATCAATGGTTATGATACAACGTCTATCTAATCAATGGTCATGATACAACGTCTATCCAATCAGTGATCATGATACAACGTCTATCCAATCAATGATCATGATACAACGTCCATCTAATCAATGGTTATGATACAACGTCTATCTAATCAATGGTCATGATACAACGTCTATCCAATCAATGGTCATGATACAACGCCCGTCTAATCAATGGTCATGATACAACGTCCATCTAATCAATGATCAATATAAAACATCCTTCCAATCAATGATCATTATACAACATCCTTCTAATCAATGATCATTATACAACATCCATCTAATCAATGATAATTATACAACGTCCATCTAATCAATGATCATGATACAACGTCCATCTAATCAGTGATCATGATACAACGTCCATCTAATCAGTGATCATGATACAACGTCTATCCAATCAATGATCATGATACAACGTCTATCAAATCAATGATCATGATACAACGTCAATTAAATCAATGAACATGATACAACGCCCATCTAATCAATGATCATAATACAACGCCCATCCAATCAATGATCACGATACAACGTCCATCCAGTCAATGATCATAATACAATATCCATTCAATCAATACGACGTCCATTCAATTAATGATCATGATACAACGTCCATCTAATCAATGGTCATGATATAACGTCCATCGAGCAATGGTCATGATACAACGTCTATCCAATCAATACGACGTCCATCCAATTAACGATCATGATACAACGTCTATCCAATCAATGATCATGATACAATGTCCATCTAATCAATAGTCATGATACAATATCCATCTAATCAATGATCATGATACAACTTCCATCTAACCAATGGTCATGATATAACGTCCATCTAGCAATGGTCATGATACAACGTCTATCCAATCAATACGACGTCCATCCAATTAACGATCATGATACAACGTCTATCCAATCAATGATCATGATACAATGTCCATCTAATCAATAGTCATGATACAATATCCATCTAATCAATGATCATGATACAACTTCCATCTAACCAATGGTCATGATATAACGTCCATCTAGCAATTATCATGATACAACGTCTATCCAATCAATGAACATGATACAACGCCCATCCAATCAATGATCATAATACAACGCCCATCCAACCAATGATCACGATACAACGCCTATCCAATCAATGATCATTGTACAACGCCCATCCAATCAATGATCATAATACAACGTCTGTCCAATCACTGATCATAATACAACGTCCATCCAACTAATGATCACGATACAACGTCTATCCAATCAATGAACATGATGCTACGTCCATCCAATCAATGATCATGTTACGCCGTCCATCCAACTAATGATCATGATACAACATCTATCCAATCAATGATCATGATACAACGTCCATCCAATCAATGATCATGATACAACGTCCATCCAATCAATGATCATGATACAACGTCTATCCAATCAATGAACATGATGCAACGTCTATCCAATCAATGACATGATACAACGTCCATCCAATCAATGATCATGATACAACGTCTATCCAATCAATGATCATGATACAACGTCCATCCAATCAATGATCATGATACAACGTCTATCCAATCAATGATCATGATACAACGTCCATCCAATCAATGATCATGATGCAACGTCCATCCAATCAATGATCATGATACAACGTCTATCCAATCAATGATCATGATACAACGTCCACCCAATCAATGATCATGATACAACGTCTATCCAATCAATGATCATGATGCAACGTCCATCCAATCAATGATCATGATACAACGTCTGTCCAACCAATGATCATGATACAACGTCCATCCAATCAATGATCATGATGCAACGTCCATCCAATCAATGATCACGATACAACGTCTGTCCAACCAATGATCATGATACAACGTCCATCCAATCAATGATCATGATGCAACGTCCATCCAGTCAATGATCATGATACAAGTTCTATCAAATCAATGATCATGATAAAATGTCCATCCACTCAATGAACATGATACAACACCCATCCAATCAATGATCATGATACAACGTCCATCCAATCAATGATCATGATACAACGTCTATCCAATCAATGATCATGATACAACGTCCATCCAATCAATGATCATGATGCAACGTCCATCCAATCAATGATCATGATACAACGTCTATCCAATCAATGATCATGATACAACGTCCATCCAATCAATGATCATGATACAACGTCTATCCAATCAATGATCATGATGCAACGTCCATCCAATCAATGATCATGATACAACGTCTGTCCAACCAATGATCATGGTGCAACGTCCATCCAATCAATGATCATGATGCAACGTCCATCCAATCAATGATCATGATACAACGTCTGTCCAACCAATGATCATGATACAACGTCCATCCAATCAATGATCATGATGCAACGTCCATCCAATCAATGATCATGATACAACGTCTGTCCAACCAATGATCATGATACAACGTCCATCCAATCAATGATCATGATACAACGTCTGTCCAACCAATGATCATGATACAACGTCCATCCAATCAATGATCATGATGCAACGTCCATCCAATCAATGATCATGATACAACGTCTGTCCAACCAATGATCATGATACAACGTCCATCCAATCAATGATCATGATACAACGTCCATCCAATCAATGATCATGATACAACGTCTATCCAATCAATGATCATGATACAACGTCCATCCAATCAATGATCATGATGCAACGTCCATCCAATCAATGATCATGATACAACGTCTATCCAATCAATGATCATGATACAACGTCCACCCAATCAATGATCATGATACAACGTCTATCCAATCAATGATCATGATGCAACGTCCATCCAATCAATGATCATGATACAACGTCTGTCCAACCAATGATCATGATACAACGTCCATCCAATCAATGATCATGATGCAACGTCCATCCAATCAATGATCATGATACAACGTCTGTCCAACCAATGATCATGATACAACGTCCATCCAATCAATGATCATGATGCAACGTCCATCCAGTCAATGATCATGATACAAGTTCTATCAAATCAATGATCATGATAAAATGTCCATCCACTCAATGAACATGATACAACACCCATCCAATCAATGATCATGATACAACGTCCATCCAATCAATGATCATGATACAACGTCTATCCAATCAATGATCATGATACAACGTCCATCCAATCAATGATCATGATACAACGTCTATCCAATCAATGATCATGATACAACGTCCATCCAATCAATGATCATGATGCAACGTCCATCCAATCAATGATCATGATACAACGTCTATCCAATCAATGATCATGATACAACGTCCATCCAATCAATGATCATGATACAACGTCTATCCAATCAATGATCATGATGCAACGTCCATCCAATCAATGATCATGATACAACGTCTGTCCAACCAATGATCATGGTGCAACGTCCATCCAATCAATGATCATGATGCAACGTCCATCCAATCAATGATCATGATACAACGTCTGTCCAACCAATGATCATGATACAACGTCCATCCAATCAATGATCATGATGCAACGTCCATCCAATCAATGATCATGATACAACGTCTGTCCAACCAATGATCATGATACAACGTCCATCCAATCAATGATCATGATGCAACGTCCATCCAATCAATGATCATGATACAACGTCCATCCAATCAATGATCATGATGCAACGTCCATCCAATCAATGATCATGATACAACGTCTATCCAATCAATGATCATGATACAACGTCCATCCAATCAATGATCATGGTGCAACGTCCATCCAATCAATGATCATGATACAAGTTCTATCCAATCAATGATCATGATACAACGTCCATCCAATCAATGATCATGATGCAACGTCCATCCAATCAATGATCATGATACAACGTCTATCCAATCAATGATCATGATACAACGTCCATCCAATCAATGATCATGATACAACGTCTATCCAATCAATGATCATGATGCAACGTCCATCCAATCAATGATCATGATACAACGTCTGTCCAACCAATGATCATGATGCAACGTCCATCCAATCAATGATCATGATGCAACGTCCATCCAATCAATGATCATGATACAACGTCTATCCAATCAATGATCATGATACAACGTCCATCCAATCAATGATCATGATGCAACGTCCATCCAATCAATGATCATGATACAACGTCTATCCAATCAATGATCATGATACAACGTCCACCCAATCAATGATCATGATACAACGTCTATCCAATCAATGATCATGATGCAACGTCCATCCAATCAATGATCATGATACAACGTCTGTCCAACCAATGATCATGATACAACGTCCATCCAATCAATGATCATGATGCAACGTCCATCCAATCAATGATCATGATACAACGTCTGTCCAACCAATGATCATGATACAACGTCCATCCAATCAATGATCATGATGCAACGTCCATCTAGTCAATGATCATGATACAAGTTCTATCAAATCAATGATCATGATAAAATGTCCATCCACTCAATGAACATGATACAACACCCATCCAATCAATGATCATGATACAACGTCCATCCAATCAATGATCATGATACAACGTCTATCCAATCAATGATCATGATACAACGTCCATCCAAATCAATGATCATGATACAACGTCTATCCAATCAATGATCATGATACAACGTCCATCCAATCAATGAACATGATACAACGTCTATCCAATCAATGATCATGATGCAACGTCCATCCAATCAATGATCATGATACAACGTCTGTCCAACCAATGATCATGGTGCAACGTCCATCCAATCAATGATCATGATGCAACGTCCATCCAATCAATGATCATGATACAACGTCCATCCAATCAATGATCATGATGCAACGTCCATACAATCAATGATCATGATACAACGTCTATCCAATCAATGATCATGATACAACGTCCATCCAATCAATGATCATGATACAACGTTTATCCAATCAATGATCATGATGCAACGTCCATCCAATCAATGATCATGATACAACGTCTGTCCAACCAATGATCATGATACAACGTCCATCCAATCAATGATCATGATGCAACGTCCATCCAATCAATGATCATGATACAAGTTCTATCCAATCAATGATCATGATACAACGTCCATCCAATCAATGATCATGATGCAACGTCCATCCAATCAATGATCATGATACAACGTCTATCCAATCAATGATCATGATACAACGTCCATCCAATCAATGATCATGATACAACGTCTATCCAATCAATGATCATGATGCAACGTCCATCCAATCAATGATCATGATACAACGTCTGTCCAACCAATGATCATGATGCAACGTCCATCCAATCAATGATCATGATGCAACGTCCATCCAATCAATGATCATGATACAACGTCTGTCCAACCAATGATCATGATACAACGTCCATCCAATCAATGATCATGATGCAACGTCCATCCAATCAATGATCATGATACAACGTCCATCCAATCAATGATCATGATACAACGTCTGTCCAACCAATGATCATGATACAACGTCCATCCAATCAATGATCATGATGCAACGTCCATCCAATCAATGATCATGATGCAACGTCCATCCAATCAATGATCATGATACAACGTCTGTCCAACCAATGATCATGATACAACGTCTATCCAATCAATGATCATGATACAACGTCCATCCAATCAATGATCATGATGCAACGTCCATCCAATCAATGATCATGATACAACGTCTGTCCAACCAATGATCATGATACAACGTCCATCCAATCAATGATCATGATGCAACGTCCATCCAATCAATGATCATGATACAACGTCCATCTAATCAATTACCAAGATACAACGTCTATCCAGTCAATAATCATGATACAACGTCCATCTAATCAATGATCATGATACAAGTTCTATCAAATCAATGATCATGATAAAATGTCCATCCACTCAATGAACATGATACAACACCCATCCAATCAATGATCACGATACAACGTCCATCCAATCAATGATAAAGACACAATCAACGTACCTCCAATAAACGAACACATATTGTCTTCTACATAGAGAATACGTTTGCCCGCAAGTAACACCAGACTGTTTGTATAGCAGCGTTTCGAGAGTGGCGAGATGTCTGATTACACATTTGCATGTGTTAAATACCCGATTCAGCTAGCTCTATGTGCGGAGATGAACACGTGTGAAACATTTACAGACATCACGCATGACAACTCAAACAACCCAATCATGCGACACGTGAAATGAGTTATGCCGGGAAAAAATAACGCGCGATAGTAATGCAATGAATTAACCACGCACAATTTGCTCAATTGTTTCAATTGTGTGTCTCCTTTATTTGTTTCAAGGTTATGGTTGTTGTTAAGATCCGTATTTCGCAGGTTCATTCAATCACGGGGACTTGGAAAAATGTATTAAAACATTATAACAATATAAATAGTTTGTATTTTGCTTAGGTGCCACCACCAGCAGAATCAATAATTTATCTACCCCTTCAGTATAATGGACTGATCATTGGCCCTCGTCGCGTATTTCCCGAACGGAACACTCCCCATACATACGTATGATCAAGGTCCTTAATAAGCGGGGCATTCCATTCTGTAAATAGGGAACGAAGGACAGTGACAAAGAGAACCATCATTTATACAGGAGCAGCTGAACAAAGACAAACTATATATATTAAAGCGGGAGGGTCGTCACCTGCGCAAGCGCGGGAAGTGAGTCCCAAGCGACGATAACAACACGCGCTAAAAACGCAAAGACTCATGGGTAGACGCTTGTTTGTAAACATTGACACGCTAGGGCCATCTGACGCATGCGCAGGTGACGACTCCCCCGCTTTAAACATTTTTTCAAATGTTTTTTCCGCTCTTTGTACTTTAATGCAACCAGTGCATAATGTCATGGGGTGCATACGTATACAGTTCACTGAGATGACGTTGAGGAACCGATGTAGTTGAGTAATTCCCAGTCGGTTTGACGCAGATAAAATTGTGACTGACCTGAGCATAAGAATATTGAATATTATGTTATGCGAACTTGCCCCACTCCCAGCTAATTATATGAATCCACTAAACACGCCCAGAAATAGTGGATCTACGAAACATTCTACGTAAGCAACAACGAAAAAGGATGATTAGGGATGGGCCATTAGAAAATCTGGGGAGGGGCGATCTGTGCAAAATATATTTTTCCTTTCTCGAAAGGTAGCAGATTTTTTTCATACGAAATAACCATGCAGATATTTTTTCTGTTATTGATCCCTGCAGGATTGTTTTCCATTATTTTTTCTGTACACATTATTTTTTAAATTCTGCCGTCGCCGCTAGAGTCTTTAATGGTCCCACCCCTTATCACAAAATAAATAAATATTACGTCAACACCCTGAATGAAGAGCCAAACACGTGCGCAAATATGACACACGTGAGAACGACGAGACAAAGAAGCAGTAGTCATTAGTTTTCAATATTCAGTAAAAGTGCTGGTTCCAAGAATCAAAGCATGGGTAGCCCTGTTTATATGGTTTACAAATAATCTCGTAGAAACCCGATAAGCGATCCGTCGCCAACATGTATTGCGTAGGCTGGAGATTGCCTATGGGATTACACTACTTGTCTCACTTGCCATTTACCGATAATTGTTACTACGCATCCGGCTCCAAATGAGACAATAATAGGTGGCCTGGGTGAGGTAAAGGTCGGTTCACTAAACTTTCAATCCATACACAGTACCGTAAAAGTACGTCACAACCGTACTCCAAGTCAACGTTAGGCGTTTCTAGTTACTAGTACTCATACCATACCGCGAGACCACGTGACGTAAGTTTTCCGGTTTTAATCATATTTTCGCAGCAATATATACGTAGGTAACTAGAAAAAGTTACGTCAATGTAAGTTGCGCCCGGTGATTAAAAAAACAATTCTTACAAGAGAAGCAAATGTGGCGGCCTTTGGTTAATGAGCACATTGGCGCTGACTCGTAGAGCGACTGATCTATTTTGTCTTTTTATTTCAGCAGTAATAATTAATATATTTTACACAAACTGCGAGCCAGCCTACTTTAAATTAATATAAAACTTAAATACAGTTGGCCGAGCACTAAAATTCAATTTAGAACGCCAATACACTTACAACATCCTTTGCGAGAGGTCGACGGGTTTGCCTCCGCCATAGTTAAAAAAAAAGGGCCCTTTACCCAGCCATGGAAGGTACTAGTACTAACGTTAATACCTTCCATGTTCTTATCTGTTTTTTTAACGTCGACGTAACTATTACGTAATATTTACGCTGGTAATTCTGTGTATATATGTCTTCCGTCAAAGCCTGCACATTGAATTATTGCTACTAGCAACGGTGGTTTCGATAGCATAATTTTAATTTATTTTGTACAATATTATCCGAATTTTGTTTTCTTCAGGCCGATTTGTTAGTTGTTCCTTTAAGGTTCAGCGCACGGATTACAATGGTACAGCCACAACTTATTCGAAGGTAAAATATATTTTTAACTCGAAAAATAGAATAAATCCATCACCCAATCTCCAAATTGTGTTTATTATATATGTTGATGAGTTCAGGTCTCCAAAATGCGTAAATAGTAAATGGGTCCCACGTGGCGTGTAGTGCAACGAGTGTAACTACACTTCGTTTCAAATAAGCATGAGCGATTTTTATGGAAAATTATAAAATATTCATAAAACATTTATCCCGGAAGACCTTTGCATTACATTCAAATCTAAAGAAGACGTTTTCATTAGTTGTATGACCTATGGGCTTTGGGGGGGGGGGGTCCTCCAATCGTTGGCCGGTTTACTGCCACGCACGCGAAAGGTAGGACGGTATACATTCGCTAAATACGTTGTGATTGGCCAGGTTATTTTAAACTGCCATTTATAACATATGTATAATTATAATAAATATGCCTATATGAACGGAAAGTACCATTTTATTTTTTTACAAAATTCGGACGCTGGCTCCACCTCTCTATGGCGCTGCAAATACGTGTATACACACTGTGAAAGTGGGCGTATCGCATGACTGCGGGGAATGCGACCATGGAGAGAAGAAGTGACAAAAAAATGCCACGACATTAGCGACTTACGTGAAAGTTTGTGGTACTTTAAAGCAATAAATCATTGGAGCTCACATTTGTATAACTAACACGTTCTCTTTGGCGAGCTGTGACCCAGGGAATGTTGTTACGGTATAGCTAGTGTCATTACAGTGACGCTGATAAATGACGGCCACGCACGGTGATTTAATATCAAACTTCTATACGAGTTCTTGTCCGTAACTGTTGCAATTAATTTCAATTCAGACATTGCAATATTCATCAGTTAGTGCGTCGCATTTCAAACGTTTCGTCTACCCTAAGGCGTCACTGCTTCCCATTGCGTCGTGAGGTGATAATTTCAAAGCACAGCGTTCAATCTATTCCCGAGAAATGATTTTCATTAGATACGTGCCGAAGAAAGCAACGACGCTTCCACGAATTAACGATAATCGCCTTACGCTGCGCACACCGCGGATATTATATACCATAGACACGATATTCTGTTTCATCCGGATGGCAGATAACAAATTGGTAAAAAAAAAATATTAGCGCTTTTTATATACTACAATGTATTTTAATCCTCCATTGTGTCGTTGGCGTCAAACGGTTGGACTACGCACAGTCCCTCTATGCAGTGGACTGCGTAATCTGTGTGCTCTTACTCGACGCAACATCCAAGACTGAAGCTGCACTGATTACCTTAGTTATTTTGATTTCTTCTCCTAGTGGGGACTTAAATGCACACTAGTGTATAGTATATTCTTTTCAACGGTATATAATCTGAGCGGTCGCCTTGTACGTGACTTCAGAACAACCTTAATGTTAGTTTGCCTTATGACTATTGATGCAGGGCGGCTGAGGTCAAATTAAACAATAGTTGGTTACGACTATTGTGGCGTTTATTATGACTGGGCTATGCCTTGAGATTTGGCGAATAACATACTAGTATTCGGTACAATGAAAACGAAGCCTCGTCCCAGATAATGAATTAGCGTGTTGTATAAGTGTGACGTAACGCGGTGGGCGGAGAGTCAACTCAGCCAATAAGATTCAAAGAGTGCCTTGACGTAATGAAAATGAAACATCGTCTCAGCCAATGAATTATAGCGTCGTATAAATATTATGTAACACGGAGTAACGTAGAGTCCAACCAGCCAATTAGATTCAATCTGTGATATGACGCATTAGAAACGAAGCCTCGTCCCAACCAATGAATTTACAAGTTGTATTAATATGATGTAACACAGTGTGGCGGAGAGTCAAATCAGCAAATGCATTCAGTATCTGATGTGACGTTATGGGAATCGAGCATAAGGTCAAGCAGATATAAAAAACATATGTACATGGCGCGACATCGACCGATAACGAACCAATCCAGCACGCGACTTGACGTAGGGAAATGAACAATCGACTCAATCTGTGGAAACATCGGCTTGTTGTCATGACGCTGGCCACGTACTGTTCAGCATGCACGTATACTCATCTTGAAATATTGAGCTCAACGCATGCTATTCAGAAAGTGTCCACAATTAACTGACATAGCAGGAAGATCAACTACGCACCGAAGTGTAAATGAGTATCGCGTATAAGTCGTCGCACTGTGACGTAATTTGTTTAGATATTTGGCAACCATCATGTGAATGTATGATCAGGTTTAATTCGTGATATGCTGTGACACGTTGCCCATAAGTTGTTTCATTATAATCTGGGATAGACATATATTTAATAACAAACGCTTCGAGCAACGTCGCTTGTTTTTCTTTGGGGGCGAACGGCCGTTGCTCGCCACAACCAGTCAGCACGCGCGCGTACGCACGCGAGCAAAACGTAAACAAGTGCGACGATCTATACTCACCAGAAAAAATTGCGCCCGGTGATTAAAAAGATGGGATGATTCCATGATTAAAGTTCGAACACAAAGCCTTACAAGGGAGAGTCGCGGTAAATATGGCTGACCCACAATAATTCCGCTGGTAATATCTGCATTTTCGTCTATTTATGCCTCCGATAACTCTAAGCCGTAATGGGGTTCCCCAATTGAAAACTTTGCGTGGGGGTGAAAGATATGAAAAACTGAAGAAAAAAAATATTGTTGAGAGAAAAGTAAAGAAAAAAGCGAAACTACCAAATAGTTCGCTCTGTATGCAAATGATGTTGTATATGCAAACTGTATTAATGCAGGATTTCATATTACACATTCCACTTGTAATGATAAATAAATACTGCTCAAAACTGAATTTTGTGCATGTTTCCACGACAACAGGAGTTAACAAAAGAAATAATTATAACCTAACGTTTAACGATGGCAACACAATCAGTTATTCTCTTCCCAATCTAATACCTAACAACGCAAACGTGACAACACGCGCCCCACGGGAGGAAACGGACAGAACAAATATCAAATATCCTTAAGGCAAGAAATGAACATGGGAATCATGCTATGTGACTAGCATTCCCAAATGCTGAATGTCTATTTCTTGTCAACAAAAATATTCTCACCAATATCGGAAACGTGCCGATCATCTCACTGTACTGTGATCGGGTGATACATAATTTACGTTGCTCGCTAACATTCAAATCTCACCCCTCAGGGCGTTCATAGTATGATATTCTTTGGTATCTATACTCAGATGACATTAATAATTTGATTTATTAATGACCGCTATCCATGTATTTCAAATCAATAATAATTTACCTTTTATTGATTATTAAGATCACCATGAAAAATTATAAAATTAGTAGGGTTGCCAATAGACCCTAAGGAGTACTGGAGCTAGCCTGCAGTGCAGGTCGTGGTGTTTAATTACCAAATCAAACATAGATTTCATTGTAATTTGCCAAGGCCGCTTTAACTCCGACTGCTATATAGGAGGATATTCTAAATTTAATTTCAGGATACTGTTAGATAAGATTTCTCGTGAACCACACATAATCGAACGTCCCTGTGATGCTAAACAGGGGTCAGTGAGAGGTTTTCTAAAGATAATACAACGTAGGGATGTAACTTTTCCCGGTATGTTGAGCAGCTGTGTTGTAACGTACGATCACTTTGACCGAAATACTTACTAATATTTTCCAACATTTACCGACAGACACGTGTAGCTGATTAAATTGAACTCCCCAATTCCCAGAAACATTGTCTGTTTTGTCATGATCGTCACTAACCGTCGCGTATTTTGTCACCGACAATGTCCATGTTCTTACGCTTATTTTGAAGCACCATATTCGTTCGATGAATTCAACGCATGCGCACGCATTGTGAATTATTGGTATGTACCATAATTTTAAAGCGCATGCACATTTTTGTTATAATAGACTATTTTCCGTTCACTGCGAGATTCCGTGAAATCGAACGTAAAAACAGGACAAACAAAGGTGACAACGTCGAAAGTATTTTGGAGGATATTTCTATGCTTAATAATGTAAGTAAGGGTATTGAAACGCAATATTCCCCTGTCAAAGATCGGCCTTTCGATGTGAACGACGAAATAAAGAAATTCGAGTTCAAAAAAAATCGTTCGATTTTTGCTGCAGACGTTCGGCGCGCGTCTTTCACGCAACTCATGAGATCTCGAAGTTGAACGGAAATTCACCTATTAAACAAGCATAGATGATACCTAATTAGTGACCGTGTTGATATTGGATTTATCGTGTACTACTCTTCAAATATTCCTGTCCTGTCTTTCGAGGAATCGTAAGCGCTAGGAGCGCGTCAAATGGTTCTTAGCGCGATCTGTACTCATTTGCATAAAGGAACTATGTTCAATATATTAATATATCAATATATTTACGATTACTAGAAGTAACCGTGATTATATGTCGGAGGTGGTATATCAAAAAATGGTCTGTACCACATGTGTGTGTTGCCAAATATAGCACTTAAACCGTAGATCCGACTGTGATCAAGTATGTAAGCATGCATGCATGCACTCACTTGAAATGAATAAATACGTATATGATACTAATCTTTATCGTAGTATCCACCTTTTATCTTAGCAGCTAAGAATATTGGCAAAAAAGAAGCTCACTGCCCGGGTACAAAAACATAGGTTAAGATGCAAAACGCCACCCCTGCTCTGTATACTCAGATTTGAAATGTAAACCGATTTTACACACGTATAAGACATGCAAAGTGTGTCTATGTCATAACAACTACTAGTAGAACAATACACTAAATATTACGATCATTGATGGTTAATGATGAACAACTAATTGTTTGTCCGATGACGACAACGATAGCATCTACTATTTCTAATATTGTTAAGAAAGCTAAAATGACTACGTCCTCTAACCCCACTATTATTGTAAAACTACTTAGATATCTAAGTGCTCAATATTTTAGTTCCGAGTAGAATTGAAATATTTCGTCGTTTTACAACACGTTAAGGATAAGAAACCTTTCATTTTGAAAATGGTCATTTTACGCTACTGCCTGTGTCGTGTAACTTTCATATCTGCCAGTTTTATCAGGTATAGGATTGGGTATGTGTATGTTTTTACGTTACTAGTCGATCTGAAACGAACAATATAATATCCGATGGATTTTTCGGCAATAAGATACGTTTGTCGGGAATGTTAGGGTTGGAAGTATATTAACAACCCAATTTACATATTTTTTACCACACTGGGTAAATAAATACGAAATTCTATATACATTTACATACTAATGAAATCAAATAAATCTAAGTTAAGAAGACTAGATTCTGGTGTGAAATACGTAGTCTTCAGAATGGTGAGAATACGGTCTCTTATGGTAATTTTAATGGTGTATAATTGTCATTGGCTTTCAGTCTGGCGGAACTTTTTGAACTGGTTCCATGAGAGCCTGTAGAGACCCATAAGGCAGTAGAAAAGGATCATATTGCATATTTAACCCCAATTTTAATCAAATTAACTTTACAATTAATCAAATTAATGTTTGAACTAAACGGTTATTAACGCCCACATTACTTGCAGCTAGCATAGTAATTTAAAGCGGGGCAGTCGTCACCTACGCATGCGTCAGGTGGCCATAGTGTGTCATTGTTTACAAACAAGCGTCTACCCATGAACTTTTGCGTTCTTAGCGTGTGTTGATATCATCTCTTGGGACTCAATTCCCGCGCGTGCGCAGGTGACGACCCTCCAGCTTTAAAATTGTCGACATTTTCGAATTGCACCGTTACGGTTGTCATACGATAACTGGCCTACAGGGAAAAATAACCGTTAATTACACCGTGTTGTATCTTTGCATGCACGGCAACTCTGTAATAGGCGCAGACAATTACGTATGATATCGGCGTGGGTGGCGACAGTGCTGGTACACGTGTTCGTAGTTATACGTGCGACTTGTACCAGGCGCGTACTGTCATTTTGACGCACACAGCGAGAAAAGAAGTAAAGAATTATACGATAGTGCAAACGTCGAAAATCCTCCTCCTATAATGATCTTGAAAATTCATTTTTTGTGTGTGTTCAAATTCAATTCTTCCCCATGTAGGAATGAGGTAAGGAACGTGAACACACCTGTGTGACCGGGCTGTGTTGACGGACGATGCCATTCCATGAGCTGTAACTGTGGTTTCCATATCAACATATCGTGACGTTTCCCGCGATTGTCACAAACTCACAGGGGGTAATTATTTGCGATAGCGTGTACTACCACATTGACGCGGGTTAAAGAGGGGGGGGGGGTCGTCATCTGCGCACTCGCGGGAATTGAGTCCCACGCGACGATAATAACCCACGTTAAAAACGCAAAGGCTCATGGTTAGGCGCTTGTTTGTAAACAATGACACGCTATGGCCATCTGACGCATGGGCAGGTGACGACTCCCCCGCTTTAAATGTAGGCACACGTTCAGTAGAGCACGGTTTTTTAGTTACCGTGAGTATAGAGACAACGATTTCGCCTGCGTAGAAAACACGATTATAGCTGCACGGTCGCTGGGTTGTATACAAGTAATATAATATACGAAATATACTGACATTTGAATGAGGAATGAATTTTTGATGTATAAGCTTTACGGTGGCGACGTTACAAAATCAAGTGGTGTATGTGTATACGTCCTGATACATTTTCCACATCTGCCGGTCAATACCGTGACACGATTGCGATGGAATCCCCTGCGACCGATGAAATGAACACACGTGCATACCGAATAAGGAATAAGCGTTACATAAAAACAAATTAAAATATATACCAAATATGTGCCAGCTTTTACGCCGCTAATGTTACTGCTCGGAAACCGAGGGCTGCCGGGAAAATATATTCAGTATTTCGAGTACGTCTTAAAGTATCGAACTTTCAAGGTGACATTCACGTTGGAGACTTTTATAACAACGTCAGACAACAAACAGATAGAAGGACGGGCGAGGGGGGTTCCGACAACATTTATTGACAAAAGCTCGTCACGTGAAAGTAGCTAGAGTAACAGGAACGTCTTAAGATGCAAATCCATATTTAATGATGTGCTGAAAAACTGCACAGTGTTCATAAAGACAGGCCAAAAACGGTGTGTATGTCTGTGTGTGTGTGTGTATGTGTGTGTGTGTGTGGGGGGGGGGTATCCTACAAATACATTGCTCACATCTGCTTGAAGACAAATATTCTCGATTTCACGCGCACAACAAATGTGTGAATTTGATTTCTCTTCTTCCTTGACGTGCTTTTTTTTTACAAATTTCCCCAGCCACCCTATTTAAAAAAATGAAAACTCGTTATTTGAAAGTAGTCATGTTTGGGAAAACATCGGAAGAAGGGCAAGTGAATTACCCGTAATGGGTGTCAATCATCTGATTTTATTTGTCCAACTCCGAGTCGCAAAACTGGAATAACGCTTCTAATTACAAATACACCTTAATTGAAAACGAGTGTTGAATTCGGATGACCTAGGTGTTGTGAGATACGTTTCGCCGGTTCTTCCCGGTGATTTAATTTAGCAATCTAACGAGGCGAATGAGGACAAACGGGAAATTAGAGCGGAGATATTAAACCACGTGCGGCTGCAACAACAATATTCTAGCGTGGAACTGTCGTATAACACTCAATCGATTAAATACATAAATTATAAACGTTTTAATGCGTTCGTCTTCTCGGAAGTGCGTGTCGGAATTGATGCAGGTAGCTAGCGAGATTAAAACGCGAAAATCCGATTCATCAATAGTTTTAAGCAGGTCTTACCTCAGAGAGTCCGTCGAGGCAGTATCATCAAAAAGGGAATGGCGCGTGGAGGATAGAAAATACCGTCGCTACATTAAACACACTGAGCTCAACCACGCCGGTGGTCGAGGGGTTGGATGGGAGAAGGGCGGGCGCTGTGGGGGGGGGGTAGTGCAGTCGACATGAAGCCACAATCACCTCAAACAAATTATAACAAAAATTAAATGAAAAAAAATGTTGAAATTTCGAAAAATATTTTATTAATTTTTTTGAACAACTTTGATTGCATGGTCACATATAACAACGAGAGTAGCGAGCATGTTGATGAGAGGGAACACGAGAAAATGATCCGCTTAAACGGACCTTAGCCAGTCTGTTAGATCAAACGCCAACAATATGACGTGTAATTAAGATTTTGCTTCGTCGTGACTAAAATCAACAACACTATCCAACTAAAGCTCATCTGACCCTCCATTGAATAGCACGTCGAACGTGAAGGGGGACGTCGCCATCGGATCCCTTAACAAATTGTAGAGACGATCAATATAAAATGGATGTGATATATAGTTAGTACGAAAACACGTTCCCTCTCGGTCGCACATTGACGGCTCCCACGTGTAAAGCTAAGATAAATAGCATCGATTTAATAACAGCAATTTTCCAGACTCCATTTACGAGCATTTCCTTCTGGCGCGGGAATATCTCTGCATCGCTTTACCTCATCAGACAGATTAGGCGCTTCCGATAAACGTCAGTCACCCACTGCGAGTTCAGTCAGTAATATTTGTTGGTGGACGTCTCTTGGGGGGGGGGGGAAATTCGCTCTTAAATTGAATTTCGTGAGTTCTGTTTGACACTGTGTGTCCCAATCTCCAACGATTTTAAACATTAGACTTGCGCTCCACTTAATATAGCCAGGTAGGTTACCCAATATAAATTTTAAAGGCACAACTTGTCCCTTGAATGGACCTTTAGTTTTTTAGTGATTAAACTAGTTTGCATATTTTTTGCTGAACTATAAATTAAAATACGTTAGAATTCATATTCGAGTTTTCTTTATATTCCCCTGACAGTACTCAGAGTATCACTTGTGTTTATCATCTTTTCCACGCTTTTCTGAGGGACAATGAATATTGATCAATACAAGAAGAATTCACGTTTGGTTTTCGAACATCAATTGCGTTCAGCGGCATGTTCTAGCAATTGTTGTTCGATGTTCAGTGCGCCGTAGGTTTTTTTTTTAAGATACCATCACGTCATTCAGTTGACAAAGAAGGCAGTGAGAAGGGGAAACAGCCACCCACACCTAATCACTGATGAAATAACGCTCTGCGTGCGTCAATTTGAGTCATGTTAAAGTCACGCGCGAATGACAGAAACAATATAGTACGTGGACATTGATGAGAAACCCGAGAAGACCAGATTGGGCAGACAAATAATAGAAGAAGCACGTTTTTACCGCAAATAGGATGCGTAGTTAAAATACCCACTGGCCATCGTCGCAAACCACGCATGAGAGAACAGAACTGGGCTTGATAGAGGACAGAAATAGACAGGGGTTATCAGTTATTGAAAAGGAACGGCCATTATTCCCCCTGAGATGACTAGTTTGGTTCACTTACTGAGCAATATATCATTCGATTAGTCGCTTCTGTGCTAATGTCGACCACGTGCCCCGCGCAGTATTTTCCTGCAATTTAGAATTGTTTATTATTCTAGCCTCCAACACGAAAAATGGTTTTCTCTTAAAAATAAATTCTTACGAAATAACTGTCACTAACGCTAATACTTGACCACACGGTAGTTGCTTGCGTGTCAAGTGTTGTCAACATGAGCTTACTACAAACTTTTGTCAAAATCATATTATACTTGTATTCACTGTTCAGGTTTTAATAAATATGACTTTGAACTATTTGCTGGTTGATCTTAGAAACTTTTTCTAATTTCTGAACACTGTTGGAAGGTGTTCACCTGACGGTACACTGAAAAACGCGAGACCTGTGGGAAGGTGTTCATGGTACACTGAAAAACGCGAGAGCTGTTGGAAGGAAGGTGTTCATTACACACCGGAAACGCGAGACTTGTTGGAAGGTTTTTATCGCGCACGAGAAAATGCGATACTTGTTGGCAGAAGACCGCGCAAATTCAAACAATTCGCAGGAAAATACTATAAGCACACGAAGCATTGCTTAATGTAACTGCTTCTGACGTACATATAATAATATATCATATATTAATTACTGTCGCATTTTACCATTTAATAAGCTGACGTCACGAAGTGGGCAGTTAAAGAAAATAACTTGCCAGCGAATTTTCTGACTAGTTCGTTCAGCTCGTTAATTTCACACAGGACGCGAATTCGGAAATGAACATACAGTCGGACCTTGCCCTACTTAAGACGCGTCCGCGTTGACATTATCCATTATAGTAACTCAGAAATAGCGTCGACTTTTAATTTACGAACACGCGGAAAAATTCACCATACAAGCACTTAATATGAATTAGCATCATATTAACACGGGACGCAGGCGTATAAATTGGATTTCTGATACAATCTTTGCTATGTACTAGTAATTGATCAATTTTTCAATACTGCAGAGTATGATAACGGTAGTTGGGGAAGGCTGATTACACTAGCGTTAAATATTGAAGCGAGTAAAGCATACCGACTGCTCCATTATCGACCGTGTTCACAATGTCTGGTTTTATTCAATAATGGTCGATATTGCACTTACAACTAAGGGTCCGTTGCTGTTTTGGAGTTGGTAGATGTAGGGTATAGGTAATTTTGTGTTCACGACATTTGCATATTTGAATATTTTTATATCCATAATTTATATTCCAGTCCCGCCTGAAAGCCACATTCACAAAACACAGATGACCGCTGCGCCTGGTAGTATGACATGTACTTTTACGGCCACAGTCTCGAAAAAAAAAACATGCCCTAAAGCATATATTTGCGAATTAGGGCAGCAGTACTCAAATTCATGCATGCGAGTACCTGACGTGAGTCTGCAGGGGAAGATATATACATCCAGCTGCGACTGGCGCCGGTAACATTACTTTAAATATGCATGATGACTACAGACGACGTAGAACGTACACGTCTACTAGGAAACAAATCGGTAGTCAGTGCAGCGGGAGGCGTGATTGAAGTAAAACTCCCTCATTAAAAAAAAGCAATGTACGCTAGTTTTACCTCGCTATAACGGCGACATGTGATAACACGACTACTTCAATTTGGTTGTCCAATTTAAGCTATTTACCGTTTTTACGACTCGCCAAATTATATATTGCGTGTCACTTTCATTAACACTATGTCACTGATCAGGCGATGTCGCTTATGAGCTATGCTACATGAGACGCGGTCACCGTTAGTCGACCTCCGTAAGACGTTGATATTTATTCACATTTATAGCTACCCTCGCTTGTTTCGCCCTAAGGCGTGGACCTTGTGCGGGTGTGGAAAGCGTACAGGGAAAACCAACGACATAAATATATTTATATATATAAACCCACGCATATTTGATAGAAAAACATAAACGCTGTCTTCTTGAAAAGGGAATCTAGCTCAAAGCTAAGCAAAGGAAAACAATTTGCAAATTTGTGTTCCGTACCACCGGAGTTTCTAATGAACACGTTCGATTGATAAAGGTTTTGGCACAGCTTTGAACCAAATGTAATACTAAAATTTACAGGATTCGAATTACTGTTTATTTATTTTATTTTAGTTAGAGACATTTTGCAGGTTTTCCGTTTGGAAATTACATCGAAATAATCATCATGAGGGTTCATCTCGTACTCGGTCACACCTCCGACCTCGTACTCCGGTCACATGCCACTTTGTACCTCGGAGTCACATTACATCCCACCTCATACCCCGATTACACCCAACCTCATACCCCTGACAGATCACATTTTACACCCAGGTTACACCCCAATACTTATCCCTGTCACACCCTACCTGATACCCAGATCATTCCCCACCATATATCCAGTTCTTACCCACCACTGATGGAGAATTATTACGTTTTCAAGTCAGTCAACAGTTTTGTAAATACGTCACATGTAAATTTGTACTCTGCGCACTCTACACCTGCGCACGCGCGGGAATTGAGTCCCAAGCGACGATAACAACGCACGCTAAAAACGCAAAGGCTCATGGGCAGACGCTTTTTTGTAAACAATGACACGCTATGGCCATCTGACGCATGCGCAGGTGACGACTAAAAAAAAGGCTCCATACAATTCTAAATTGGACGCAAAACACGACATCAACAACAACAGGCGGTTTTGTGTGAAATCAACCACTATGGCCTGCCTAAGAGTACCGGCACGATGGTATTACTGATTCATCACGGGACACACCACGCACCACACGTGCTTTCCGACATAGATTATATGGCCGTAATAAATATATGGCATATTCCTGCGCGATTACACGCTTGGGTACAAACAAAAAACTAGTCATTGTCAATGTGGCGGTCAACACACGTGCCAAATAATTATTTACACTTATATGATATAGACCTTATACACATTGGGGCAATTTTATGACGATGACATTTATCATGCATTTCTGGCGCGAAAATGACGATCAGCCATGTTGAATCAGACTCTAAAACAGATGCACATACAAATACTTTACATGATGTATGTAAATTGGAACACGGTCAGTCCAGCCATGTTAGAGCAGCAGGGCTTCAAAACGGCATTAGTTAAAAATAAAATGGCCAGCAGTCAGCCATTTTGAATCAAATCTGGGAAACATACGACCCATTATGTTTACTGGACATACGAAGTTTGAATAAAAATATGTCCATGCAAGACCGAGGTCCAGTTCCGGAATAGCAATTATGTTTGATTTTGTTGATTTTTTTAGCAATAATATGGCCGACTTTCGGTCATATATCGTTGGAACATGAAACAAATGCCTGTGTATGATATGTTATGTGATATATGTGTAAATTTTGAATGTGATCGGTCGAAGCATGTCAGAGATAAAAACCTTAGAACAGAATTTGTTAAAACAAAATGGTCGCCAGTTGGCCATTTTCAACATGATCTGAAAAAATGACGTATAATCAAGGTTTTATTATGTCCAATGGTGATACCAAGTTTGAATGTCCTTGAATTCAAATCGACATCGATCCATATATGTTTGAAATTCAGATGTGGCGGACGGACGGGAGAGCGCATGCAAGCACGAAGGTGAGATTATAAGTCTCTGTTTTCGAACTACGGGGTATAAAATCTAAAACACTATTCACTCAACGCTAAATTACGTGACATACATATTCAGGAAGTTGGCTTGAGATGTTTTGACCTGAGGCAGTCTCACACCTTTGCGTGATTCGCGTGTCATCGCGACGTGCTAGCAAATTGGTGGGGGGGGGGGCACGGTGTCGGCGAGCCAATTGTTCATTGATTTAGTACGGATAGAGAACAGGGGAGACGTGCGTGGGAGTAAAATCAATAAGACGAATGATTCCAACGAATCACTTTAATCCCTTGCATTATATAACTTCATCTAAAAGAGATTGGGTCCTTCAGGTGCAAATATTGCACTTCTGAACATTGTCAGTAATCTATAACGAAGAACACGTACAAGGGTTGGTCAGAACACGGTTACTAGTAACCGTGGTCAGAACGATTACACATATCCAAATCAAACGCTTTGGGAACAAAATCACATCACCAACAACGACCTGATTGGCATAATAGTATGGTGTAAGTTACACATCACGTGATATGCAAATTGTAAACAAACTTAGCTTCCAGTGTACCAATTGTGACGCAATCAGACTCGTTACCATGGAATCATGGAAGCAGGTATTCTAGTTTCGCCTAAAATTGGTTAATATTTATACTCTGGGCCTAGTAACTTTCAGATTTCAACCAATTTCCATTTTAAAGTGACCGGGAGACTTCATAAATTCGATCTCACATTGAAACTAGCGGAGGGTTTTTTTTTTTTTTTTTTTTTTTTTTTTTTTTTGCATTTAGTCACATTTGTTTGCAAGCTGGTCACGTTATTTTTCGTACTACTATCTACTTTTCACCATCTGGCAACCAGCACAACTGTATTTTGAGCTAGTCCCACAGCGGTTCGCACAGAACCCGTGGAAATGCATGGTACAAACTTTAGCAACGTCACGATCTTGCGAGAGGAAGATGTGCGGGTACAGATCAAATTGTATTCTGTTAGCTAGTAAAGGGTAACCACTTGAAACAGTCAACCATGCAGAAAAGTCAAAACATCGGTGATCGTCGCGCCGTGTCCTGTTCGATATGGGACTCATAGCGACGTACAAAACGCGTGTACAATACATTGTTTACATGGAATTTAACATCTTCGCCAGCCAAGGACCATTTATTCGGCCGAAGCCTCAATATTAACCCTTGGCAGATTTTACCATGATGTACTGTATGTCGCACGCCTTCAAGCGATTATAAGATTCACTTTGGCTCATTTGCATTACCCAATCAGAACTTACGATAGAAACTTGGGGAAAAATGGTGGAATATAGAAATAGACGTGTTGCTAGCATTTTGCTCTGTGAACGAGCTTACTGAACAACAAAATAAAGCGCTTAGTGCTGTATCTGAGGGAAATGATGTGTTTGTTGCAACGAAGACCAAAGCGGGCAAGTCGATATGTTATCAGTTTCGACAGTTTTGTCATGAGTTTACTAAAACACGGTTTGCAAAAATATTTAGACATTCCATCGTCTTTATTCACTTGCCCACAAGGAATTTTCAACGTTGGAATAAAAAATGTTGGAAACGTGTCAACGAATATAAACTTTTTGTTCTTGACTCCCGGTGAATCACGCAAAGCCTACACGCCTCCATTGTTTTAATCTGTGATGACCATAGATGTTCACATTTTTGATACAGCAACGCTGATTGGTGGTGCAAGCTCCTTGACGCACCCGATCAAATGACTTAATTTAACTGCAGTGAAATACTTCTTTTCCCAGGGCTTTTCCTAACACGATCACACATGGCACGGGTTCGTGGTTAAGCGAAATCATACGATTCGGACGATGGGAATTCAAGCACGCGATGCGCGACTACCACCCCTTTTAAATACATATTGTGATGAAAAAAATATCCCATGCTCGTAGGCAGGGCTAGTATAGGTATATGAAAGTCGACAAAACTGTCATACCTACGACCTTGTGGACAAGTTCAACGTGACGGACGAATCTCTGTGCGTAAATTTAGACAACCATACAGAGTACGTTGTAAACATTGCCCGGCAACGGCCCGGATAATAGGTATTGTTGTGCAGATTTAAGAACAAAGAATACCCGTATAGTCGGGTGTGATTAATTAAATAGTACCTAATATCGACAACTAGATAATTTCTATTATTTTACAGAATTCGTCATGGCTTATTATGGATATTGCTCACAATTTCGGTCAAAGTTATAAATAATATAGGTAACGGCACAATATTCATATATAGATATATCGTACTCCCCAAGTTGGTGGAATATCGCCCCGGTTCGCGGAAACGTGGATACAGAAAACGAATACAATATCTTCATTATTTTGTCGCGAGACTTTCTCAGCGTTGCCATAGTTACCAATCGAGTATCATTTACGTCATGTTTCAACAAGCGCGGAAGTCCTGTATCGAAGGACGAAACTTTCTTCCCTATTTTTGCCTAGTAATAAGTTCGTCGCTTTACTTTGATATTTGTCGACACATCAAACGCATTTACAAATACGGAGAGTAACTCGCGATCGAAATATTACCGAATCATGTTATCGAAAGTTTGATTCCCAAGTGGATGCGCCCATTACACGGGATCAACGCAACCCCGGGGTCCCCCTCATTTCTGTGAACACTACACATTATGGCAACGGCGCGGGTGCGGTAACGTGTCCACGCATTGATACAGCATTGGTAGAAGAAATTTGGCAACTGGTAATGCCGATCTCAGCCGATCGTGGAACTTGGCTGACGTAGGAGACTATCGACATACATATATCACGTAGTAAACCGATCTGTATATCACGTGCTACGCGCACTGCAGTCGACTATAACGATTAGACAACGAACGACCCCACAGAATGAACGTTTCTGCTGGCGAGTACAAACGCTTATATTATTAATGATCATTATTGATCGATGCGAGGAAACAATCCCACGTGGTGTTCTCAGAATTATTTAAACTTAAGGGGAGCCTGACGCTCCGTCGCGTCAGGGATATTAATCGGAACTTGATCGCCAATCGCGATGGCTGTCACGTGCCCGAGTTTAACATTCGACATCTTTGAACGGCACAAGTGTTGGCATGGTGCCAAAGTTCTAATTGGACGAATTATATCAATTACGGATGTCCGTGGAATCACGTGGTACCAGGGTCGGCTTTGTGGTGCAGGAGGTTAGGTTCTATACCTACAGCTGCGTCTGACGCTAGGCATTACACCGACTTTGCACCGACCAATGAAAAGCAGGTTTATAAGCTTATAGCAATGGTATTGTATCATTATCGCGTTTTTTTGTTGATTAGGGTTTGACCATTAAAAAATTGGGTGTGAATTTAGAAAAAAAAATCGCAGTAACAATATCCAGCTATCCGAATATAGATGAAATATAAGTTCTCGTGATGACACACGTAATCGCGTGGTTCTTCAAAGGTATGAGTCGACACATACTGAGAATAGAAGGACGTTTATTAGAATGAATTGTTGCAGAATGAATTAATGACGGAATTGTTCGCTTTTTTGAAAGTGGAAAATATATTGGATGGATTAGTCTATATAATGCCAGGGAAACATCTTTTAAATGACTCATCAAAATAATCAAGAATTTCTTTGAGAGGTCGATGTCACAAATTCCAGACTGACGAAATCGTTTTCAACTTCCCGACGGTATCAGCTTAAAGCGCTCCACTGCGTTCTATTCAGTAACACTCGTACGTGGCGTACAGAGATCATGATAAAAAGAAAACACTGTGAACCCAGATAATCAGCTCATTTTGTTCGATATTATGATTTAACGTATAAATGTTTTTTTTTAATCGCGCACAGCTATTTGATGAAGATACTGGAATATGTAAAAGCACATGCGCTTTGAATTATTAGTACGTACCGACAATTCAACGCGCACGCGCATGCGCATTTTCGTAGTCACTTTTCATTATTTTGCGCGCAATCAAAATAACACCTTCAGTTTATCGTACCATTTTTAGACGTCGAACAAGTTTGTAATGTTAAATATCAAAAAAATGAATCAAAAGATGCATCATGGTGTTTGTTGTCTGTTTGAAGAGAAATTAACATTTACAAATAGTATATACATATATATGTGCACCTCCTTAATAATATTTATTAATAAATGATGCATCGTCGAGGCGATTGCCATGCTATATGACACGATGCACATCACGACTACGGTTTTCCTATAAACTCTTAAATAGTCCCAGGGTATGATCTAGCCCTGCAGACGATTGCAGAGAATGATCACGCGGCGCCTTTTTTCTGTGGAACTTTCTTTCTGCTTTATTGTCAACGAAGGCTATTCAGAAAGCGAAGTCGTGACAAAATGCGGAATTGAAAAATGCCGACTGCTGGAAGTCCCCGGTCAATTATAAAAAATGCGTTGAAGAGAAAATTAGACGAGCTTGACTTCCTGAACGCCGAGAACTCTACACAGACGACACCTGACGTCTTCTCACAATTACAAAGGCTTATAACTGCGCACGCGCAGATTTAAATTGAAATTGTGGCGATGCGTAACTGCGTGATGTACGCAGTGTTATCGATCAACCCGGGAGATGGTTTAACAAGGACGCGTCCTATGAATGCGTATTTTACAACAATCCCTGGAGGCGAGCTCTCGGCTCGTCTCATTAATGAAAGGAGAAACTCCGACGACGTGAAGCCATAAAATTACGATCCCCGCGGAGACGGAATTCGTCAGTGATACGTACGTGCTAAGATAGACAATGTGATACCGCGTTGATTACTCGGGCGAATGCAGCTTCACTGGGAGCGTATTTCTGAATACGCAACCTGCACAGATGCTCGCTCCTAATCCGAGTGATAAATGTGACACATCGTAACCAATTACTGTAAAACATAGTGATAAATACAACCGAAAGAATTGAAGTTGACGGCAAAAGAGAACCGGTGTCGCGTCAATGTAATGACTTTCGAAATTTCAGATTGTAGTCGAAAATATTCATAAAATATAATCAGGTGGCACTGATTTTGTGTCACCAGAGTTTTTTTGGTTCATAAAAAAAGTTTGTTTCCGCCGCTCCCACACTGCTATGATAACATCACGCAATTGTAAAAAAAAAAGAAAGTTTCAAATTTCTGAAATTCCTTCTCCGTTTTGTTTTGTTTTGTTTTGTTTTGTTTTGTATTGTTCTCTCTTATTTTAAATTCCGGATACCGCGACATCAACTTGCTAAATCCTGTTGCCTAGCAACCAAATGGTGGGTATACGGAGAACGAAAACCGTTCATCGCCATGCACTCGGATTGACACAAGTAACTTGCACGCATCGCTTCGAAACAATAAACCTACCTAAACCTAAATATACGGTCGCATGTTTGTTTTTGTTCAAATTCAGCGGAAAACTTTATATAGGAAGGGATTGGAGGGCATGTACCGTGCATGTGTGTGCATTGACGCGGGGGGGGGGGGGGTGGGGTCGTTGAAGCGGCGGTGACTTTCACTGCCGGCTTTCACCCCTTGGCACGTCGCGGATGTCCTCACTACTATATTAAGTTGTCATCCGTTTAGAGACAACGGTTCCGATTGGATGGATCATAACGAATACAGATTCGCCCGCGGGGAAATCACGAAGACTAATCGACGAACTTGAAAGGCTAAGCCGGTGAATCGATCGAGATAGGTGTTCTTATAAAATAGGACAAATGCGTGCATGGCTGTTCGACTGGGGGAATACAAATTGGCGGGAAATCGCGTCGCGAGGGAAGACGACGAACAAGCCGTTCAGTTGAGTTGACTCAATAAAAAGAACGCATTGTATGCCTACGTGTCCATGGTTACAGCCAAGTCATACCAATATAATCAACGTTAGCATTCAGCCGACTTCGGTTTTATGTTTTTCAATATACTTATAACGCCAATTGTGTGTCTAATTGGTCCGGTTTCATCAGCTTGTCGGACATGTACACGCTATAGTAACGACTCCATGAACATGGAAATACAGCCCGATTCGATATATAATGCCACTGAATTCACACAACTTTAACCATTCGCCTTCTCGTATACATCTTACTTAACTACGACCTGACGTGTTGTTGCTTCGTTTTCCCTAACCACACATTATAATCATCGTTTAATTCAACTTGGCACGGCATTCGTCACTGGGAAATGGTTAGATTTCGGGACCCAGTGTGTTCTGTGTGTCACATTCGCGCGGGTTGCCATGGAAACAGACACGTGCATTTTTCGTTATTTTCTTATATTCCGTCGAGCGCGGTGGGAGTTACCGACATTCGACACGGTTGATAAATTTCGCAGAGTTAAAGGTGCCATATCTGGATAACAACGTAACGACTGCACGTTTTGTGGTTGTTCGGCTTTCTTAGGCGACATGCTTTATTACGTACGCTTCGCAAATTTCATTTAATGACGGTCAGATCTGAACAAACATAGGTCACGCTCTTCACGGGGTGCGGGAAATACAGAGCATAACGAACCACCTCCACGAAGTATTGTGTTCGGATGAGAATTTCATGAAATGAGATTCGCAGTACAATTTTGTGTTCAATAGTTTTAAAACATCTCGCAAACTTGCTGGCTCCCACAGTCACGTCTTCAGTTTTTATGGAAGAATTTACTGATAACTACCGTAGTGTGACGTCATTTAACGTAACCAGTCGCTGATAAGAGCATATACATCCAATTTTCGTGCGTTTCTGCTTGACCAAACTGATGTGACGTTGTATTTACAGCATGAAATATCCTCAGCTAAACAATCTCACACTACAACGGTCGTCGTCAGAGGGCGCTGTTAGAGAAAGGAGTCATTATGATCATCTCGACTCGGTACGCATCGGCAGCGCACCATCCGACGTCAAATTGTTGGCATATTAAACATGACGGCTATAAAAATAAGTGTGTTCAATACGTCATGTTAAAAAGTTGTAGGGCATCACGATAAAAAATGAATATTGGGCGTCGTTATGACGAGCGATTTATAATGGTAAATATTGTGTACATACCCGCGTCGATTATCAATTAGCACTATCTGTGTCGTGCTTATTTGTTAATTTGTGAAGTTGAAGGTAAATGCACCGATTTATACTATTATGTTTCTATTTTTTCGAATTCAATTGAGATTATGTGTTCGAATTCAATATTAAGTTTAAGTTTTACCAAATACAATTTAGCGTTTAAGAATATCAGATTAAGGCGAAGTTAGACGAATTAGTCAGAAAACTCACTAAAAAGGAAACATGGATAGTTTAATATGATGGCGGTTAGTGGCCATGGTTGGAACAAATGTAGGCGATACGCATGGATGACGGAAGCCAGTAATGTCTGCCAAAACTAAACAACAGCCTTTTCAGATTATCGAACAAAAGTTAGAGCTACTATAAAACAACCAGAAGCCCCGGCATCTGTGTCTGTTTACCACAAGGTTGATTAACCTTTTCACCACCAGTTCCCTCTTTTCATCACAAATTCACAAAATAGTCCTGTTTATAGTTTGCACTTTCCTTCGGAAGATTGAGACAAAAATAACCAAATTTTTTGAGTAAAAACTAAAAATTTACTCAAATTTTGTCTGTTGGCTCCAAAATTATGGTTTCTTTCCAGAAATATTGAAGAATATAAGAAACAATGCAGAACAAATTTGGGCGAGGTAGTCTGGTGGTGAAAATGTTAGACTATTTTCTAAGGGGTGTAATATGATGTATTATTGCGCCCACCTTTACTTATACCGGACCCTTCGCCAAAAGTTGTTTTGTTTTGTTTCGGCAATGCACAGTCATGCGGATTCAAAAAGATACGAGCGAAGGAAAATATTTAATTAAAACGAAATTTAAACGATATCTGATTTCAACATCCGAGTATGTCTGTGAGGATGGGCACTGCTCGATTTTAGAATTGTGTCTACTAAGTAAACGATCATGAAACGATTATTATCTTACGACTGTGTCACAACAATCTGTCGCGTCGGTCTACCTGAACTGACACGTGATACAACCGCGGTCGGATTGATGACCGCCTTCCCCGCACGTAACCCGTATCACTTTTTACTCGAGCGTTTTTTTTTTGGACACGCCTATATCTTACGTTAAGCTTCATACAACTTATTACTGGTGGGTTCAGATCACAGTTGCTCAAAATACCAACAGCTTATACTCCGAATATAACAGAATGGTTGTATCATATCATATCATTACTCATTCGGGTTCTAACATTTTACAACGTGAGGGTGGCTGGAAAAGTCTGACCTGTGGATTTTTTTTCGTGATTTGAGCGTGACAATCACATTTACCCGGTACAGTTTGTCGTCGAAAAAAATCCTCGGTATGTCTGTCTGTTTGTTTGAGTGATCGTAACTCTTGGTCATTCATGGAGTTATTCTTATGGAATTAACAGAGGCGCCGCCACTGCTGACACATCATTCAAGTGACCCCCATATGACCTGTAAGCACGCAACAAACTTAGTCCTTTTAGAATAAGCACCGTGATCCGAAAACAACACCCTCGTATTA
This sequence comes from Saccoglossus kowalevskii, assembly GCF_978046115.1. Taxonomy (NCBI): domain Eukaryota; kingdom Metazoa; phylum Hemichordata; class Enteropneusta; family Harrimaniidae; genus Saccoglossus; species Saccoglossus kowalevskii. The sequence continues at coordinate 21,439,484 of NC_140659.1, forward strand.
CTGATACAGTCCGGGCCGGTAATACATATTATTCAGTATAGGGATGTTAAACAATCTATACGACGTCTCGCCTCATAATGGATTCTCTATTGCTGAAGCCGCCTTTCAGACAATTTCCTCTGTCAGTACGTCTAGGAACGAAATTGAGTAAAAGAAAAAAAAAATCAAATTTTAACACAGTAACCTTGGCGAAACTCTGGTAATAAAACCTGATACTTGTTGTCAAACAGTTTGAGTTTACTGCGGTAAAGCTATTAGCGCAATTACTGGTGTTGCACAGCGCTACGTGAAAACGAGCAACTGTTCGTCATTCTAATTGATCACGTGACTTATGTCGATTGTAGATTCACCCGCAAATCCCACGAGAGAGAAAGAAAAACGTGACGCTCGGAACTCGCTTGATATAACCGATTCGTAATGATCAGTCTAGATTCACAGATTACCTGTAATGGAAACTGTCAACAGACTGGCAGCCAAACGCTATTCTCTTCAACATTCGAATATATTAGTTTTACTGTTAGACACGTCACCCGTCTTGTATCCACAGTACACGTTATGCACGTGGTCTTTATTATAAATTTAGGGAAACGAGCGAGTATGCAATGCAATACACTAGCTGCGTAGGATAGCAGCTGTTCGTTATCATGTTTATTATTCAACACGTATCGCCGTCTGCCTGTTTGGAGAATCGCACGGTTGGGGTTAGTTCACACGCGACTGAACTAAGATCACGTTTCACGTAATCGACTAGACGCCTCGCAGCCAGCACCTCGTTCCCTTAAGCTGGCGTCCTTAACTATCTGAATGTTTTCAAAAATACGTCAGCCAACCTCACCTGCAAATAACAATTTGTTTTGTATGAGAAAAGACAGGGGCGATGTAATTTTTTAGACTATTTTGTCGTTCATGGATTATCTTTAAATTTATTTCGCCAGAAATACTTCGCGCATATTCAAATCCAGCCTAAATACCCCAACAGAGATATTGGCCTGTCCCTTTCAAATACGGACTAAAATAAATAGGAAATAACGGATTAAGTACTTCGTAGGAATTGCGCTCACGAAACATGATCAACTAAAATTATAGCGATAAATCATTGCCGAACGAAGCAATGGCGTCATGACTCCGATTACACGATTCACGCGTTACTGTGCGGGTACATGCGTTCTGAGTACTTCCTATATGACGTAACCAAAAACATTTCGTCATTCAGCGAAACTGCCAAGAATAAACGTTGAACGATCAAATGCCAGCTTTTTTTTTACGATCATTAATTTTAACTGCAGGGACAAATGAGGCTTCCGCGTGGAACTGGGATCATTGCAGCATATAAACTCGAGTCGAAATCGAGCAATATCTACAAGTCATTAATCTCAGCTTTAAATAATTACTAATTAAATTAATGAAATGCCAAGGATATAACAATGATGTTCAGTGGGGGTGGATGGTTCCAACAACTGTGTCGAAAATAAACGGTAGACTATTTGGCTCCGTATGCATGGAATAAGGTTGTTGTTAATTGTGCAATGTGTTTTTCAACTGTCGCTTAATTACATTTGCTTCCGAATCGGTAGAACCGATGAGTCTCAATGCTTTTGTTCGTGCCTATAATATCAGTTTCCTGTCTCTCCTGGGATTCCAAACTAAAACACGAGAAATTCCTTCTTGTGTGAAAAATCTTTGTTTCTATTTTGCCCAATTTAGCATTTCAGCTCATTTGGCACATAATTCGTTCGCTTTAACCGGAGTGATTGAAAAAGACGATGCCGCTTTGAAATTACAAAGAAATGCCGCCACGACTGTGAAAATTACTGTAATTTAAAATGAAAGATATATCCGCAAAAATAGGGCGTTCCCAAAATGTGGGTGCTAGAAGAATGTGACTAGTGCATTTTTTTCGCGGTGTACATTTATATTTCTTTTTCAATGTGCCAACAGTTTTTCTCTTGCATGCATTTTATTTTTCGGTGTCTAGTTTGCAATTTTGTTTTAACCAAATGTTCTAGCTGCCCCCTGATTTGAAATGGTCGACCCCTAAATTCAGTAATTGGACATCCTAGAAGATATGCATACGGTATGTTAGCATCCGAGATCCTGAAGGAAACCCAATCGTTATCAGAAGGCAGGTATACTTCTGCTGTCACCACCTTCAATTCAGCGGTTTCCATTTCCTTGACGAAGAACATTTGGCGACACATGTGTATCAATATACTGATCGTTCGTTTCGTATCGTATCGTGTAGTGTTTGCAGCCACTGTCCCTCAACACGGTGTAGAGAGACGGTGTTGCAGCTAACTGAAAACGCCACAGGCGTCGTGCAGTGAGCTTTCTAATTTCGTGTAAACAAATACTGTACTACGTAGCTCGGGAACTACGTCGAACCACCGTAGATTAAGCAGAAGTAAGCGAACACGACGCGAATCGAAGACTATGGCGCGTTACCCCCCCCCCCCAGTTTAGGACTAACCCTCGGTATTACGATCAGGATAAATACTAGTGTATCGTGATCGGGATATAGATCTCAATCGGGATGCACGTATAGTATCCCGATGAGGATTTATATCTCGTTCGACGGTTAGTTCTGACGCTTATATGTGTTTGGCCCAAACTTCGAGGCAGCATTTTGATTTTTATGTATTTTTTTATAACAACTTTGTCAATTTTAGAACAAATGCATAACATTGATTTATAAAATGCAGTTTATTTGGTAAAAGGCGACAAAAGTGGACTGTGGCGCTCAACGGGTCAATGATCAGAACAAGAAAGCGGAGAAACGGAATGCAGAATTGGGGTATACAGAATCCACGGACTTGTAAAATACTTGGAATTGGAATTAATGAAAAGATTCAGTGAAAATAAAATCAAGCAAATATACATTCTTTTTTATATTTTACATGCAACTCGTCAAAAATCAGTAAAAATACTAGTATACAAAATATCAAAAAAGTCTTTTTCAGTAAAAATTAATTCCAGCTAAAATAAATTATTTTACAGTATTACAGAGAGGGGGGCTTTCAAGGTTTGGTGGAAACATTTTCTCAACTGAACTTCCTCACGCGAGAAACAAACATTCAATTTGTGAGCCTGCGTCTCACTGTTTCTCCACCGGGTTTTTATTCTTTACATGAACAAAAATATAATATAATAAAGCAAATATCTCGTAACATGGCGCACGCTCAGTCGGCGTACAAGTCAAATAACATAAATGAGGCTAATTTATCTATATTCACGAACCGAACCTAAAAAAAAAAATACGTTGTAAAACATTTTTTTAAGATTCCTGCAAAACAGAGAAAAAAATCCAAACATTTACAGACAAGGGATCGTTTGAGTTTTGTTCTCTTGAGATTCTGAAAACTTTGGCTTTGTTAGGCCGGATTCAATATGGCTGCCTTCATATAGAAAATATCGATAATGACATGGAGGAAATACGTTCCCAACAAAGTACATAAGTATCGTAGATAATCTGAAAACGCGGAGAATCTGGCATCGCGTCACGTGACCGAATGGTCTTACAACACGTGTACTGCCACGTGACTGCACACTTCACATGGCTTTAGTATTGATGGGAAAATATGCAATTCACTTTACTATAGACGGGGACGTATGTCCCGGGATGCTCATCATCACGAAACAGTCTAACGTCAACCGCTGACCTCGCGAAATGTATACCAACTCTCGCGTGATGACGGTAATGACGACATGAGTCAATATGAGTGTTTTTAAAACCAGCTTCACACGCACTGCGTTGCAAGAATTCCGCTGTAACGGTTCAGTGGCCGCTATTATCCTCCACGTCACGTTTCCGTCCGATGACTTTTCGGATGATTGGTTTAGCTAGTATTGCCAATTAACCTCGTTGTGCTCCACACACGAATCACATGTTGGTTTTTGACCCCCCCCCGGCTTTGACCATGATATCAACACCACTGTCAAAAACAGTTCAAAAATGTCAATTGCAACTTATGTCTGAATAAGATTGGCTGCCCTAGAGGTGCATGGTTAGGGGATCCTCTCATGACAGTATTCTTGGTTTGACTTCTCCAATATATGATTTCCCGTTCACTGCGAGATCTCGCGTATTGCGTGAAAGGCGCAGATCGAATTTTTCTTTTATAGCTCAATGTCGAAATGACGATCTTTGAGAGGGGGATATTGCGCTAAGATAGTCTTACACCATCAAATTGACCATCATTAAATGCGTATAGCACATTAATAAGCGTGAAAATACCCCCAAATACTTTGTCGAATCCCATTAGATGTTTTGACGCCACTGTTCCTATTATCATTTCACGCATAACGTGGGATCTCGCGGCAAACGGAAAGTGGTTTATTACCAGTACTTACGCGTCCTGTTCGATATGGAACTCATAGCGACGTACACAACACGCATAATACATTCAAGTTATTTACGTGAAATTCGAACACGAACTGCGCGATGACCACAGCCCCTTTAATAAGTAACTTCGACTTCTGTATGTATACGAGATTAAATATTTTGTCGGCTTTTGTTTCAAAACAAAAATTTTAAAAATATAAAATTGAATTAACACCATTTTTGTGAGAATAAAAAGAAGAATGTTGACCCCTCCAAATTAAAATATAAAGTTGTCCACTTTCCTACACAGAGACTACACATGTATAACGTAAAAAAAAAATCAGCGCTTGTTATCTGGGAGGTTTCATGTACTTTGTAATTTCAGGAATGAAGCACTGGTTTACCTGGCATGAAGTTTCCTTGATTGATCGTTCGGTATCATTAGCACCTGCTGTGGCCGGATTTCATTTGGGGTCGACCATTTTAAATCATGGGAGGGGTAGCTGGAAAATTAGTTGGACACCTGGAAAAAAAGAAATGCACTGATCACCCTCTTTCAGCTAACCCCATGACTTCAAATGGTTGACCCCTTATCCACGCAGCAAGACAAAATATAGAAACAAGCGCCGCGAAGAATACAAAATAGTAGTTGTCGCCGCGCAGCGAACATTTCGAAAACTAAGTGAAAATGTCTTGAGGCTAGAATCGTTTTGTTTCGTTGCATTCATGTAAATTAATAAAACCCTGCACGGATCGTTGTCATGGATTCAATCATGTTCAATCAATCCGTGCCAATAGACTTACTGAAACAAATCCACGTGTGCGTAATTCACTTGGAAACGGCACGTATCATGGAAAGCCTCGTGACGGCGCTCTGAACTAAATCTCATACTGGTACGCGATTTACTTGTTCTCATACCCATGGCACGACAAGCGTGGTTTATTTTGATCTGCTTCAGTAATTATGAGAAAGTATTGGGCGAAAGTATTAATCTGACCTAAAAAAAGTTCGTTTTGCCATGGTAGATTTTTTCATTTCTTAAATTAAATCATACAAATTAATGAAAAATAAAATGAAATAAAATAAATATTTTAGAAAGAGTGAATATAGGCGTTCGAGAATAAATAAAATTTAATCACGACCATGTTGTGTATTAATAAAAAATCAACGTATTCCAGGGGAAAGTGGTGTACTAGCTACCATTATCTTATAATAATAATGTTAGTGCCTATTATTTCGCTGTTGAACGCGGCAATCGTATGACGTCGTGAAGCAACGGTTGAAACAAGGTCATGGTATTTATCAGAAATACGGCAATAATGGTTAAAACGCTATTATTTCTGTAATCTCCGGTCTCTGGGGCGAACAGGAACCATCATCACACACGCAAAGATAGTTTTGCGCCAAAGATCACGCCACGTCGCCCTCGATTTCCATGCTTGATTTGGCGGGCTTTTCCACTTCCCTTGATTGGAGATAAGATTTGCCAGTTCGGTAATATTCTTTTCCCAACGGGTGAATCGCGTACAACGCTCCGCAAAACTGCATGAATAATTGACCGTCTCTTAACGTTTCCGCTGCATCTGCGCACAAGTGATGTGTTCATCAAATGCGAGGACGCCCTCCGGCGATCGATCGTGACAACTCACCGCGGCACGCAAGAGATAAGCCAGTTCACGTGTTTCGATACATAAAAGATCAATCCGAGTGAATCGCGCAATATTTTATTTGCACATTGCTTCACTTTATAAACAGTGCTTCAAAACTGACACACTTTTTGATCAGTAAGAAGTCAAACATCCATAGGGCGGGGAGGTGTCTGGAAAAGTGTGCCCAGTGCAATTTATTTTCTAAGAAATTTGTCTGTACATTTTTATTTTCCGTGAATGTGACAACAACTGTTCCTGCATAACCTGGCATACAGTTTCTTTTTTCTTTTAGTGTCTAACTTTCATTTTTTTCAATAAACCTTCCACCCCCATCATTTCAATTATTTGATCCCTAAACGATGTTTTTTGAATGTCAATTCCCGGTTCTCTCTCTGACCCTTTTGTATACACTAGTGATGCAAGAAGCACTGTATCCGCCAACAAGCTTCTATTCGTCTCCTATCCGATTCTTCATGAAGTACTTTGGAAAATATTATACTAGTTGTATAACCAAAAGTCGTCACGGTGTAACTTTGCTGTACTAGTATATCTCTTACACTTTAATGCATGGTAAGCATATGGGCAAATCATTGTCAATCTCCACGGTGTATTGTATACGAGATTATACATTTTCATATTTTTTACTACGACTGAATGTTCCTGTCGTCCACTCGTCAGTAGCAGGATGCAAGTCAAGCAAGAATTCCGAGGCGTTTGAAAATCTCCCGATGTCTTTTCTCCATTCGCGTGTGCTCCTAGCGGGGTCCGCCAGGCTGATCATTGGCTGGGTGTTTCTTTAAAGCGGGGGAGTCGTCACCTGCACATGCGTCAGATGGCCATAGCGTGTCATTGTTACGTCTACCCATGAGCCTTTGCGTTTTTAGCGTGTGTTGTTATCGTCGCTTAGGACTCAATTCCCGCGCGTGCGCAGGTGACGACCCTCCCGCTTCAATGGACGTGTCCAGATCATCCACTGACATCACGACTTCTTCATACCCGGTGAGAAAGAGTGTCCGATAGTCCGCATATTTCGAGCCGAGAAATCGTCATAACATATAAATTGGACAAAGGATTGCCTGTTGCCTTGGATATGAACTGTACAAACTCCAGGTCGTCACCTGCGCAGACGGCCATAGTGCATCGTTGTTTACAAAACAATGTCTACCCATGAGCCTCTACATTTAGCGTGTGTTGTTATCGTCGCTTGGGATTCAATTCTCGCACGTGCGCAAGTGACGACCTCTCCGCTGCACATAAGCTTGGACTATGCAACATATCAGCGCATGACATTAAAGATGACGAAATACATCCAATAAGGATACAGAACCGTTTTGAAAATGAATCTAAGTTGAGCATGAGCATAGTACGCGCTTGATGATTGGTCAATCGCAGCTACTCTCATTGATGCATCATTTGCACGTTTGAGTAAGCATAATAATATGTAATTACAACTTAGATAAATAGATGACACGCACCATTCGTCAATAATATATGACTCTATGAACATAATCAGCATATTCAAATAGCGTTCCAGTAATGGATAATCTCTGTACAGAACAAAATAAATAAATAAAACAAATTAAAGACAAATTATACTCCATGCTGGCCAGTTTATTTCTGCATTCGTTGAAGCTAAATTTGGAAATAAATCACAAAGGTTATAAAGAAGCCAAAGACTTCAAATTTAATTTCAAATTCAGATATATTGATGGTATACTGTCTATCAATAATCATAAATTTAGTGATTATACTCCAATAATATATCCAGCTGAACTTGACATTAACGAGACTACATATTATCTGATTCCATAGATGTGTGCTTTCAAATTGACTCTAAGTACCAGCTTACTACCAAACTGTATGACAAATAAAATGATTATAATTTTACCATCGTCTTTTCTCCTCACCCTAAAGGGCGATGGTCCTCCCGCTGCGCCCTGTTCGATGCATGAAATTTGAACACGCGCGGCGCAACGACCACCACCCTTTAATAGCAATATCCCACTTTGTCCGGCATTTCCCAGCTCATTCGCATTGTCCGAGCCTGAAGTAGCTATACGGACCTTTTCACATTTTAGTATTAATTTAAGGGTTTTGAAGAGAACGACTAGCACTCAACTTTTTTTTTTTGTGGTTAAATAAGATAACACAGGTGCGTTTTCTTTTCTTTTCTGATGTTGACCTCGGGTTTCATACGTAAACCCTTTGATCATGATAATGATACCTGCCGCGGATGCTACGTGTGGAGAAGGAAATGCTCACACCCACCATCACCACTTGGCTATATAGCTCGATCTCCGTGTACCATTTTTACTTGCTGTTAAACACTTTAATTTGTTCTAGCTAGATTTAATTTTGGCTGAAAAGACTTTTTGGCTGTCTGAATTTTACAGGCTTAATGTACATTTTGGGGATTGGTACCAACGCATGCAACATCAACTGGGTCACGGATGTTTATATAACCAAATACAGAGATAGCGCTTGTCAGATAAGCGAAGTGCAAAGTACACGTCACGTGGTGTAACATCACGGTCACGTGATATCGTTGTTGAGTGTCACAAGTCCTTCAGTACAATGTTTACGTGTCGAGTACTCGTAACTTATAACACGTATCGCGGTTTTATGATACTGATGACACGGATTCTGACATCAATAGTCTTCGCGAGCCACGCACGCACTCGAAATGAGGGACCGATCAATGTTTGAAACGGGGATGTTTGTATTTACGTTTAACGCAAATTATTCGGTTCTTTGCATCGGACCATACAGCGTTATAGTATGTGTGTGCACACCGAGTTAAGGGATGGGACTTAGAATGTGTGAGCAGGCAAACTGTTATGCTAATAAGAAGAAATGATCCCACTTTCCATGATAATAATTATATGAACGTAACCCTGTTTTCCTACATTCAGAAATTGGCGCGTATGGCACATTTTATCCAACTGTATCTAATAACGTCCACAGTCGTCGGAACGCTACGTGTTTGATACGGGTCCCGTGCGACGTGCACAACCCGGGTAAAATACAATGCTTGTTTACACGGAATGTAATCAAGCGCAGCGCGACGACCGCCGTTTTAGTAAAATATATAACACTGAGAGTAAGTATGGGCATTATAATTGAGAGGCTATGCGAAGTTCAGATTGATTTTTAAATTTGTATCGTTTGTTCCATCGGTGACGTTAGGTGTCTTCTGTGATAATTGTGGTCATGGCTTTCTTAAAATATATAACATGGTATAGTTTATTGCATAGTTTATTAAAATACAGCAGTATACAATGACATAACCAAAGAGGTGTACAGCATCCTTAACCTCACCAAGTTTCGCACCGTTTACGAGTTCTAATGTTCAACTGAGGGCGTACTATATCCAACAGGTCATGGTTCCACGCGCCGCACCTCTAAATTCGTCTTATACTGCTCCTTTTTGTGGCAGCTCGTGGTCATCGAACCTAAACCGATTTTAGAGTAATCCCATTACACACCCAGAAAAGCAAACATAGAGCATTATACACAGAGGCTGGTTCCTGGAATCCAGCATGATGTTTTTCCTGGATCAGGATCAAGACTTGCCGCCTATAATTCAATAGTACGATTCTCCTCACGGCTGTTTCATAATGATACTTCTGTGTATTATTGAGTGGAGACCAACCTAATATGGAATAACGTGACCGTACATATAATTGAAGCCGGTATTAACATGTTTCTTTTGCAATCCGTAACACATGTTGTCATGACTACATCACGGAAATCATATTCAGTATTAACAATTTCCATTGCTCGGGGATTTGTCGGAGTTTTCTGAAACATAGAAGACATGCTCACATCCGTCTACGAGAGTGGGGTTTACTGTTATTAAGTACTGTTTGTAGTTCTGGGCTGTTGATCTTTGTTGAAGTGGATTAAAACTTTTTTTTTTCAATTATGAGTGACCGGGTAACCACCATCCTCGTAACCTGTCTCTCTCGGAATATACAGTGTATAGTTGTCCGCCAGCTGTGGTATAGATCATTAATACCATTACAGAAAATTCCATGGAAATCTTGTAGTTGGGCCGGTGGGGGTGTGTCCACGGTGTGGGGGAATGTTAAGAGGAGAAAAATTAAACTGACTCAGGTGAATGCAATAACCGATGTTTTAAATAATATTACTTACTTAGCACAGAAAATAACAAAATAGTCTTGCTAAAATAAAATCCCTCACCAGGATTGAACTCCCCATCGCTCGAACCCACGGTAGTTCATGCACAGTCTACAATTCTACTCGCTACCGATACATTCATAAATAGAAAACGTTCTGTAAAACTGAAATATCATTATCATTCAAAAACAAACAAACAATTATTCAACATGCACAAATAGCAAGTCTAGCAACAATTTGAACTATCGTCGTAAGAGGGCGCTCGACTCGTCACCAGACTCGACTCCCAATAAATGGTGGCACTATGCTACCGGTGTTTCAATAATGCACTAGTCTATTCTATACTATTCCAATCATAGTTCAACTTGAACTTGAATAATGACCATTTGAGAAACCAATCGACACAATAAACTTTCATTGTGCAAGACAAAATAAATAAAAAAATGGCTGCCAGTCAGTCATCTTGGGTTGGATCATGGTAGTACCTTCCATGGCTGGATCAAGGCACTGATACACTTTCGGTGATGTACAGAGTGAAGTCAATGTCAAGTTTTAACCCAATGGAATTAGTGTGAATTAGAGATATAAGCAGAACTGTGCAATTCACAATGCAACACAATGCCAATCATTTTAAATACGATCACAACACAAATTGGCTTGCATCTAAAAAAAACAAATAAACAAAGTTGACAACAAATAATTATTTTTGATGTACAAAATAGCCGCCAGTCAGCCAATTTCTAACAAATCGCGTAAGTGCCTTATTAGTCCAATCGGTTAGCCGAATGGTTTTGTCGTGGGTCAAAATACATTGTGTGACAGTTCTGTTCCTGTAATATAGGCCAAATAAGTCATATTTCAGAGAAAATGTGCTTCTATTAAAGACGTGCTGCTAATAGAGAAAAGTTGGTAGTCTATGTAAAGATCAATTCAGAAGGTGTACATGATGAATACTTTAGATGTGTACATAATGCAGACCAGCCTAATCTTCCATTCTGGGAATTCTGGGATAAGGCGATCCCCCGGTTGGATAAATATTCTACAGAGGTAATTGGTACGTGAGGCCAGTTTTGACAGTACCATCACCAGTGCAAGTGATTCAATCATGATATGCACGTGACTGACTTTAAAGCGGGAGGGTCTTTAACACGCTATGGCCATCTGACGCATGCGCAGGTGACGCTTTAAGTGTATGGTATACAGAAGTTTCAGGTAACTTCACATACTACCTGATATATATTCTCAGTATGAGAATTTCAATAAAACTATGCGCAGTCATTTACTCACCTTAACTTCAGAGAAGAAGTGGAACTGGTCTATAAACACTCACCCCAGTTGTTACATGCTTATACTCCATTCTTTAACTGGATATTTACCATTCTTGTTAATGTTTGGGAGGGATGCTCATCTGCCAGTTTAGAATTTTTTAGAAAATGAGCTGACAATTGTTCCATGTCAATTTAAAGTGGCAGGGTCGTCACCTGTGCATGCGCGGGAAGGCTCATCAGTAGACGCTTGTTTGTAAACAATGACACGCTGTGGCCATCTGACGCATGCGCAAGTGACAACTCCCCCACTTTAAGTCTTTTGTTCACTTTCATTGAATTATTCATGTGGGTTTGCAAATTTGACTCGAATTGTTATTTGTTGAAGTTACAAACTTGGACTTGGTGTTCAATACAGTAGGTTGAAACAAGATCGACTAAAAAACAAAACTATAAAGCGGGGGAGTCGTCACTTGCGCCTGCGTTAGATGGCCATAGCATGTCATTGTTTACAAACAAGCGTCTACCCATGAGCCTTTGCGTTTTTAGCGTGTGTTGTTATCATCGCTTGGACTCAATTCCCATGTGTGCGCAGATGACGACCCTACCGCTTTAATAATTCAGTGGTCCAAAAGACAAATGAAGATAAGTATCTCGAACAAGTTCAAGGGAATTATGCAAATGACTTTCATTGTTTTTTGGTCATTTTATGAAAATAAATATTTTGAATTACTGAAAATACATGAATCAATATTCTCAAATAAACATGGTTAAATATTTACAATGCCAAAAATAAACTGAAATAAAAATAAATAGCGTCCTCAATGGTCAAAATTTACCTAGATCACAAAATGAACAGAGAAACAGTTTAGAGAAATATCGACATTAAAATCCCCACAAACAATATTTTTTTCTCCTCGTATATCATTGGACCAATAATCAACTCCTAATTTGTTGCATATCAATCAAGTTTCTGATGACAGACTAGAGGTCAGCACTGACAATGTATAGGAATTGTTGATTTTTTTAGGTCGTGTAATATTTGGAACAATTCTAGCTTGTTTTCATTTTCAAATAAAAAACACTTCATTTTAATAACAATTATACTTTAATCATCCAAATATTGTTGTATAATCTATGAATTCAAAACACATGCATGTGACATAAAACTAAATAATTCTATGCTCTCTAAACCAAAAACGGACACAATACAAGTCGGTCTCATTCAACTTGTCATTTTCTGAAACCACCAAGTTTAGTCTGATCATGGAAGGTACTAACTCCGTTACTACCTTCCATGGTCTGATTTTCAAGCGAATCAATATTTCAATAATCAATAAGTACAAGTACATGTGTACGTCGCTGTTGTAGAATACAAATTTGATAGATACTTAATTTTAAGCCAATTTGTTATAATCATATGATTTATTTATCTAAATTCAAGCTTCCAAATAATACTAACGAGGGTAGTTTAGAAAACGACCAGTTGAATTAGAATACGTCATGCACTTGAAATTTCGTAATCAAAGTAATATCAACCATAGAAATGATATATATATATAACTTTATAGCATATTATTGTCTACTACACCCATCAAACATATAGGCCCACAGTTCTGGTCAGTAAATTTTTCAAATCCATGAACGCAAGCAGATTTATTTACTTATTTATTCAAAAACTGTCATTTTATTTTGTTTTTGAGTGACATGTGTGATGTCATTGACTGTTTATTTTTCTTTATCATATAGCATGCTTGCTGGTATTACAAGGAAATTAATTAAGTAGCAAAAATTACATAATAATATTCAAAGCCAAATATAAATATTGTAGCAAATAAATAGTACTGATGCTGAAAAAAAAAACCTCTATAATGTCAGGTAGGGAGTGTACATCTTCATCTATTCATATAAAAATAATAAAAAAGCAAAATAACTTCTTTGTATTGAGAGAATTAGAGGCATATAAAATAGAAGAAAGAGAGAATGATTAAACCTACAGTACCAAATGAATAAACCCAGGATACAAAGTGAATAAAGCCAGGATACAAAGTGAATAAACCCAGGATACAAAGTGAAAAAACCCAGGATACTAAATGAGTGAATCCAAGATACAAAATGAGTGAACCCAGGATATCAAATGAATAAACCCAGGGTACCAATCAAGTGAACCCAAGGTACTAATCAAGTAAACCCAAGATACTAAAATCAAGTAAACCCAGGGTACTAAATGAGTAAACCCAGAGTACCAAATGAGTGAACCCAGAGTACCAAGTGAGTAAAACCCAGGGTACCCAATGAATGAACCTAGGGTACTAAAATAAAGTAAACCCAGGGTACCAAATAAGTGAGCCCAGGGTACCAACTGAGTGAACCCAGGGTACCAAATGAGTGAATCCAGGGTACCAAATGAGTAAACCCAGGGTACCAAATGAGTGAACCCAGGGTACCAAATGAGTAAAACCAGTGTACCAAATGAATAAACCCAAGGTACCAATCAATTAAACCCAAGGTACTAAAATCAAGTAAGCCCAGGGTACCAAATGAGTGAACCCATGGTACCATACGAGTGAACCCAGTGTACCAAATGAGTAAAACCAGTGTACCAAATGAATAAACCCAAGGTACCAATCAAGTAAACCCAAGGTACTAAAATCAAGTAAACTCAGGGTACCAAATGAGTGAACCCAGGGTACTAAATGATTGAACCCAGGGTACCAAAATCAAGTAAATCCATGGTACCAAATGAGTGAACCCAGGGTACCAAATGAGTGATTCCAGGGTACCAAGTGAGTGATCCCGGGGTACCGAGTGAGTGATCCCAGGGTACCAAATGAGTGAACCCAGGGTACCAAATGAGTGAACCCAGGGTACCAAATGAGTGAACCCAGGGTACCAAATAAATGAACCCAGGGTACTAAAATCAAGTAAACCCAGGGTACCAAATAAGTGAACCCAGGGTACTAAATTAGTGAACACAGGGTACCAAATGAGTGAACCCAGGGTACCAAATGAGTAAACCCAGGGTACCAAATGATTAAACCCAAGGTACCAAATGAGTGAACCCAGGGTACTAAAATCAAGTGAACCCAGGGTACCAAATGAGTAAACCCAGGGTACCAAATGAGTAAACCCAGGGTACCAAATGAGTGAATCCAGATTGCATTGATTAAAAAAAAAAACCATGCCACAATTTAGAATATTTTAAGAATCAGTGAACAGTGACTTCACCCTGGCATTTATATTTAACTCAATCCATGATTCAATGTCTTAATAATGAGGGTATTTAGTCATAGTAACAAATGTCAAAACATTACATCATTACATTGTTGGTTTCAGCCTTGTAGTATAAACTATGACTCACAGTTGTTATTTTTCCAAGTGAATTACTGAGAAAATTAGGAAACTAATTAGTTGCCACATGTCACAGCATACGTTGTCAATATAATTATGATTGTTAAAGTCAAAGTCCTTCAACAATTAATTAGTTTTGAGGGGTGTGTGGTTGACTAGGCGGAGGTTTAGCACAAAAAAGCTATCCTGAGGCCAAAAAACATGAATAGCGATTTTCTGTTAACATTTAGTCTTTTTTATTATTTTAATTTTTCTTGCAATTGTTGATACCATGATGATGTATGGGTCTGTCATTTTCCTGTGCAGGATTTACCCAGCATGCAGCTAGAAACAGGAAGTGGTCACCTTAGCCATAAAAAGATGCAGGCAAAATCTTAACATGATTGGGTTTACTGGAAACACATGTTTCTTTTTTGGCCGAATATAAATTCATGCAACAAATTGAAGTATGCTACTCATCATGGACCTATTGAACTCACATTTTGATGAAGTTTCATTTATATATTTAATGGTGGTGGTTTTTAAATGATAGCCATTGGTGGTGAAAATCATGACATAATTCTATTAAATTCACTATGACAACTGGCAAAAGGTGAGGGTTTATGTTATTCCAAAGTCTGGAACGCAAAGGGAACCATCAACTCTAGGGCTCATTAAAAAAAAGAATGCACAGATTGAGTTCAACTATTTTCACTATTATATCAAATTGAATTTCAACAACACCTGGTGCGCCAATGAATTATGAATGAAAAAATTACTGGTATCAATCACATGCAATTGTTATTCATAACAAACTTACTTAGCGTTGCTTGGATTTTATCAACAAAATTGGTACTTATTTAAAACCATGATTGTAATGCTAGAAAAATATTTATAATTTTTATATAACTCAAGTTTTTACTTGATAATGGCAAACATACTACTGGTTGGCAAGGTGCTCTGCATAAGCTGTGTTGCCTGGAATTACAATAAACTTTAAGACACGAATGGCAGCCAAGATCTTGAGGCAATCACGCGACTTGTTTTTACCCCTAAAACAGTGCTCCATTCTCTTTCTATCTCCGCGCCCACTGTTCTATGTAGCCATGGTAACAGAAATAGTGGATGTGATGACCTTTACGTCTAAGGTCAATTCACTCATATTAGAATATCAAAAGTTGTCCTGTAATTATTCAATAAAGCAGCTAATATGAGGGGGAGGGGATTCCAATAGCACCAAATATAATAAAGTAGACTAAAACTTTATTAGGGTAATTTTTATCACCCATTGAAACAAATATGGCAAGTTATCTAAAGTAAGTTAAAGACCTGAGCTACTCAGCTACTGTGAGCATTTGAATACTTTCAGCAAAAAAAGAAAAAAAAGAAAAAGTATAGGTGAAGAGGTAATAGTTCAAAGGTCATTGTTCCTAATAAATCTGTTTCCTTCTGAATGTCTTCCATAGTACATATATCTACATTGTCCAAATGTACCTAATGAAAAAACAAAACAAAAAACATTCAATATCAACTTTAAGATGACAAGATTAAATTAATTAGATGATTTTTTTAGATAGACAGGAGACAGCATTAACAGGACTTTATAGTAGACTTTTAGAAGGTGCCACAACAGAAGACCTTGCTGGAGCAACACCCTCAACAGAAGACTGTACAATAGAGCCATTCTTATTAACAGGAGACTGCACAGTAGAGGCACCCTCAACATAAGACAGTACAGTAGGGACACTCTCAACAGAAGACATTACAGTAGAGGCACTCTCAACAGAAGACATTACAGTAGAGGCACCCTCAACAGAAGACATTACAGTAGAGGCACCTTCAACAGAAGACATTACAGTAGAGGCACCCTCAACAGAAGACATTACAGTAGAGGCAACCCTCAACAGAAGACATTACAGTAGAGGCACCTTCAACAGAAGACATTACAGTAGAGGCACCCTCAACAGAAGATATTACAGTAGAGGCACCCTCAACAGTAGACATTACAGTAGAGGCACCCTCTACAGAAGACATTACAGTAGAGGCACCGTCAACAGAAGACATTACAGTAGAGGCACCCTCAACAGAAGACATAACAGTAGAGGCATCCTCAACAGAAGACATTATAGTAGAGGCACCCTCAACATAAGACAGTACAGTAGGGACACTCTCAACAGAAGACATTACAGTAGAGGCACCCTCAACAGAAGACATTACAGTAGAGGCACCCTCAACAGAAGACATTACAGTAGAGGCACCTTCAACAGAAGACATTACAGTAGAGGCACCCTCAACAAAAGACATTACAGTAGAGGCACCCTCAACAGAAGACATTACAGTAGAGGCACCCTCAACAGAAGACAATACAGTAGAGGCACCCTCAACAGTAGACATTACAGTAGAGGCACCCTTTACAGTAGACATTACAGTAGAGGCATCCTCAACAAAAGACATTACAGCAGAGGCACCCTCTACAGTAGACATTACAGTAGAGGCACCCTCAACAGAAGACATTACAGTAGAGGCACCCTCAACAGAAGACATTACAGTAGAGGCACCCTCTACAGTAGACATAACAGTAGAGGCATCCTCAACAGAAGACATTACAGCAGAGGCACCCTCTACAGTAGACATTACAGTAGAGGCACCCTCAACAGAAGACATTACAGTAGAGGCACCCTCAACAGAAGACATTACAGTAGAGGCACCCTCTACAGTAGACATAACAGTAGAGGCACCCTCAACAGAAGACATTACAGTAGAGGCACCCTCAACAGTAGACATTACAGTAGAGGCACCCTCAACAGAAGACATTACAGTCGAGACACCCTCAACAGAAGACATTACAGTAGAGGCACCCTCAACAGTAGACATTACAGTAGAGGCACCCTCAACAGAAGACATTACAGTAGAGGCACCCTCAACAGTAGACATTACAGTAGAGGCATCCTCAACAGAAGACATTATAGTAGAGGCATCCTCAACAGAAGACATTACAGTAGAGGCACCCTCAACAGTAGACATTACAGTAGAGGCATCCTCAACAGAAGACATTATAGTAGAGGCATCCTCAACAGAAGACATTACAGTAGAGGCACCCTCAACTGAAGACATTACAGTAGAGGCACCCTCAACAGAAGACATTACAGTAGAGGCACTCTCAACAGTAGACATTACAGTAGAGGCACCCTCAACAGAAGACATTACAGTAGAGGCACCCTCTACAGTAGACATAACAGTAGAGGCACCCTCAACAGTAGACATTACAGTAGAGGCACCCGCAACAGAAGACATTACAGTAGAGGCACCTGCAACAGAAGACATTACAGTAGAGGCACCCGCAACAGAAGACATTACAGTAGAGGCACCCTCAACAGTAGACATTACAGTAGAGGCACCCTATACAGTAGACATTACAGTAGAGGCACCCTCAACAGAAGACATTACAGTAGAGGCACCCTCAACAGAAGACATTACAGTAGAGGCACTCTCCACAGAAGACATTACAGTAGAGACACTCTCTACAGAGGACCTTATAGTAGAGGCACCCTCAACAGAAGACATTATAGTAGAGGCACCGTCAACAGAAGACATTACAGTAGAGGCACCCTCAACAGAAGACATTACAGTAGGGACACTCTCAACAGAAGACATTACAGTAGAGGCACCCTCAACAAAAGACATTACAGTAGAGGCACCCTCAACAGAAGACATTGCAGTAGAGGCACCCTCAACAGTAGACATTACAGTAGAGGCACCCTCAACAGAAGACATTACAGTAGAGGCACCCTCAACAGTAGACATTACAGTAGAGGCACCCTCAACAGTAGACATTACAGTAGAGGCACCCTCAACAGAAGACATTACAGTAGAGGCACCTTCTACAGTAGACATAACAGTAGAGGCACCCTCAACAGTAGACATTACAGTAGAGGCACCCTCAACAGAAGACATTACAGTAGAGGCACCCTCAACAGAAGACATTACAGTAGAGGCACCCTCAACAGTAGACATTACAGTAGAGGCACCCTCAACAGTAGACATTACAGTAGAGGCATCCTCAACAGAAGACATTATAGTACAGGCATCCTCAACAGAAGACATTACAGAAGAGGCACCCTCAACAGAAGACATTACAGTAGAGGCACCCTCAACAGAAGACATTACAGTAGAGGCACCCTCAACAGAAGACATTACAGTAGAGGCACCCTCAACAGAAGACATTACAGTAGAGGCACCCTCAACAGAAGACATTATAGTAGAGGCATCCTCAACAGAAGACATTACAGTAGAGGCACCCTCAACAGAAGACATTACAGTAGAGGCACCCTCAACAGTAGACATTACAGTCGAGGCACCCTCAACAGAAGACATTATAGTAGAGGCATCCTCAACAGAAGACATTACAGTAGAGGCACCCTCAACAGAAGACATTACAGTAGAGGCACCCTCAACAGAAGACATTACAGTAGAGGCACCCTCAACAGTAGACATTACAGTAGAGGCACCCTCTACAGTAGACATAACAGTAGAGGCACCCTCAACAGTAGACATTACAGTAGAGGCACCCGCAACAGAAGACATTACAGTAGAGGCACCCTCAACAGAAGACATTACAGTAGAGGCACCCTCAACAGAAGACATTACAGTAGAGGCACCCTTTACAGTAGACATTACAGTAGAGGCATCCTCAACAGAAGACATTACAGTAGAGGCACCCTCAACAGAAGACATTACAGTAGAGACACTCTCCACAGAAGACATTACAGTAGAGACACTCTCTACTGAGGACCTTACAGTAGAGGCACCCTCAACAGAAGACATTACAGTAGAGACACTCTCCACAGAAGACATTACAGTAGAGACACTCTCTACAGAGGACCTTACAGTAGAGGCACCCTCAACAGAAGACATTATATTAACAGAAGACATTAGAGTGGAGACACTTTCAACAGAAGACATTATTACAGTACAGACACTAGACTGGCAAAGTCGTGAATTCTTTTTTGTTTTACAAAAAAATAATATAATTGTCAATTTAGCATTTTTAATGTGATCGCAAAAACTAGCGTGACTGCGAAACAAATCCCGACTGGACGCATCTGCAGACGACCCCCTGCGTTGAAGTGAAAACCGGAATGGAATCACTCTAGTGATAATGCTAATTAGACGATGTTGACTAGCATTGACAACGAATCAAAGTGCAGCTGTATATACGCGATCTCTTATCTATGTTAATGTACGTGACCTTTCACTTCTGAGGTCCCAACGATTTTGAAAGACTACTTATATACATTGGACATTTAAATCAACTTGTTTTCAGTAAACATGGATGAAAGTATCGCCGTTGCACTTAAAAAGTTAAAGTATCCATCTCTGCGATCGAATCGAATCAATTTTTAAAAGGTCACGTTTACTTTCACACACCCACTTATGAATAAGCAATGATATCATGAACAAGCCATGCATGGCACAGTCCCTGTTAGTTATCGAATTTAAGATATATAGTTTTGTTTATAGTAATATAGTTGGAATATAACCATGTCAGGAATATGATTATGATGATTGTTTAACATAAAAATGATTGACAGTTGTATCTGATCATGAAACGAGTACTTGTCCATATTGAGAGATATTGCTCTGGAACAGCATTAATTAAAACTTGTATATATCTATAACATGATGTATAATAAATATATAAAATTTGAACATAATCAGTCTAAGCATGTCAGAGATATGGCTCTAGAAGCCCATTCATTAAAACAAAATGGCCGCCAGTCAGCCATTTTGAATTCGATCTGAAAAATATAATGATGTGCATTAGGAACCCATAATGTCTAATGTATATACGAAGTTTGAACAAAATCCATCCATAAATGCCAGAAATGTACAAAAATGGCTACCGTTCTGCCATTTTTAATATGATCGTCAAACCAATATATCTGTACATCTATGACATGATGTATAATGAATATTTAAAATTTGAACATAATCAGTCACAGCAAGTCAGAGATATGGCACTAGAACCACATTTATTAAAACAAAACATTTATTAGAACAAAAATGGTCGCCATTCGGCCATCTTGAATCAGATCGTGAAACAAATTGATGTGCATATGTATAATATCATGTATGATGTACGTGTGAAGTTTGATTGTGATTGGTCCAGGCATTTCTAAGATACAGATCTGGACGCACCCACGGACGCACAGAGATCAAAATATAAGTTCCCGTTTTCGGACTGCGTCCGAACGAAGACTAGTAATTAATATTAGTCAAATGCCCGCAGATGCATCCAGTCGGGATTTCTTTAGCGGTCAGGTTAGTGATCGCGCTAACGCTAAAAGGACTAAAACAACAATTTATTATTTCTTTTTGTAAAAGAAAAAAGAAGTCCTGACTTTGCCAGTCTAGAAGACATTACAATTGTGACTACCTCAATGAATTAATATATTCACTAACCTTTGTGTTGTCCTCCTTCTTTTACTGACTGTGGTAATGGTGTATATGGACTTGTTGGTGGTGACTGGCTTTCTTCACCATCAAACTAAAAAAGTCAAATTTGTGTGTACCATAATTTGATAAATGTATAGTAATACTATGAGGTTATCACACGATATTCAGTTTGTAGAACTGGTTGACACAAAATACATAGTACCGATAGCTCCATAAATGAGTGATATCAGGTGATAATCTTTTTATCACATGATCAACTACAAGAAATCTGCAAAACTAATATACGCTAATTAGATATGCCGTCTAAGCATGTTGATTTTAAAATCAGCATAAATATTTCCACTGTGTATTAAATTAATTTGGCCACATTCAATATTAATGGTAATGATGATATACAGCTTGAAGGTGATTATAGCATGAACAGTTACAGCTCTGACACGTCACTGGACAAGGAACAAAATACAGTATGCATGACATTCACACATACATTCATCGCAAATCTGCTTACCATTTCTTCAGGTGGTTTCACTATTTTCATATATGATCCAACTCTTTTGGCTTCACACCTTTCATTATAAGACACGGGATTGGAATCTAGAAATTTTAAGTTAGGAAGTCTGTACAGAACAAAATATCTGAAATGAAAGGAACAGAATGTCAAGACAGCTATCAAATACTTATTTATTTACTACTCAGATTAAAAGGAGAAGAACCCCAATAGGAATTTGGATGGTCTGGTTCTTAGAAGGGCTAGACAGGAAAGCACAAAATTTTCTTTATTTACGAATGAAAGCTAAATTGTAGGCCAGTTGGTTTTCTATTGCATTTCAATAAAACAGTTAGAAATACAAGCATCACTTGCAAAAAATTGTTTTTTAAATAGAAGGGGGATTACATTTGCTTTGTTCTTATGTGATGATGAGGCGTGAAACAAATTCTAATTAAGGTGTGAAACCTATAGTTACCTGTATCGTTGGTAGTCCTCTTCATCTTTATCTGGTGCTGAAAGCTCATTGGGGCAAGCTATGTTGCCAAGGAGACTAAGGTATTCTAAAGACGGTAAATTTTCTCGAACTTTGTCCACAAAGGCGTCAATATCTGTAATGTAGTCTTGGTTAAGAAAATCACATCTGTTATAGTTGACTTTTTTTATTAACTTTTTGGATGCCAATATTTTGAAAACAAAAAACATTTTTACCCCTGGGTATGTATTTTTTCCTGCAATTTCTTTATAATTTTTGACTAAATGAATGTTTTTTCTCATTGGCTACAGTTCTTGATAAAAAAAATCTGAAAAAATGATGTGCTATTATTTTGTGAAAGATGGCAAATAATGGTGGTCAAAAAATAAAAACAATGAATGTCACAGTCCCCGTTATTTAATTATAAAATACTCATGTTAAAATAATACATAGAACATCTGCAAACAATTGAATTAATATGTACTCTATGTGGGTACAACTCATCATAAAGTGATTTCCCTTAATCTGATAACTGAAAACTTTCATTGACCCGGGTTCAAAATCTCAGAGTACACAAGTGCGACTAAACTACGTCTTATACATGCTCAAGAAACTGCATTCATAAATCTGAGTAAACCTTGATGTACCTTTAATAACAACTTGACTTCATTGTTAATTCAGGTCTTTGTATATTACCAGGACCTGGGTTTGTTTCAGTATCACCACTATAATTCCCATCAAAATGTATCCCTGGCACCCCTTTACATTTTCTTCTGATTGGTAATGGTACGACCCAACTGTCACTGATTCAGATCAAGGTCATGACAAGGTCATGACATCACTAAAAATAGTTGAACACTGGTGACCTTGCCCTTTTTATATACAATATTTCTTTTATCATAGTTTGTTTCAATATGAATATGCATTGTTATGAATATGCATAATTAATTTTGAATACAAGTTTTGGGGTTGAAATAACAGTAGGAAAGCAGTCTACAGAATATCCTTGATAGATGTAAAAACATTGGTGCCTAATTTGTTTAATTATTTTAAGGAACATAATTTCCAGCTTTATTCAAAGTAATTCAGATATTTTAGTATAAAAATAAATGCCTCATCTCAGAAAAAAAAGTGCTGCATTTAGAGGTGAATAGATTCATAAATCATGCAAGATACCAGAAAATCATAGCTGGCTTTTGCCCAAGTATTTTGTACAGGTGTCTGTCAAAAATTAATGATTCACTGAGACAAATATGAACTGCTTATTATATTCATTGTGTGAAATACTGTATTATTTTGAAAAGTAAAATAAAACACCCTCTATCATGTTGCAAGCTCTGCTTTGTAATGCAAATCAACTTAAATAGTTAGTTGGTGTCCAGTAGAGAGAGAAGTCAACAGTACTTTGCCTCCTGAGAATCTACATCTTCAAACACTGCAATCTTTGTTTTTAAAGTGCTT
Source organism: Saccoglossus kowalevskii (assembly GCF_978046115.1). Classification (NCBI taxonomy): domain Eukaryota; kingdom Metazoa; phylum Hemichordata; class Enteropneusta; family Harrimaniidae; genus Saccoglossus; species Saccoglossus kowalevskii. The sequence continues at coordinate 21,463,066 of NC_140659.1, forward strand.
TTTTAAATCATTATTATAAAAGCTCTATCATTCTGTTCTAATAGCTGAAATTCAAATTCCTGTGAATTTTCATTTGTCGAATGAACTGTTTGTCAAATACAGAATACCTATTTTTGAGAAAAATTTTCTTTTCAAAATGTGGATGCAACGTTTTGCTTTTTATGTATTGTTTTTGATTTGATAACTTTGGATTAAACACATTTTCTATTAGCCGCAGATCTTGATCAAAGTTTGGCACCCAATTCATAGGAGTGCTTATATTGACTTTCTGACATCTTGTTTTCTGTAAAGATTTTAGGTTTGCAAATGTGTATCAGACTGTGCAAAAACCCAGTCTAGTAATCCCATGGGATTTGGGAGATACATTACCAAGGACACAGAAAACAATGCATATTTCCACGGAGATCAGTGACCTTTGAATGTGTATCATCAGTGATAAGCCAAGTAGAAACAGTCAAAATATTTTATCAGATTTTCTCAATTTTTGCATGATATTTTCATACAGGACATCTGTCGATCATACTCAGGGAAGACTTTATACTGATGAATAAGGTGACCAAGTTTAATAAAGTTTGGAATAGAATTAGTAAAGTTATTGTGCACACAATAACAATTATTAACGATAACGCCGACAGAAATTTTTCCCTTAATATACCTTTCCCTTCCATCTTTGATGTTACATATGAAAATTGGTGCTTACAAGTCTTAGTGGGGGATTTGGATTATAACACGATCTAAATCCAACGTTAAGCCTATAAACGTTCCATTGTTTTTAGTGCCAAACCCCTTTGTTAAGTACAACAACAAATATTTCGTTGGTGTTTGTGAGCTCTTGTGTGATTGGTCAATGCATGGACAGCTCTTCCACTTCCGTGTTTTACTCCCTATCAATTTGGGCCCTGTTTAACCATAGACAGTATAGTAATATAGTAACACCAATGTCAAATGCCGTATGCCCAACGTAAGCAGGGCTAGAATATTATGATGAGCAAGTAAACAATAACGTCATATTTACTTCCATGCGATGTCACTACTTTCGTATCAAACTACAAGTATCTTTCCGCAATGCGCATCTACCGAACACACAATAGTTATCAGATGTTCTTGTGAACGTGGTTCACTAGTAAAAAATATGACTTAATATATATGTTCCTGTTTAATTGAATAAAATTAAAAGTTAGTTTCAGACGGCAGTAATGTTTCCGTACATGTTATATTCAGTCTGTACCCAGTTTTCGACAAAATATTTGAATATTTTTGTTTTCATGGTGCATGAATCTTATTATGTTATTGTTTACCGACTATGCTCGTTTTTTATTTTTCTCTGCCACGCATTTTTTTTTCAAACAGACTTTGAATCCGTATGTTCTCTCGTCTGTCACCATCTTGACAATAGCTCCCACTCTTTCAACTGGAATTCATGTCTAAGGTTGTACCCCGTTTTCGAATATTTTAGTTTTCATGATGCATGAATCTTCATATTATGTTATTTTCCACCGACTGTGCTCGTTTTTTGTTCTCTGTCTTGCACTTATTTTGAAATTAACTTTCAATCCGTCCGTTTTCATGTCTGTCGTCATCTTGACTACTTATTCACACTCTTTCAAACGGAATGCATGTGTAAGTGTGTACGCCGTATTCGACAAAATACATGAATATTATTGTTTTCATGATGCATAAATCGTCAAATTTTGTTATTTTCACTGACTACACTTGTTTTTTGTTGTTGTCTGTCTCGCATTTTTTTAATAGACTTTCATTCCGTTTTCCGTTTTCACGTCTGTCGCCATCTTGACGACACGTCCAGTCTTTCAGCCTGAATGCACGTCTACCTACGTTATACCCTGTTTTTATTAATAATTTCAACAAAATAACTCGAATACTTGTGTATAAATGAGGCACGATTGTCTTTATTATTCTATTTTCACTATTTTCGGTTTTTTGTTAGCGTTTCAAAGGGTTTCTTTTACGTGACGATCAAGAAAACGCAAATCTTCGCTATTTTCGATGTTGATGCCCGGGCTCTGAATCACACACACAGAGTTGTTAACATGAATTGCTGTGTCTACTGCGTTTGGATCTTCTTCACTATCATTTCCACCGTCATCAAAATCCGAAAAAAAAACATCGAGCAAATCATCTACACACGGGAACTCGTGATCAGCAACGGCCATTTAGAATACCCATGGAATACCGTAGGCGACTCTCATCAACGAAATTACGCAGTCCGCTTCATTGATTGTTTAGTTTGATAATTTATAAACATATATTCAGTGTGAGACTGTTGCTTTCAAGTTGTGTTAATACAAAGATGATTTAAACTTGTCCCTTCCGTTACCAACGTATTCAATATACGGAAATAGCATGTGTGTGCGTTTGCGTGAGTGAAAGATGCTGGCGAAATTTCTCGTCAGTTCTATTTATTTCGAACGCGCGTGGTCGGCGCCTTTGATTGCGTTTATTTTGTTCTTTCATTCGCGAAATCTATCACTGGCACCGTTTATTTTGTCATGTCTCACAACTGAATGTCCAAGCTGACTTTGTTTTGGCTGTATATAGTTTTGTGGACAAGGGAGGTCATCTTGGTTGCCTAATTAACTAATTAAAATACCTGTCAGGCATCTCTACCTTAACGAGAAATCGAAATAAATATTTAGTTTATGTTAACGGTTAGTTTAAATCAGCTTAACTTTTTTCCAGCCTACCCTGCTACAATAGAATCGCTGGAGTTGCTTGTCCTTCCTACTATATTGTCTATGATTTAACTCCGGGGTTACGTCCAAACGCCACCCTTTTGACTGGCGATCTGTGTTAGAAAATAAACCTTTGTTGTTGCGGTGTACGCAAGAAGATGAACTACTTATGTTTTTAACATCACTTCACCTATTAACAATTCACCCCTAGACGTGATAATTTCATTTCAATAGTAAAAATCCGTTCTCAAAAATCCAAATAATCACAACTTCACCGAAATTCATTTTCTATTCTTACCCACAAGCCACACCCAGACCATTCATCAAAACGAGTGGTCTGGGGTATACTAGTACTCTGACCCATGCCGAGGACTTCCTGTTTGTAATGCTATATGATAAATCAGATTAACTATCACGTGATACCAAAGACAATTGTCTTTGGTGAAACCAAATGAAAATCATTCTAAAATAACGTACTTATACCCAATTGATTCTGGAAAAAAATGACATTTGCAATAATAATCGACGAGCAGGTCCGGGTAGTAACGTTCGGTTGACGAAATAGACGATACAACAGTACTGATTGGACCTACATGAATGCTACTCTATTTCACATAACCAAATGTTGTTGTTTTTTGCTGTTGTACATTATCTTCGGTAATAACTCCGAAAGTGAAGTCTTGTATCTTCAGCAGAACGTAGCCGTTAAAACTTGCAAAACGAGTCTGTTTCGATCCATCATCGCTTAAGCAGCATACAATTTATTTATTTTTTGACTCATTTAAAAAATACGAACGGTGTCAATATTTAAAACTGCATTTTGTCTGTCTCTAGCGTGCCTCAGAATGATATAGATCTTGGCCGATCGTATTTTTACAAAGGACCTGAATGTACAGCACTAATTTCACCCAACCTCCTGCTCGCTTCTGCTTTTCGATTATCATTTTTAATTGCTTTTGCAACCGCCTGTTGAATAATTTTCGCTTATTTTTTAGAGCGCGCGAACCCAGATATTATCGCCTGTCTGCATGCTCGCATTTTAAATACATGGCCGTGGCATCAATATGTTCCTGGTGTATCTGCTCTCTGCCCTAAGGAGTTAGCATTGCCTGTATCACGTAATTGTCTCGATAATCATGTTGTTGAAACGATATATAGCAGCCCTGGATTCAAACGGAACACAGTCCCGCTGTACGTTCGCGAACGAAACAAAGTATGATGGTTTGGAAGTGTCGTTCGAAATTAAATAATGGTTAATACTCATTGAATCCTCAAACTTTAGCACTAAACCAACCATTTCGACAACTCATGTGCCAGTGTTCAGTGTTTGAACAAGAGGTCAGTGTTTTTAATAAGCGAGTGAGAAAAAAAGGGATAAAAACATGGTCGTGTTTCCGGTCGGAAATTAAGTGATATGTTATAAAATGTTATAAAAGCGAAATATTGGGCGAAATGAGTATTGATGCCCATTTATAGCTTTACATGCGTCACCAAATGGGGACATGGTTAGAGTTGGTAGTACCATGGAAGGTACTAATCCATGGTAGTACCAGTACTAGTATACGCGGGGAGGGAGTCCAGAGAGGGAACAGCCAGCATCCCTTTTATGGGAAAACGTGAAATCTCAACGGATTTGTTTCGTACTCACATGTAATATTAGGTTTTGCGGGCTTCTGAGTTCAAAAATGATGACTAAATCAGCTAAAAAGCAAGCGTTTAGAAACATACCTATGCAGAAGTTGGTTTGCCAGTACTTAATCCATTTTTAACACCTAGGCTACTCTATTGACATTGGTTGTTTATTTCATGGATTTGGCACTCGAGGTAGCTGATAAGCCGTGTCGAAAACGTGCACAAAACGACCATTCTGTGCACGTTTTCGACACGGATTAAAAACCAGTTGTAAGCACAAGTTTTCATATGTACGGGCAAGGTAAAAACCCTAGCATCACAATCTAAGCTAATTATTTATTCTGAGCATGCTCAGTTGTTCTCTCAGTGCAGTAGAGAGAGGTAATTTTGGATGAAAATCTTGAAAAAGACCCACATAGGATTTTCAGATCTGGACAAAAAATTACGTGCATATTCAACAGAGACTTGTTCTTCACCCTGCCAAGTGTCATTGATATCTGCTGCAGAATTTCTGAGAAAATGTTGGAGACATAAAGGGGAGTGGACGGAAGAAACCCAGAACGGGGACTAAAAACATAAAAAAATGAGTAAAGCATTATAAGCATGAAACAAGTTGTATATCAACCAAAAGCGTACAATGACATTTGGCCACTTACACTTTATATTCACTGTCACGTTTTTCAAAATGTTATCATTGAAAAATCAACGGTAACCTTATACTATGATACTACATAGCCTAGGAACTGTTTCATTCAAAACAATAACTGTCCTTTTAACCTTTCCACCACCAGTTCCCTCTTCTTATCACAAATTCACAAAATAGTCCCGTTTATAGTCTGCACTTTCCTTTAGAAGATTGGGACAAAAACAGCCAAATTTTTTGAGTAAAAACTGAAAACTGACCCAAATTTTGTCTGTTGGCTCAAAAATTAGGGTTCATTTCTAGAAATATTGAAGAATATAAGAAAAAAGTGCAGATAAATTTGGGCGAAAAAGTCTGGTGATGAAAAGGTTAAGTTGGTATATCTGTAAAGACAACAAGCAGCCTATCGGCTGAGATAGCTCCGCTGTTAGCAATGCACATTTCAATTAAAGAACTGAAGACATCATTAGAAAATGAACAATATGTATAGTATCAAAGCAATCGGACTTACAGTTTTTAACAAGAAGTCGAAAATATCACTTTCTACCAAAAATGACAAAAATATTCACCAAAATTAGAGAATTGAAGATATCATCACAAAATGAACAAATCTGAGAGAGGTCCACATGTAGTACCTATATATGTAATATCAAAGTAATTGAACTTTTGGTTTTTAACAAGAAGTCGAAAATATCACTTTTTACCAATAATGACAAAAATATTCACCAAAATTAGAGAATTGAAGATATCATCACAAAATGAACAAATCTGAGAGAGGTCCACATGTAGTACCTATACAGTGTATATGTAATATCAAAGCAATCGGACTTACAGTTTTTAACAAGAAATCGAAAATATCACTTTTTACCAAGTATGACAAAAATATTCACCAAAATTAAAGAATCGAAGATATCATCACGAAATGAACAAATCTGAGAAAAGTCTACATGTAGTATCTATATACGTAATATCAAAGCAATTGAACTATTGGTTTTTAACAAGAAGTCGAAAATATCACTTTTTACCAAAAATTACAAAAATATTCACCAAAATTAGAGGATTGAAGACATCATTACAAAATGAACAAATTTGAGAGAGGTCCACATATAGTACCTATATATTTAATATCAAAGCAATTGGACTTGCGGTTTTTAACAAGAAGTTGAAAATATCACTTTTTACCAAAAATGACAAAAATATTCACCAAAATTAGAGAATTGAAGATATCATCATGAAATGAACAAATCTGAGAGAAATCTACCCAAGGTACATATACACGAAGTATCAAAGCATTCAGGCTTGTAGTTTTCAAGAAGAAGTCGAAAAAGTAAAACGTTGACACGGACGACGCCGGACAATCACTCATATGATAAGTCGACAGAGGAGCTAAAAAACTGTCAAGTTTTAATATACAAACCATTTTTGACAAAAAGGATATTTTATTTTTATTGACTGTTAATATATGTAAATGCGGTAGATGTGGAAACACTAGGGTGTCATCCAAGTTGTTGTTGTCAAGAACCAATTCCTGTAAATTTAGAAATTTATCAATCCCTTCCAGAGTTCTGAAAAATAAAAATCGTATAAAATTATTTTTAAAGTTTTAACGTCAAAATGATACTTTGCAGTTATGCATGCATGGACAAGTACAGTTATTCTGTCAGTCTTGCATCTCAGAAGACATTAATGTAACTTGTCTGATGCAATGCATCAAGGCTTTAACATCAGATACACTGATATCACATGAGAAATAAACTTCCATACTCAACAAATGTCATCATATTAAAGGACGGCGGTCATCGTGCCGCGTCCTGTTCGATATGGGGAACTCATAGCGACGTATACAACGCGTGTAAAATACATTGTTTATTTACATGAAATTCGAACACGCACTGCGCAACGACCACCGCCCTTTAATGCCGATGGTTAAACCATCAGTTAATAATTTCAATTTGTATATAATATTCCTATACATCGACTTGCTAAAATTTGTCATTAATACCAATATTTTGTAATTTTAAAAATAAGAGATCTCTCCACACATTGTTAAATGCTTTTGTACAATTTACTAAACAACTGTATAGACATTTCTGAAAATGTATGAGCAACTGGTTATGTCAGTCAATGTGCCGATGTAACTAAAAGGAAAGTACTAAATTTGCTTCATTTCTGGCATTCGTAAAGACAAAATCAAAGAAAGCTTAGAAAGAACTCCCATGTGCTGAGAGTATTGGAGACACATTAAATATAATTTGAAATTACTTAGCTGAAAACTAATTATGCAAATCAGAAAATTAACATGAACAGATTTGATTGTAAAACTAATGAGGTCTGCGCAATGTAACAAAAACTCTATGTACCAAGTTTAATTGAAATGTGATTAGAACCAAAAAATTATGAATTATTATGCTAATTAGGGAAATAATATGAACAGAGTTTTACCCTAAAATGGAAATTAATACTTTAGATATCAGTGTGAAAGCTTAAAATTGGTTAATTATGCAAATTGGGTAATTAATATGTACAGATTTTAACCCACAATTATCCAGATCTGTCTATTGTCCTACAGCATCCATGTATAAACATTCATTGATATGTAATGATTAGTACCTGAGATATCAGTGTGAAAGTTGGAAATTGGTTAATTATGCAAATTAGGTGATTAATATGCACAAATATTTACCAAAAACTAATTGGGTCTCTGCATAATTCTAGATTCATTGAAATGTGATGATTAGTACTTTAGATATCAGTAGAAAAAGCTGAAAATTAATTATGCAAATTAGGTAATTAATATGCACAATTATTTACCCTGAAACTAATCAGGTCTCTGCATAGTCCTAAAGGATCTATGTACCAAGTTTCATTGAAATGCGATGATTAGTACTTGAGATACCCGTGGAGAAGCTGAAAATTAACTAATTATGCAAATTAGGTGATTAATATGCACAAATATTTATCCGAAACAATCAATCTCTGCATAGTCCTTGAGTATGTAAGTACCAAGTTTCATTGAAATGTAATGCTCACTACATATATCAAAAGCTGAAAATTAATTAATTATGCAAATTAGGTAATTATATGTACTGATATTACCATAAAAACTATCAGGTCTGTGCAGTGTCATATGACATCTATGTACCAAGTTTCATTGAAATGTGATGATTAGTACTTGAGATATCAGTGGAAAAACCGAAAATTGACTAATCATTATGCAAATTAGGTAATTAGTATCCACGGATTATTACCAACAATTAATCAAAACCTAGCATTAGTTCAGAGCATCTATGTACCAAGTTTCATCAAAATCCAATGAGTGGTTGTTTAGATATCAGTGGAATAGTCATGGAACCACTAAAAAATAGCTAATTATCATGCAAATTAGGTAATTAATATGCACGGATTTTTACCAAAAACTAATCAAATCTGTGCATATGTTCAGAGCATCTATGTACCAAGTTTCATCAAAATCCAATGAGTGGTTCTTTAGATATCAGTGGAACAGTCATAGAACAGCTAAAAATTAGCTAATTATCATGCAAATTAGGTAATTAACGAGCATGGATTTTTACCAAAACCTAATCAAAACCTAGCATTAGTTCAGAGCATCTATGTACCAAGTTTCATCAAAATCCAATGAGTGGTTGTTTAGATATCAGTGGAATAGTCATGGAACCACTAAAAAATAGCTAATTATCATGCAAATTAGGTAATTAATATGCACGGATTTTTACCAAAAACTAATAAAATCTGCGCATATGTTCAGAGCATCCATGTACCAAGTTTCATCAAAATCCAATGAGTGGTTCTTTAGATATCAGTGGAACAGTCATAGAACAGCTAAAAATTAGCTAATTATCATGCAAATTAGGTAATTAACGAGCATGGATTTTTACCAAAACCTAATCAAATCTGCGCATTGGCCCAGAGCATCTATGCACCAAGTTTCATCAAAAACCGATGTATGGTTCTTGAGATAGCAGTGGAACAGTCGGACACACATACACACACACACACATACAGACACACTAACCGCAAAGACTCCCATTTTGTGCTTCACACATGGGAGTCAAAAACACAAAAGTCACGGACACTTTGTGTAACCCCCAGAGTAAATTTTCACTGCTACAAAATTTTACAATTTTTTCACTGACCTGCGAAATTTGCAAAAACTTGTCGCCTATGAAATGAAAGTGGTTTACAGTAATTGTTGTCTAATTAAAAATTCAGTTTTTGTAATATCAATGTTTCTTACCTTAGACAATTAAAACTGAGATCCAATCGCTTTGCTGATGATCCATATTTCTTGATAATAAACTCAGGGATTGAATCAATATCAAACCCTATGTAAGAAACCTTGAAGTAAAATAACTAACGTTAGTGACAACGAAGTGAAACTACAATGTTTGCTGCTAAAACAGAGGCTTTATTGTACCGGGAAAAACCTTAACCCTTTTATTTATTTCCCGCTCAAATTTTGGTAATTTTCTCCACAGTTTTTGTAATTTTACTAAATTTAATCATAATTATGGAACAAACGGACAAGTTGTAAAATTACTTCTAGCTTTTAATAAAAAAAAAAATTAAATTTTCGCATTATTTTTGTGTAAAAAGCAGACTATAAATGTAACTATTTTGTGGATGGTTCCTAAGTTAACTTTGGCACTCAAGGGTTGATGGTATTGTCAAGCTGCATTGTAAACAAAATTTATCTAAACCTACTCTTTATTATGTATATTCATTATCATTGGGTAGATTAGGCTCAAGGAACCTACAATCCATGAAGTTTTCTACTGAGAATAATATACCACTCTATTAATGCAGTGCTATTAATATTGACTGATCGGATGAAAAATTACATCGACGTAGTGACTGGTAAGTAAGGGATTTTGGGGATTTCCCAAACTTGCAGCGTATAAACTGCCTAATGAACAAACAAAGAACGAGCAAAGTTATCGAAATGGTTGTAAACAAATATTATTTGTAAATAACACTAAACACAGCTGACTGGACTCTTGTGTCGAGAAGCATCCACCGCCGTGGAATACATATAATCAGAGGTACATTACTTGGGGTTTGCAACTACGGTGACATTATACCAAGATTCCATTACAATCTCGCTCTCGCATAAGCGTTCCAACTCAGAAAAATGCGAATGCGCATGCCCGAGGTAACTAGGATACTGGGATGTGCAGGTGGATCAAAATAGCTGCTTACGATATGACGGATTACGATAACTATATTTTCTGTATATTTTCGATGTATTACATTTTTTCATTATGAATGTGGTAATACATGTTTTATTGTTTTATTACAAACCGCCTATGTCATGCCAGAAGGTCGTAGCATTAGTCTCGCTATCTACGAGATGAGAGTTGAATGGGATCTTGGCATGATGTCACCATACAGTACTATGCGCGTTGCAAACCCCAAGTAATGTATCTCTGGTATAATATAGAAGAGTCATGTCATGTGACCGTCACATATACACACACAATAACCATTGAAACCGAATGTGAATTAAAAACAATGACATCACTGACACAAATACACCTTAGGTTGTTTTGTCGCATTTATTGAGTTTAAACTGAACGGCAAATATTACCAGTCCACGATATTATTTCTATAATTACTCATAGATTAAAATGCACGAGTCGTGATTTATTTACCAAGATGCTGTTGTCGACATTGGCAATGCATGATAACATCGACGGACATTTCGTGTTCGTATTAAACAGTTGAAGTGAACTAGGGTACAGTATAAACTAGATAACCTTTAGCTCTCGCCGATTATACTCAGAAACATGTCACCCTGGCCTTACCTGGTTTCCTTCTAAAATATTCACTCCATTGTTGCCACTATCTTCCGGTTTTGTAAAAACTTCTCCGCCGTTGCGCGATTCCTGTTTTACGGCGGCCATATTTGTTTGGCTTATTGCGCATGCGTAGGTTAAATAAGGTCACCGGAATGGGTCAAAGGACAGAGAACTTTTCTATTTTATTCAGTTATTTTTTGTTTGTTTAATACATCCCAACAGTTTTGAATGCACCCACATTATACCACAAATAAGGAATTGGTCAGTTACTTCGGCCTAGGGGGGGGGGGGCTATTGATTCCATTTTGCCAGCTGTAAATCTCAGTTGACCCACCCCTATCAAATAAAAAAAAGTGGGTGACCCCCCCCCCACACACATTATATTTTAAAACTTAAAACATGCTGACCCCCTAAAAAAAACAAAGAAACATTAACAGTTTTGGCTCTGACATAATTACAAAATGTAATATATGTGCATTGAAAATATCATGGTTTGCCATAATTTTGACATAATTTTTAGTGTTTGCATTTAATAGACCTTAGGATGGGAGAAGAAGCATAAAGCCAAAAAATGACTACAGAAATGGCTGCAGGAAGGGGGGGGGGATCTATTCTGCTAAAGATAGTAAATAAAAGCAAAGCTGTGGAGTACTTACTCGATAAACGCCCTTATAAGATAGGAAAAGAGAATTTGAATCTAGGCGGTTTGAACTCTTTGAAAACTAAGTTGGATTTAAAATATCTTTCGTATCTTATAGACCAGGAAAGCTTTACACCCGAAGCACAGTCTGTGCTTATGAAAACAAAGCAAACTTTGATTTTTGTTTAAATTTGTGTTGGATTTTGGTGTTTTACAGAGCAAAATATGCATATTTAAAAGTTAAAAAAACAAAAAAACTATTTATTTATTTTTTCATCATTTATTTTAATTTATATATTGTCGCATACGACATATTTACTACTTCCGTGTCACTGACATGTTCTAGAACCGTACTGTGTCTGGGTGGAATATTCTATATTTTTTTTTAGAAACTGGTTGAATAGGTAATAGAACACTGTAGGAGGCAATGGAAGGTAATGGAACATTCTAGAAATTTGTAGTAAGTTCAAGAATCATTATGTATGCTGATGTAATGGTCTATTTATAGACAGTGTGGGTATATATAGGGGAGTTGTTCAGCACTGAGATCAGATCGGAGATCTCGTTGAATTGTATTGGAGTTTAAGTATCTAGTTATTGGAGGTTTGGAGTTTTACCGCGTTATTGTACTTGATGTTTGCAGAGTATCATAATACCAGTACCAGTTGAAACCTCATCTGTTGGCTCCGTGTTCGTATTTTATCATCGCCGCCAGGGAAGTCTTTCTGTTACTGTTGCCATTTTGGTATTTGAACCATCACACCTGTACTATACCAATTACGGTAATATTACGTTGCGTGTGACATATATCAGCATTTTCACAAATTTAACTTTTTTGATTTGCTGAACAAAAACTGTCACTGCTCTTTGTACTAATTGCTGTGCTGTCTTTCCGTCTCCTGTTATAATTGGATAAATTCAGTAAATATCTTATACAATAGTGACTTCAGACTTTAAATAAAATAATCTGATATCAGCAGCACATGGACTTGGGATGTGTTTAAAACTTAATTGTATAATTGGGGTTCTAGCCGCATTGCATAATCTGTTAGTTATTTGGCAACTTTAACCTCAAAATATTTAGCCTATAACATTTTTTGCATCAACAAATTTATAGGCAATATAGGTAATAGTTATTATTAAGAACACATTTGTACGATTAACTTTTTTATCGTTTGTTCTGAAATATCATTTAAAAAAAATATATGCATGAGCGCGTGTGTGAATTCTGGAAAACATGATATCAAAAACAGGGTGACCCCCCCTATTCGCACAATCAAAAACAGGGTAACCCCCCTACTGCTCCACCGACCCCCCTAGGCCGAAGTAACTGACCAATCCCTAACTTAAACGTAACAACATTTTTTTCATTTGCTTAGCAGTTACAGAAACTCACTAATTGATTAGAGTGTAAGAATGTAATAACAAAAGTAATATTATATGGGAAAGTTAAACACATACTGACATAGGCAACTGAATGTAATTGTCCTGTCTTAAAATAATTAAAGCGGGCAGTCTTCACCTGTACTACTCTATGAATATACTATACAACTCTATGAATATACTATACTACTATATGAATATATTATACTACTATATGAATACATTATACTACTATATGAATATATTATACTACTATATGAATATATTATACTACTATATGAATATATTATACTGCTATATGAATATATTATACTACTATATGCATATATTATACTACTATATGAATACATTATACTACTATATGAATATACTATACTACTATATGAATATATTATACTACTATATAAATATATTATACTACTGCATGAATATATTATACTACTATATGAATATACTATACTACTATATGATTATATTATACTACTATATGAATATATTATACTACTGCATGAATATACTATACTATATTCCGTATAACGACAAAAAGACACTGGGTTAAAAAAAACAATGGTTCACAAAACTAAGAAGAAATTCATGAATAATATACTGTAACATACTTTATTTTCGCTGGAATTAATTTTCGCTGAAAAGGCATTTTGGGCGTTTTGTATGGAATTTATTTTCACTGATTTTTGATGAATTGAATGTGAAATATAGGAAAAAAAGTATATTCGCTGGATTTTATTTTTACTGAAGCATCCCTAAAGCGAAAATAGCGAAACTAACTTCCAAGCGGACATAAAGTATTCTACAGTAATTTGTTTAAATGTGGCCATTACTTAAATTAAACTCACTCATTTTGTATTGAAGCGCCACCATGCGGTGATTCAGCCCAACCTATTCAAAACGTAGAATGCGACGTATGTGGTTGCTGACAACGTGGGTGACGAATTCCCAACGAGCCATATTCTCATATAGAGTGTAGTGATATCGAAATCCAAAATGAAATACTTTCAGATACTGGTCCCGCATCGTCTAGTTCACCACATCCAAAAACAAAGTTTGTTTGAGCAACTGGAGATGCTGGAGTGACCAAACAATAGATTCATTAACATCTCGTGTACAATTTAAACATGATTGAGAGTATTCACAAAATTTGCCAATTTAATAATAATTCAGTTAATCAAATTGACATATATACCTACAACGCAAACTACAACTTCACACAAATCAACAGCATTTACTTCAGCAGGCTGACGTAACGTCCAAGGATTGGTTTAAAACGGTCAACAACGAGTGACGTGGCACCAGCTAACCAATCAGTAATATAAGAAACGTGAGCAGCTAGTGCCAAGCAAAAACAATAATGGTTGATTACAATTAAAGAGTCGTCAATCGAAACAACTTATTTTAAGTTATTTTGATCACCCTCTACTGTAACTATGACTACCACTTGTTTATACTCTATACTCTACTCTAGATCAACTTTTCACCTTGACATCGGTATCAAGAGTAGTACATATAGTGAGGGTTACCATCGTTATTTTTGTCAGCATCTTAACCCTCGTCCAGTTACAATACCGTTATTGTTCGTTTCACCATGAGTGATAGTGATGCACAAGCTACGGATTTCGGAAAAAAAACTACAGTGGTGTAAAAAGAGTTTAAATAATTATAATTCACCAGAACTGAAAAGTCACACTTCAACGAATTTTATTATTTTTTAATTTGTATAAGTTTCATTTCCTAGCTATTTAACGTTAAATGGTATTTGAGAAATGCTGTATTTATAGATAATGAAATTGATTTCACTAATCATGGGCGTTAAAGTTATCAAGACATACTTTAGCTAAATATTGATATTGATTTCTTATGAAGCGTTGTAACATTAAAAAAGGAAATTCGTGAAATGAAATAAATATATACTTAAAAATGATTCTGCATTTGAGTGAAATATAACATGACATATGCTAATTACATGATGTGGGTTTTAAGGCACTGGGGGTACACGCCATTCATTCGATCATGGAGCAACAATCATTTTGGTAATTTTTATTTAGCAGTAAATATGATTTGTACTATCCGTACACACATAGCCCGGGTAATGCGGCAATATCATTTGTTACATTATCCGTTGTGCCACTGTGCCGTGCGACAAAACACGTCTTTGACCTATCTGGGTGTACAGGATGCCCTCACCCCGTCGACATTGTTTTGAGCTGTGGTCGCCCGTCAATGAAAAATACTAGTAATTTTTTAAAGTGATTGCCCCTCTTGGAGGGCGCATTGTATCGAGGAGGAAATCACTGTTTATCATTACAATTCTCACACATGCACATCTCATTTCTTACATCAATATATACCATGATGACGTCACAAGATCTTTTAAGTCGTACTTATTGAAAAGATGTACATTGATACCGAAAAACAAATGGCCCACGGACAATTTTTTGAGGTCCGAAATGTCATAGAAATTGCACTGGTTTCTATTTCTTCATATCTAGAAATCGACCCAGTTTGATATCGACTAGAAAATACACAGTAAACTAAATGTAATTAACATGGAATTATTTCCTTAGGCGGTCCTTGTCGTTTTCGTTTATCTGTCATGTCACTAAGCGAATACTTGTTGTATGATAACCCCATACAAATATAAGCGTTTTACTTCCGCTTTGGGACAATTAAGGTGCTAACGATAAAGTGTTTCCAATATCTGTAAACTTCTCATGATCACGTAACCATGGAAACACAGTAAGCCAAATGCGATAACGATGCTTGCCGCATAGGCTGTTTACTATTATAATAGTCCGCTTTGATTGTTAATAACGACTTTTTAACTTCAATAAATCGCATCAGCGTGAAGTCAACTGCGATAAAACAGTGTTATACCATTAACCCTCTGACATTTAGTCACTATTTAATATTATAAAAACAAACTAATGACTTTTCGATTCGTGCTGATATTCTCAATCTGAAGTAGAATGAGTGCCACACAGTAATCGGCCGTTAACGAGATGCAAACCAGATTCAATGAGAGGGTCACGTAAGGTTACGAGCTTCTTTATGCTATTATGACCCCCTGGGGATAACCGCATATAGTAAATTAAAAAAATATATCGATTCAAATTAAAAAAAAAACCTTCTCATTTTGATTCTATATAATCAACCTAATTGACCAAAACAGTAAGGATAGTGGTCATATATGTGTAAACTAAACATTTTTCATTACAAACGATTGCTGAATAGCATTGATTTATTGAACAATATCTGAAATATGACATTCGAACCTCTTTTTGTTTCGATTGTAGGGGGCATGTTAGGTATTCTATCCCACTCTGTACAATTACATACCAACAACACAATCTGTGGCAAATAATTAATTATCACCACATATTTGAAGAAGCTACTCTCTGATTGGTCCGACTGTTAGGTGATAGGGTTGCCTAGCCAATCAGAAACAATCTTGTAAGTAGCTTCGCACTAACCCCATACATGCCATCTCATCTAGCAATTTTCTTAAATGACGAGGAACAATATTTAATTTATCGTAGAAATAAACATTTTCACGAGATACCATGCTGTATTTTTTAATGTTCTACCAGCGGAAGTACTAAACAACACTGTGCTACTGTTACTAATAAGTCACATACTCGATTAGTTCAATTAGACTATTTCTGTGTTCCTCACTAAATTGACTTTTAGTAATCTGACATTTAGAAATGTTATATTTACGTGTGTATGTAAATGATGAAATTTATATAATTCAGACTTTCAACGTTCTAATCGTCGTGTTATATACATGTACGTGAGTTATTTTACTGATAGTTATATTACGTCATTCTCACAGACTGGAGACGCCTAGATATGACTGTTCATAAAACACAAGACTCAGGGGCCTCTACAAGGAGTTCAAAAGACAGAACACAGAGACAATGTCCGACATACTGCAATTTTTCACCTCAAAATGTTAAAATGTATTTAAATTTATATCTTGTGTTATGTTTGGTATCACTGCGAAATAACACAACGCATGTACGATGACACATATATGACACATGTACGATTAGTTTATGTGTGTCTGTCTCACTGGGTGTTATGCACGGCAACATAAACCGTATTTCCTGTCGGCGGTGGATTAGAACTTTCTGCGCCGCGACAGGATGTCGCTGTATTTGAAACTCTGAAACTGGTTGATTGCATAATGCAATGGACATAGGTTAATCAAAATTGTGTAAGCGAATCGCGTTTTATAACACCTGATATTCATACACGACTCATACGAAAATACATTCACAGCTTGCTAGAACCGGAATCTAATTATACACACTAGGGGGGGGGGTGCAGGAATTCAAAATACACAGAACCTAATGGGAACCACTAACTGCCACACTTGATAATCTAGACATAAGTAACCCTAATTATCTCTCATTAAAAAAACAATTTCCTTTAATTTAGAAAAAAGATACGTTAATGTCTAATTGCATACCTATAACATGCAATCGATCTCATTTATAAACTAGCATCGCGAGATAGACTCGTGTCTCTAATATACACAGGTTAACCAATTACTGAACTAACATTTATATTTATTTACATTTATTTTTGGAATTTAAGTTGTTAATGATAACAACAATTCAGCTTTCGCGCTCAGAAGGGTGACTCAAAATTGATGAAGTTTAAATAAAGTAGAATAAATTGGAATACCCAATCACCAGATGAATACTATGAGGTTATTACGAGAATACCTCAAAGTATGCACGAGGAAAGTACAGCTGGAGTATCAAATGACGCGCAGCGGAGGTCGATGCCGGCGTACTGTCTGAGTGCATACTTTGAGGTATTCTCGTAATAACCTTATTATTATACAACTTTTCCTTCCAAGTATACACCATGGAAATGTCGAAATCCAAAATGTTTAGAACTGAATCAGCGAACTTCTTTGTGCAGAGTCCTGTCAAACTCTGGTGGCAGTCATGTTTGTTTTTATTATTAGAGGACGCTTTATACGAACGTAATCATTCCATATTTGGAATTCGCATTTCTTAATATGGTGGGATGAAAATACCCCAAAATTACGGCACGCTATAATTTGTGGCGTTACGATGACAGATGTATAATAATATTTGATATACTATTTATTAAATAAATGAAGTTGAAATGCAAGCATGTGTTTTTTGCTCATACAGAATATTGTTGAGCAGGCACTTTATATTACACGTGTATGTACGTGATGTTTCAAGTTTAGTCTAAAATCACAAAAGCATGCCAAACTGTATATGATATCGTTAGATATAAATCTACTATACTTCATTATTTGTTTTATTGGACGCCATTTCCCCATGCGTCAACTGTGTCGTCAATTTCGTTGAATACATATTTACATTTAATTATAACATTATGAGAAATGTATCAGAGAGATGAAACGTTCTAATATGGTATTGCGAAGTATAATCTACAATGAACGACAAAATCAAGTGGATCAATGTTTGCGGAGTTAATTACGTAAGAAATTGAAACATATACATCGTTAAACAATTTACTGCACTAGCTCTGCGCCAATTTAAGTACATACTGCCTCCAAGGATGGGCGCGATTGTCACATACAACTAGGTCTAAAATTAGGTCTATTTCCTCAGTCATATTTACGTCTAAACATCTAGGGCTGATCTTTAATCATCGGGTGGTATACACTCAAGTTTGTGACCATGATACGTCATTTACAATAAGTGAATATACTATTTAATTACACGAACTCTAGGACAATCAATTCGCAATATACTGGTATCGTTCTTACAACGAGCGCCCTTTAGCGACAAAGAGTTTCTGTGACGTAAATGGGTGAAATCTTATCTTATCACCGCGCCAATGTTGTTGTGATTTGTGACCGCCCACGAATCAAATTGATGTTTTTTTAGACTAAAGAAAAAAAAAACATGTTTACATTGTTAACATTCAGATGTCACATAAGTGTTTTGTGGTATCCAGCGCGACAACACAATTGTCAAGTTATTGCAAATCTGGATAAACATTCGTACATGAACAATTTAACAGGAATGTCTAAGTACTGCCACAACATGGACGTACTAACACGTTAGTACGCCCATTGTCACATCAGCATTAGGTACTTTCAAATCATATGGAGTTTAAAATATTCATTCGAATTACATCACCGAACATAAAGTATATCTGTACATGTGCATATGAGATTACAATTCCCTCCTCATAGACACTAACAAGTCAACATCAGATAAGCAAATCGTAAAAGTCTTCATGCATTAATTCTCAAATGCGATAACCTATTGCAACATGTAAAAAGGATCGGAAAGCAATTAAAATACACTCGTTGTTTACTCGCTGCTCAAAGAATAGTGTTCTTATCGTACCTCAAACGATTTCCTGAAAGCCTAGGCCAACATGATGTAAGACATTAGACGAATAGTGATTATTGAAAGGAAAAATTGTACTACAATTGTTACAAAGACAATGGAGATTTGGCGCTGGTAGTATACAACTCTGAATCAATAAAAATATATATGCCACAGAGTAATTCATAATTTATTCCTGGGTATTTCCAAAGCGTTACCTAGTTATCAACATGTGACATATTAATTATTAAATTGAAGAGCCTGATACGTATAATGTGACTGAATTATTTAATCGGACATTGATTCAGTATTTTTTTTTTAAATATTCAGTTTTTTGTCTGGTTGCCGGTGGGCAATATCCCTAATGCACTACAAGGTGCACATACAGTCTTATAATGGGGATTATAATGTTTTTTTCTTATTAATTACTCAAAAAAGGAAATATATGTAATATACTCACGATATACGTAACACCATTGTGTTGTATTCCAAAATAAATGTATTATTCATTCAAAAATGTATTCTGAAATATTTAAATGTGGGCAGTTTGTTTGGGCTAAAACTTGTCACTATTCGCCCGTATACACGTACATATATAATGTTACCAGAAATATTACCACACCCTGTTTAATTAATTGGCTTGTGTAGATACTATTTCACTAGGAATGATATTCCAAATACTACATATTAAGCATGCTCCTGTGCAAGTTTACCACAGTATGTAAACATTGTGCTTCTTCACGATCAATTAAATTATTGGTTAAATCTATTTGATTACCGACGGTTCGACGTCTGCAGTGAAAGCCAAAGTTGCCATCTTAGTTTATATGAAACTCATATCTCGCGCATGCGTGGCGCGAAAACTACCGCCCTTTAAAGACTTATTTTTATTTAACACTTTATTGCATCAAAAACCATACCCCGATTTACTGATCAAATTATCAAGTGTACGCAAAGCGTTTTGAACACTGTACTACCTTGTACTACTACTATTTTTGCACCATAAGCAAAATATACAAAGCTATTTTGTTATTAATTATTAATTAAGTATGTATATCATTAATACATAATATAATAAAGTAGCGGTTTTAGAATTGATCCTTGGGGAGCACCTGACTTTACAGGATGCCACTTTGAACGTTCACCTTCTACAACAACTCGCTGATTGTGATTGTTTATGTAACTGGAGGGTCATGAAAGAAGATTACTATGAAAACTGTATAAGGGAGGCATGTGTACGAGAAGAATTTGAAGTTCGCTATTAAATTTTCGAAAAATCGAAAATAAAAAATACCCGTCTGTTTATCAAAATGTCTACATATCTCATCAAAATCGTCTAATGACTGTGGGACTGGTGAAAACTACGATGGAGTAACCTGTGTTTTACTTGAACACAGACTACATTGAATATACACATTTCTATAAGTCTATAATTATAGTAGGACTATCATTTTCTCCGAGATGTTTGTTCCACAACGCAGGGTTTACATTCAGTGAGATATTGAAAATAAAAGCAATGGCAGGTGCATATGCACATTCTTTGAGTATTCTACCTTGGAGAATATCACTTCCGGTAGCTCTCAACACATCAGTATTTTTGAGGAGGAACTTTATGTCATCATCAGTTACACTAAAATTGTGACAGTTTGGAATACTGCTCTATGTTGAAAACCTAATTAAAATATTCGTTGAATCAAATTATCTCGTTTTGCATTTAAATCTTACACAACTCCAAAAGCTTTATGTTAGGGTCACAGAGTTAACCCTAATTCTTTGTATGTATAGTGCTAATTAGAATTTTCAGATCATTACGCATGCGTCTATACATCGACCATTCATTGGCAGAATATCTTTTTTTTGCTTTTCTTCTCATTTTTGTGAGACAAATAGATTACAATATAAATTCATGGTGGAGTGTTTATGATGCGTAATTTCTTACGAGGTATAAATTTAATAATTGCACTATTGATATAAAACGTTATCAACCCAAATGACTGATACTGCCTGATAAATCCATATCATTAATTGCATTTTTGAGACTATCCATGTCTGAGTGCTTGAAATTGCATACATAGGAGGAATAACATTTTTGAAACATTTTACATTCAAACTGAATTTAAATTACCTGTTTCGAAAATGTCTTCGAAATCTTCCATATTTGCGAAACGTTCTGGAAAATGTGTTAAAACTAGATTCAAATTGTTCTCACTACCGTGTGTATTAATTTGACTCAAGCCAAAAACCATGAATACAATATTCATTTTTGAACGTAATCGTTTGTGAGGAAAAACTTTGTGTTGAGTTAATATCTGGTAGATTAAACTCCCCAATAAGCATATTTGTGACAAAAACTGCAGTAGTAACATTACGGGAGAGTGTAAAAATTATTTTTTCACTGATCGCTAAAATCATTTGGTGGTCTAAAATATACAATCAATGCATTTTCTACTTTAGATGACAACAGTTCACAAACATTGACTTCATCGTACAATATAGCTGAGCATTCGCGATCTTCTCACCGTCTTGAATTCGGGAAACTGTCAGTAGCCAATACAACCTCTAAAACCTTCTTTATCTCTCATTTTGATCTTATATACTGAAAGTAATATTTCACTGTACGTAAAACCAGGGATCGGTTACTGAAATAATCGAAGCTTTAGGACCATGAACCATGTTTTGAAACTGTAGTCAGTTGTTTTCAGACTCCTGGCATTAATAAATAGATACATGTATAACAAATTTAATAAAACTGACAGAAGTATAATATTGCTGACAAGGCAACACAAGGTGTACTTGGTATTAGTCCACAAATGTACAGAATATTATAAAAAAAGTTCAGCCACGGTGACACGCAGTAAATGTTCACTGATTAATGTTATACAATCCACACAGAACTAGACCATGACGAAGCAAGATCAGTCTATATTCCGTAGTTAAGAGACAGAGTCTCCACAGCCCCTTAATACGCTGGTTACCCCTTATACACCATGGTTCAACCACATCGATAATATCACTACGGTAAATACTGAATCAATATTAAGTTTGATAATTCAGTCACATTTTACACATCACGCCTTCTAAATTGATATATCACATGTTGATTTTTTGTTGTAATTTAGTATTTTAATGAGCTTTTATTCTTGTATACAGTATTACATATATAACTAAAACACTCAGATGATGTTCATAGTTTTCAAAACTATTGAACAAATAGCGTGTTATGATTTTTTTATCGGAAAATCATGATTAATTCAAAATAATTCAAGAAATTCGGGACCAACTACAATTTTATTTTTTTATTCAGTCATATGCCATACATCATCCGATTACCCCCATATATCATATGTTTACTTTTGGTTATTTACAAATAGTAAATCATTTTTTAAATAAAAACGCAAATTAAATACGATTATAATCAAATTAGACATCCCAAAATGGTGAATGTTATAATAATTTTTTTCTCGTTCAGCACAAAAAATGATCCTAAAATCTTCGGTCTAAGAGGGTTGTGGGGGTGCATGGTAGAGCCCCAGCCCATAGATTATATACCGTCAATCCGTTCACTGGGTTCTATAACACACACGGCATATTAACTAAAAACTTTCTGATGATGATAACAAAGTATTAAAATTGATGTATAATAATTGTACAGCACGTGTGATGTAGATCTCTTTCTCACGACGCCAGCCAAAGCATTTCAAATAACGATATTTTACACCTTGTACCGAAAAAAAAACGAAAATGAAAATGAACAAATTAAGTGAAAATGCAAACTGAGTTCCCCTCCCCTTCCATAAATTAAAATAGCCTTGCGTAATAGCCTTACATAATAAATACTATATCACGTGACCTAAATGTACGTAAATGAAGTATTGGTAATATCGATGTGACATTGACAAATGAAGGTTTTTAATTACGTCCTTGGTGCGTTGCCAGTTAATGACCCGTAATATAACAACCTGATATGTAACGCATGCCAATCACTCAGTCAGTCTATTATTTTGTACGTGTGCCAAGGACAGTTTCGGCGTTGAATGTCACTGTTGTATCCCTTGACCTGTTCTGACACATAATGTATTTTTGCAACAGGAGCCATATTCATGTTTGGGACTACATGATAGGGCTTTGCGGCCATTTCTCTGTCAAATAACAATTTAATGAGCTATTCCGGCGTCAACCAGGTTCTGTCAAATACAAGCATCTGCGAGTGCGGAAGTTAGCCAAGGTTCCCAATGTCACATCCATTAGCGAATCTCGGCTAGTAGAATTGGCCTTCCCATTGAGTCTGTGGCACATTTGCCTAGGGTATGTGGCAACCCCTTTTGGTGTTTAGCCTAAGGTGGGATTTGAACTTGGGTCTACCGATCATGAATCTGATGCAATCATTTAATCTATGAAACAGCAACCTGTGTATGCAGATTTGCCAAATGTAACCAATCAGAAGAGTTCATCTTAGTGGGTCATGATTGGTGGAAATGTTAATGGATTTGAAAACACTATGTGATACTATGCTGGGACGGTACACGTCCTCGTCTTTCACGTAAAGAACACACACGTCAAAAAACATTACACACAATTTTGTAGATAGTTGAGTAACTGAATTGAATTGAACTAGTTTCAAATTTGTCTAGCATTCTCACTGAATTCAAACTAGTTAACACCCACAATGACATTGAATATATTTTAATGAGTATATTGCCATTTACACGTGCATGGACATGTGCAGATCGTCTAGTATGCAACCATAATATGACATTACGCAAAAATTCCGCAATTTTGAATCGGCAAAACAACACTTGCTACACAATAGAAGCGAGTTGGCATCCCACACAAATAATAAATCGACACAGTTCTTGAAGATTTTATCTTTATTGATTGCATGTTAATGCCAATAAAAATACTCTTCACAAATATGCGCGATAATATTCCATTGGTGGTATGTCATAGACTTGTGTACTGGGCGTGCATACGGCTTTATGTTACGATATGAGAGAATCCATTTCATTTTATTCATTGTTGTCCGATAAAATACTTTCAACAGCCTGTCGGCTATAACCTTACATATGTTGATAACAAACTCTGTGGCCTTCACTCCTAAATATAAGGTTTAATTAGGAATGTGAGAAATACTCACATGTACAATAGTGCGAAATGTAATACCTAAAACAAATAATGGATCAAATTTTCTCGAGTAAAAGAAATCTTATCAAGTGCTTTTTTTCTATGACGCTGACTTACGACTTACTGACTTATTTTTAACATATATTTCATAATGACGTTCAGCTGTGCACATGTTATATATTTTTCGTTAAGCTGTATTTTGTTGCTGAAAAATCATTTGACCTAATTTCCGCATTATCTAAAAGCATATTCGTGTTTTACTTGAACGTGTGCATTATCCCAACTCAAAGCATGCATAGTAGACGATAGTTACAGACTTCCTGTGCATTGTTATCAACAGTTTGACGACTATGAATTTAATTGCGTTCGGCGTTTTTTCTTTCTTTCAATTAACGCTCAGAGCGGCAACTTTATTACAGAGTTGTTGTTATTCTATGTGGAATAACTGCGTTAATCGATAGTGTCACACATGTAAATCCTCTTTAATTTGTTGTATTATCAAATCTGAAGAATGGACGATTTCTATAAAGACATTACTGGCTCACGATCAAAAATCCATCACATTACAAATTTATACTTGTGTTACTGTAGTAATATTATAATTATATATATTACAATTAGAGTTAATATAAACATAATGTATTCAGTAATGCATAATAAAACTCGTTGGCATTAATTAATTTGAAAATCATTTTTTGCATTTTCAGACTAGATTTTTAAACTAGAAATCTAAAAAAAAAAAAATGTTCAAAAATAAACTACGAACCTAGCTCTCTTTTTTATATAAATTGCTCCCATAATTTATAAATAGTTCTACCACTAATGTTAATATTGACTGGGGAAAACAATTAGTTTCACATTGTTGGGACACGGGATTGTATTTATGGGATACCATAGTGAGAATCAGAGAATGTGATTGTGGATATCAACTTACACACTGATACAAACTGTATTTTTCTCGCATTCTGCGTGAAATGGCGTGAACCGGACGTCTGCCGCAAAAATGTTTTGAACTTGAATGCCGATCTTTTCATAAGGGGGAATATGACATCAAAACTGACCATCCTCAAATGTGTACAGCACATTGTTGACTGTAGAAATACCCCCAAAATACATTCACATTTGTCGAATCCCAAGTAATGTTTTGACGCTACTACGTTGCTGTTTATCCTGTTTTCTCACCCCATTTCACGCATAACTCGGGATTTTGCAGTAAATGATTTATCTGTTCCTTTGAGCAGAGTACTACTAAAACCAGCTACCGAAATCAGCGATACCTGTCTTTCAGCTCACTTCCATGTGAGCTGTCTGAAATATACATGATTTACACATCATCTAATCGACCGACAGATGGTTGAGCTCTAGCTAAAAATTACATTTTTGTCCGACAAGAGTGTTCATTTCACATCCCTTTAGGGGGTGTAACATTTACAGTTATCCTCACAGAAAATGTGTTGGCTGGATTCCTGTATCGAGATAGAATGTTAGGTGGTTGCAATTACGCATTTATTTGCCGTCTAAAAAAGCTTAGAAGTGTGAGACGTGGGCATATATCGTTCTGCACTTCTATCACACCAAACGCGAATATTCTCATGACCTGGCAGATCCTGTTTTGAGCTATTTTGCATTAATTGGAAAATATATTAGTCTAAGATACATACAAAAGAATACGGAAAATAGACTATTAACTTCTTACACTATGATCGAGGTGATTTAATTGCCGTTTTTTAAAGAGAAACTATCAATTTCGATCTTTAGGGATTTCAAAGATCTATATATAAAATCACACTCGATAATCCTTCATAATGATTGCAATAAACAGTGTTAGAGTATTTTTTATGTGACACAATTTGAACTAACTTTGATTTATGGGTCGACAAAGTTAAACTCGGGGTTTATTTTCACCGATTTAAGACTGAGTTCAATGTTTCTCCATACATTATAAGCGTAGGTTGTACGGTTGTTACGTAGTAGGTTCATACATTTGTGTTACACCTTAAAATTACTGCAATGGGTAACAACAGAATTATGGAGGAATCTAATTCAAGACATGTGAATTAAAGTAAGCGACAATTAGTTTTTTTGTTTTTAATATTTCATTTTCATTTTTTTAACTTTCATTTTGTTTTGTTTATTTCCATGCCTTAGTGTTAATGAAGGTCATATTTTAATTTATATTTATATTTCTATTGCTGTTTTTTTATGTTCCATTTTCACCGTGGCTTTGGGGGTAATTCTAGTTTCACTTCGGATAGTTTATACGAATTAATGTTCTTGAATCGTGTTATATAAATGTCACCTTTGTTTTCATACCACGTCAAGTCATACCATAACCTTCAAAGTTTAAAGTTCAAACTGTATGTCAAATGATTATTGTCCTAAAACCCCAAACACCCAAAAATCTGTTGTCGACTCTAAAAAAGCATAGAAACCCGGAAGGAAACTGAATATATCGGACCGCCTCTGTGTGTATTTTTCGCTGGTTTGTTTTCACGTGTACTTATCACGATTCTCAGATTCAGATTGCATAGATTATAATTTGCATTCCAGAATACTTTGAACGTATTTGTTATAATACTGTCTGTAACGATCATCTATGCTAACGAATCAAACAGCACACAATTTGACAATCCACATGCCTTAACTTTTTAGTCTCACAGCATAGCGAGGTGAATGGCGTGTCCCAAGAATAAATGACGACCTAGACCTGACTAATCGTGGTGTAGCGGCAGCTGTAACCTTTGACACTGCGAATTGGCACAGCAATTGTGTATTCATCCGAAAACAAAAAAACTAATATCTGATCAATGAGACGAACTGAACAAAAGGCCAGGCAACACATGGTTATCTGATGATTGTTCTCAAAACATCTGTGGCATAACAATTGTAGATTGCCATAACAAAGCACAATTTTCTATTTATCGAACATCGCAACTTTGAGTACGACAATGACCCGTTACAATACTCCGAACCACATTTTATCGTACAATAAGAAATGGCATACTAAATGAACCATATGTCGAAATGCAAATACGGCTTCATGATGGAGACCTTAGTCATATATAGAAATAACCGTACGTTAATAATTCCGTTTATTCATTGTCAAATTGTTAAATAGTGAATTTCTATATCAAGGCTCTTTTTATTACGTACGCCGAAACGGTACAAAGCGTGATGACTCAATTAAGGAAAATCTTTTTTGTAGTCGATTAGACAGATTTTGCGCAAAAAAACGCTAATATTAATACAACGTTTCGCGTCTTCCCGAAACACCAATTTATAGGCCATATCAATGGTATCGGTTTCATAGATTGTATCAAGGGACCGATCCATCACAACGGTATCAATGAATTAAATCCAATCTATTTTGAAACTATTTTTTTTTCAAGAAATGGCACAACTGTATGTCAAACTGTGTTAAATAATAAGCTGACAGATTTGTGTGTGGAGCTTTAGCTAAAATCTGTTTTGAAATGGCGGAGTGACACATTTAGAGTGATATACTCAGTTAGACTAACCTCTATATTGTTTCCAGTACCAGTTCAGTTGAATCGGATTCATTTTGGGAACTTTCAACGCCTGATGTTTACAATTCGATTTTACAAACTATATAATTTATTTAAGTTTTTCAATGATTTCAGTGCCTGTCGCCGAGTTTACATTGACTGTCTCAATGGTTGAGTTTAATTGTAATATGGTACATGTAAGATTCAACATGGAGGCCTCGTCGAATGTCACGTAATAAACCAAATAATACCGAACACACTGAATGGTTTCGGGAAACAGCATCATATATACATGTCATATTAAGGTATATACGAACGAAATATCGCAAACCGGTGCTTCTTTCTTGATATGAGAATTGCTATCCACAATGGTTTACTTACTATCCCAGTATATTAAATACCTGCATTTGCTCATTCATATATTTCACATGATTTCTCCTATGCTCTTCGTTGTTAAAACAATCATACCGTATTCACAACATTTACGTTTGTGCCGACCGCGCACTAGCGACAGTGGTTTCATGAAAACCTATTTTGTTGGTGTGGCTATCCAGCAACCGTCACTGTCAGTCGTGTTAACCACGTTGATGCATTGAACATATTTTCATATTCGTGATATTATTTTGGACAGGTTTTATGAAGTACATTCATTTTGTAGATGCCAGTTCATTTCCCGTTGAGACTTTCCCCTGCAAACACCAGCGTTGCAATACTTGTCACAAATACCGGTGCAGTGCAGGGTATTTCCAGTCTATTCAAAATGCTATCAATTGCATCTC
The DNA here is from genome assembly GCF_978046115.1 of Saccoglossus kowalevskii. Classification (NCBI taxonomy): domain Eukaryota; kingdom Metazoa; phylum Hemichordata; class Enteropneusta; family Harrimaniidae; genus Saccoglossus; species Saccoglossus kowalevskii. The sequence goes on from NC_140659.1 coordinate 21,491,644, forward strand.
AGACTATTTAATTTACACAAAAAGAACTAAAAGAATCCAGTATTTTCAAGCCTAACACTTTAACAACTGGCGGCATGATTTCCACGTTAAATTCTTTTCCCAATAACCCAGTGATTTGCTGATCAGGGTCATCTGCTTATTTTGCATCACGCTCATTTTGTCACTATGTATTTATATATACTAGTACTACTTTGTTGTCTTCGCTTCATCTGATGGAGTTTATATTAAAGCGGGGAAGTCGTCACTTGCGCATGCGTCAAATGGCCATAGCGTGTCATTGTTTACAAAGAATCGTCTACACTTGAGCTGCTGCGTTTTTTGAGTGTGTTGTTATCATCGTTTGGGACTGAATTCTCGCGCGTGCGCAGTTGACGATCCTCCCGCTTTAATATTTGTTGAATGCTTTTATACTATTTGTTGTTAATAATACAAGATGGTTGGATGATCTTTACCCAATGAGAGAGTTTCCAATTTAGTAAAATTTTCCCCAGTTTGCGTTTTTCTCTAGAAAAGAACGTCCAGGTGTTTTCATTTTGTGTTTTAATCTGCGATGATGATGCCAAAAGTGAATAGGTTTAAATACGTTGATACTATCTGAAAATACAATATTTGGGACAACGATTACCAAATATTGGTCCATGCTGCTTTTATCTATTTTCTACACTCATCAATTCCAGACGTTCCTTTGTAGACAAGCAATGCATTAGTACACAGTCCCTCTACCCCTCTATAGAGGGACTGTGATTAGTATAATGTTAAAACTTCGCAGGAAACAAAACGATACTTAAGAAGCGTGGCCCCCACAATTCTAGACGTATCATGGATTCGCTCACATTCGTATCGTATGACGATTTATGGTTTTTCGGATTAACACGGTGGTAGGTCAATAACACACGCAAAGTACAGATTAAATATGAATTAAACAATAGAAACACAGTGGTAAAATTGCAAATAATCTTTGCGAACGGACGACCAATCTATCCTCACACATCTCACGAGATTACGATGCTTCATGCGTAATCAATTCGCGGCACAGTGTGATATACTTACACGCACGGCCTTGATGAAACGAGAACCTATCAAATACCCGTACTTCACACGTGGTAATGAATATATATTTCAAAAAAAATATTTTTAAGTATATCATTTCTGTTTTTTTTATATAGATAACAGACCCAGTATATTTAAAAAGATTGTCAAAGTGTATATTTAGATTTGTCAGCTGTTGACCTCGTCACAAATTCTGGTCTGCCAGCATTATTTACGTAGGACGCCCTGCACTGGTGGCGTTTAATTGGCGATGACTTTGTTGTTGTACTATCTCAGCTCAGTTTATCTCTGCTGTCGACAGCGCCTAACATTCTCCTTTAGTTGATGTCATATTCCGAACGTATCTGATACATATTCCGAATTACTGACCAATCAGGAACGATGTGACGTCACTTTGCGAGTATTTGAGTATATCAAAGTGAATCTCGCCATCACAGGCTAACTGAGACAAGCGACTTGTATTCGATCGCATCGCACCACCAGTTCGACTCACTCCGTATTTAGGCGTACGCACGTAAGTTGGACAAGCCGAACATATATATATATTGGATATATGCAACTGGATTATAATGGTTGGAAATTTTTTTCCGAACGCAACCACAGACTTCAACGACACGGCAGGCTCGCCCCGTTTCAGTTGTGTCGTACATGGAATGGAATATTCGGTTTGTATGATCATTCTAATGAGCGTTGGACTCGTACTAAATGTGTCGTTCATGTACGTTGTTGCAAGTGTGCGGTCTATGCATTCGGCGGTCAACTGTTTTTTCATCAACTTGTCTTGTGCCGACACTGTTTATTTGCTTATACATCTACTAGTATGGATATTCCGACTAAATCCTGATAAATACGGCTCAATCGTCCGACACCCCGGCTACAGCATCACAGCGAGTTTTACGGATGGTGTAATGTTGTCGACTTCTATTTTCACTGTTACTGCGGTCAGCATAGAGCGACACTTGGCCATATGTTACCCACTCCGGGCTAGGCGCTTGACGGTCACAAGGAGAATAATAACTATTATAGCAGTAATTTGGATTCTTTCCGTCTTGACAAACCTTCCAGAAGCCATCAACTATATGCATAAATGGACAGTGACAACGAAACTGGTGCTAATGTCAACAACTAACTGGGTCCAGATAGTCAGTTTTATTATTTCGTTATTCATTGTAGTTACTGCCAATTTGTCAACTGTGTATATTTACCGACGAAATATTAGAGCAATTAAGTCTGCAGACAACACATCCAGAAAACAAATCTCCCGCCATGAGGGTCAAGTTCTGTCAGCGTGTATAAGCGTTTCTGTTATTTTTCTTGTGTGCGCCACACCTACTATATGCCGAACTCTCCTGATCGTGCTGAGTTGGCACGGATTGCACTCGCTTGACTTAGGCACTGTGTGTATTTTGTCTCAAATATCTCTTGTTTTCGAGGCGATCAATTCCGTCATAAACCCCATCGTGTACAACGCTACAAGTTCGAGGTGTAGGCGAGCATTCCGACAGGCGTTCGGTTGCAGGCACACATGCTCAGGAGAGAATGGTCTCGGTACGCGTAACAGTATGTACAATTCCGAATACAACTCGACCAAACGACGCTGCAAGAACGTAACTGAACTTGATGAAATTTAGCTGTATTGTATATACGCACATACACACTAAATAGCAATAATTACATTTACGGTTGCGTATTAATATGAACTAACTCACCGATTGTGTTATTAAAAGTGTGGACAGCCGCTGCAATGAACAAATTACTACATATGCCATGTCATATCACGCCACCGTGACCTCTTTGTGGTCTTATTTTATGTGATATGATATCCTTTTGTTACTAGTATTCGATTTATACTGACAAACGTTGACAAATTGAATTGATAGACCATCTATCTTCAACAAAACAAAAACATTATCCGTATAAACTAGCCTTGTATTATATGTATTGTGTGGCGAGTTTTTAACGATTATAATTGACCTTAATTCAATGAGTATACTATATCGCGATACCATTACATTTGTTTCCGAACTGGGTTATGATTTCAAGCATTCGTGGCGGTATGTGTACGTATGTTTATTAGCCCTAAGGCATGTCCACAGCCGAAGAATCTGCCCATGGAAAGTGGAATGTCGGCTGCATATTTTTGTATTCGGTTTGTAACTGAATTACGAGGTTTGATTTAACTGGGTTGCGATAGAATGTACGCGCATAGATAGTGGGTCATTCATCTCACTTGCGGAATGGGCGAACACGTTGAAGTGTGACCAGCCGTTTTGTGATAAATTTCCCCGGGGAATAGCAGTCCCGCAGAAACTCGGATGTCAATCGCGTTTGTTATAAGGCAGGTTGAACCATATATTTTTCTTTCTGGGTTCTCGACTCCAAATGTTACACAATTGTATCCACGCGTATTAGTATTAGTATAATAAATAACGCATGTTGCGAGGTCTATAAAAGATAAAACCCAAAATGATGGGATAGGTCAACCGCGAAATAATGATGGTCACACGCACATATTGCACGTAGAATTAATTATGCGCATTATGTTCAACCAGGCACGGGAAATGACAAATGCTCTCATTTCATTATTAAAGTTCTGCTCTCAAGCCGCTCTCTGCCTACGTGACTTTGTAGCAATAATGAAAACTCTCTGTAGAAGCAACATGACCATTAAATTCCACCGATTTCCTAGTTGATAATTGCCATTTCATTTTACAAATGACTTTTAGAGTGCTCAGTAGCCATCGGAGGCAAAACTAACGTCATTGCTTATCGATACTAGCGTGTGGCCTGATAGCAAATTAATAACCGCTGATTTGACATTGGAGTTTATCACATTCCGTTGACATTGTGAAACAGATATCTTGCTGGTGGATCTGTGACTTATTTACTGGCCCAGTGATTTATGTCATTGTTGTTGAAGCTTATTGCAATCTTAACGAGTTGCTGGATGATTTATTTTAATCAAGAATGCGACACGGGGAAAGCAATTAGATTAATAGATTATCAAAATGTTCACATTTGTTGTACAATAATTTGAACTGAAAGTTGTTGTATTTTTCAAGGCTTTGTTTTCAAACAAAGTTGTTCAAAAATAAAGAATACATTGTTTGAATTTAAAACACAATTCAGATGTACATTTATTCAATCATATTCTGTGCGTTTCAATGTCCAAATGTAACTGTTAATACAATTTGAATCTATCTTTTAAAGTTTACCCCGCATACATGATTTTCAATCTTGTCGCCTTGTACAACGCAATAGTGAGATATACTATTCTGCACGCAATATTTACAAATAGATATAAATGATTATCGATTTTTGATCATAAATAACAAACAGACGTATCAAACCGTCATGGTGAAGACCGTTCACATAAGGTAATTCACGAGAAAACACATCGGTCAATCGGCGTACGAGACAAAAACGTTTGCTTCATGAGTTGCCTCGGTTGGATGGCATAATGGCATCTCCTGGATGGGTCAGGCAACATTTCCTAAAACACGTCCAGGCAACTATTCATCCATCACCGCAATTATTCGTCTCGTATATACAGTGAGTAACGTTGCCTCATGTAAGCTTCAACTTTTGCACATGCGCGGAACAACATACTAACTTCAGCTTTTGGCAATCGGGAATAATTCATAAAAAATTAGCCCCCATTTTTCTACAAAAATCATGAATTGTATTTCATTAAAACGTGTTTTGTATGCCTTCATTTTATCTGGGTTATTTATATTCATTTGTCTTTTAATGTAAAATAAAAATATATCATGTAGGTTTCTCAACAATATTAAAAGCTAATGTTGCTGGCATGCATACGTTCATACACTCTTCCGCATACAATATTTATTGTGCAAAACAATACGACTGAAATATACCTGTTTTTTAGACACAACACTCATCAGATTAATATATTAAAAATTAAAATGTAAGAAATCGAAACTAGAAATTTAATATATAATGGGGTGTTACGTTACGATAGATTTGTGCTCATGCGCATGCGGGTGACCGACTACGAATCGCGCATTGAGTTTCCTCGTGTATACGACATTGTTGTTACTTAGTATTATTTATATATATAATTTTTTTTTATATTTTTCATATGTAAGTTGCTACCTTTAGCGCTGTTGACCGATGAATAATAAATACAAATCTCGTTTGCAAGATAGGCGTTTCCTAATGCATTGCCCGAATGCGTTAACGCACGAATCTCATCATGTAAAACTGCCCTTAAATGTTGAAACTGGTGGTCATTTCACTTGTGTTTAGTACGTTCATTGGGTTTTTTATTACAACTGTATACGCTTTGTATATTTTGTGTATTTTATTTATCAGCGGTGATTGAATATTGAATATAATTATGATAAATCAATAAATCATTTCGCTGTTAACGCATTCCGCCTTTATTTGACTAATGTAATGCGTGTTACGTAACAGTAGTCGGCATATGGATGTTGGATGAGTTATACTATACTACAAAAACGTACACACAAAGGATTTTCAAATTATAAATGCAGTTCTTAAAAAGGTGATGCTAACAGTGTCGAGTGGATATGTGTTGTAGAGTCCAAAATTCACCTTCAGGATTAAAATCGGATAAGATATTATAAATATCATTAGGTATCGTTATTTGAATATTGCGCAGGATTATAGAAACACCACCACAGCTGTTGACATTCTCAGTATATAAAGATATTTACAAGATTGTTCCTGATTGTCTACCCAACTCTAACATCTAACAATACAACCAATCTGAGAGCAGCTTGTTTATTAACAGATCCATGTCGACGTATTAAAATTTCATTCTTGCTATAGGCTTTGACTCGCAGTCAACTCACTGAATAAGACACAATGTTTTGAGAGTAACATCGAACACAGTGGTACACTGTGGTACACAATATCCTAAAGCGAAATATATCCAAACACGATTATTACAAACTGGCTGCTAAGTAGGGCGATTTATTTATCACTGAGAAATCCCGAAATGCACATATAGTTTAACTAACACACACGGTAAAGGCTGATTGATTTCAGTCTCCCGGGCTAGGCCAACTATCATATGTCTTATTTATCTACTCTGTTATTTATAAATCATTTACAGAGGCGTAACGACTGCCACTCTCAGCGTTTAAATTTGATCCACAATCTTTGCAATATATATGAGATAATAAACGAACTATTGACATTTTGGGTCCATCAGTAACAAAAGTCATTACCCTAGAAACCCCATTAAAACTAAACGCGTTTAAACTTAGCATAAAAGTATACTGAATATACTGAAGCAGAATGCTAGGGGGCATTCTCTACTTAACATCCTTAGTAACGTCCTTACAATTGGCTGTATCTTTTAAAACGACAAATGAAATCGTAATAAGGTTTGGCATCCGTTTCGAGGATACGACATATGATTTAATTCCCTGGCGTTGTGCGCTCAATAATGTTTTTTGACATTTCCTGTAAGTAGTGCTGATTATACCCTTTCCAAGCACAAGATAATACAATTAGATAATATGTACTCGTTTACGAATTCATCTATGTGTTTATCTCACGTACTGGCTTCCAAGTCAAACAGATATTAGCTAATCGAATGCCTTCAGGTTCAGGTTTTTATGCTAAAATACTCTGAGACGAGTTAGAGAGAATCACAAATTGATTAATTCTAGCATTTCCAGACAGCAATGCGCGTTTAGATTTAAAACATTTTCGATAACAAATAATTACAATACAATATTATTAAATAACAGTCAAACTAATTTAAGATATCTGAGTATTATGTACATGTCGCCATATACTCCGAGGGACACAGTGAACACTGGTCAAATTTGCAAATCAAAAAACGATAAACACGAATCGACATGTTCCCTGAATATTAAAAAAGGTTCTTATTCAAAGCGTCCCAGTCGTCGAGCCGCGACAAGTGCAATGGGCCCCCATATACATTGCTTGTTCACACGAAATTCGAACTCTCGCTGCACGGTTGTCATTGGTGCTTTATCATCAACTTCGCCTGCATTCTTTGATCAAATACAAGAGATATTAAGTTGAAACATAATATAATTAGACCAACGCAGTCCGCGTCTTCCACATTGTTATCGCTACTCACGTTATCCACGTGAATCGCGTTAACTGAGTTTCACGTTATTCACGTTCGCTGTTCAAATGCGCTGAGAAATTTCTGTTATTTGATTTATAGCACATTTTATTTCCATCATCCAAAGCTTGTCTCTGTTTGAAATATATCAAAGTGCTTTTAATAAGTTCACCTAACCTAATATACCACATAGTACGACTACCATATGTTGTAATGTGTTGAAATATTGTTCTACCATCATGGCTGTAGGCGTCTATTAAAGTGATGATGTACGTTGTTCAATTTACTCAGTTACAGAGGAATCAGTTTATTTACATCGATATCAGGCACAGCATAACACAGGACAGATAATGGAAATGAAGTGAGTAGAGCAAAACAAATATGGTATTGGGGAAGGAGGTCATTAAACACCCCGTGTCAGCTATTCTTTTTACAGCATACATGATATCATTAGAGGTTGCGTTCCAAAATGATTGATGTCAACTCGCGTTACTGCATGGAAAACAACACAAGTTAAGGGATTCGTAGCACATCAGTATAGTCGCGTCATACAACTATAATTTGCGTGTCTACCGCTAATGTTTGATGAAAAACGCAGCAGTGAGTTGTGTTAATTCCATACTTATTAATTGCTGACTGCTCTAAATGGCCGAAAAAAGGCATAATAATAAGGCATAACATTAAATACAGTGATTATGAAGGTTAGTTTGATCTGGCCGACGTGTATACTTGTATGGTGCTTTTACCGGGACGACAACGCTAATGAGATTATGGGCCAGTGTGATAAGTTCCGTTGACAAATGGATTGTTAAAGCCCAGGAGTAATATCTATACATTCGTGCCAAACCGTAATCGAACAAAAGAAACATCATGATTCTAAGATCGTTTTACGCTAATTGACTGTCACGCCGTCATCACAACAACTAAGTCATTCAAAGTAGTGTGATGTGACACAGCAGTGGAAATCGGTGTTTTTGAATGAAAATAATGAATCCGAAGTTAATACAATCTACCTTAATCTGTTAATCTACCCGACTAAAAGTACACGTGTCGGAAAATGAAGTAATGGAGCTTTCAGCCAATATGCCTATCTATTGCGTCCATTGTGATTTAGATAGTTGTTTTTTCCATATTCCTTTAGCATATTCACTAAGAAATATTGTGAGCATGTGCTTACCCGAAAACGGAATTCTATTTCAACAGAGAAGATATGATGGGCTCATCCACTTCTATTGCTTAGTGTATCTTACGGACACCCATGTAGTTGTCAGTTGTCAACATGGGAGTATCATGGAATGTAACCGAGTAAATTTACCATCCGATCGTTACAAAATCAATACGTATCACGGGATACCAACACCATCATTTGAATGTGATTCTATTTACTTTTCTACATCCATCGTGTATGGCGTTGATTATAAAAACATAGCTAGTACATTTGTTTTTTCAAACGTTTGATAAGATCTCGCATTTATTCAAAATTCCAAGCCTTGAAACTCAATCTGGACAGTATATTGACAATATAGATTTACAAGTGTTGTTTGTATACACAATGCGATGTACAATCTCCCTGTTAACACAACGGTTTACTCTAAAATCTCGTTATTAATACACGTGTGAGGTCTGAACGTTTAAAAAGTATGTGATTTACTATCGTCAAATTGACGTGCTCATTATATAAAACAAAGAGGCATTTGTGGATTTACAGGATACATCACAAACAGTGAATTTTTACTTGACGTACGCTTGATTTAAAACTAAGTTAAGTGAGACATTGCCCTCTGTTTTGAACGCAGAGTTCTCATCATAGAACTGTTAACGGAATATTAGTGTTCTATTAAGGACTCTGAAATTCTCTTTACTTCGCATGGAGACGGGAGTGCGGACAGGATTTGCACTTAGTGAAAATGCCTTGCAGCCAGGGTAGATAAGTGAATACAGTTCCGTTTTGATCATTCTTTAATGATATCACAAATGATTGTGTTAGAGTCATCGGCAGTTTTGCTTGCAACGTAACACACTCTCCAACATGACGGTTCCGTGTTAATCAGCGTAGCACTTTTAGTCCGCGCGGTGAAAACATTACGTGATAGTACGTTACAGGAAACTACGATTTATATTGTTAAAAGTCTAACTTATATAGAAAACGCATATTATAATAACGATTCAGAAACGGCATTGCAAACGATGTGAATTTCATTGATGAAAAAACGAAGATAAGACTGTGTCATTATACACAACTAGATAAGTCAGATAACAATCATCCATATCACGAGGAGAGGAAGACGTGCTACGTTGTACCTTGCAAACATGTATTTCACGTCTAATTGGTCCACGGTTTTACCGAACAAACTATAGCTTCCTCTTTATGATCTCAATTCATCGTCCAGCCGCAAGAACCAAGTGTGTGTGCGTCTACGGCTACGTGTCGACAGTTGTTAATCAAGAAGGCGTCCGATTTGTTCATATTTAAAGATTCGATATGTTTAAAGGTATTTTGAGTCGTGGATGTCACGAGAAGTGTGGTATTACGTAGTTCTCAGGCAGCTTCTTATAGGCACATGACTTATATAATGATCAGTATGGCAGAATTTTGAAGCGACGAGAAAGAAGATGTTCACTTTAAAAAGCATTTTATAGCTGCACAACAAGTAGAACACACTGTAACAATTACTGATATCGATGCAAAACTGTTTTATTTTCTGTCGAACGTTTTAATAATTTCACGGATTAAAAAGCGATGAATCTCAATTTTGTCATTTTATTTACATGACCTTTAAGAAACGTTTATTATATTTTTACATGAATGATTTATCTACTTTATACATCGGCCAAGTGATAAACAACGCGAGTAGCTAATCAACGTTGCAGATGGTGTGGTAAACAACGCGAGTAGACAATCAGCGTTGCCGATGGGGATTTCCCGCAATAATGAAAGACTTGGTGTTTCTGCCTTGAAAGTTTCAATGTGTTGTTTAGAGAGTGAAGTTTTTTTGCAGTCAGCGAAGTCGTAACGCAGGTGTAGGTCTGGATTCTGAGTTGTGGTGGAAATTAGACAATGATTTGTTGATGAGGAATTATGTTGACCTCGCCTAGCACTTTAAATAACCGAGGAGTTGTTCCGGGCTACGCCCTCACACCACCATAGCATGTTGCAGTACATATATGCAATGCATTATGGGGGAGAATGCATCGGAGGTAGCGCGCATTGTAGTTAAAAACCATTCGAATTTATTATAAATCACATGAATTTGTACAAAATATTGCAATACACACACCAACTCTCATCAAAGTGGTCACCGCTCCTCGTAAGACGCCGTGGTACCTTGCCTGCAACAACTCTAATAGTGTCTATTCTGTCATATTCTACACATTGGACCGATTAGTTTGATATATCATATGTTTATTTTTAGTTAATAATTATAGCGATAAAAACGCAAATTTGATCAAATTATGTAAATTAGGGGATGACCATGCCAAAATGGTGAATGTTTATATTTATTTTCTTGTTCAGCACGAAAAAGCAATTCTAATATTTTGTGACTGTGAGGGTTGGGAAGTTGCATGGTGGACCACGTAAAGCAGCGTCACAAGACTTGTATGCACTTTCAATATGTCTTATTAACTCTCCGCTTTCAGTTATCGTTTTGGCCATGATACACAGTTATTCAATTGGAAACTAGTTTTAATAATACGACCTTGACATTTACACTCAGTAATCGGATTGAATAACTAATTTATTTTGACCTAAACCCAATTTGTGTTATATTTAAATTTAGTATTTTCTAATACCCGATAGAATGGTTTCGATTGAAAATGAACTAAGTGTTAGTTAGATTTCAATCGCGGTATTTTATTTAGGCTACATTAACACAGTCATTGGGGAATAATCATTAAGATAGATTCACAATATGCAATCGGCGTGTCTTACGTAATGGTGACTTTTGATCATTTTTTTTATTTCCTTATCTTTTTTCCACGCTTCACAACTTAAAAGCATATAATTGATACTATCCATGATAATCTTCAATCTTCAGGGTGACATATATGGTAATGTTCATTCATTATGTCCTCACTCCATGACGCAAGTGTTCAATTCACTTACATGTCATTACATAATCGATAACGTATCAAGTAACAAGTCAGAGCCTTGATTCCTATGAGCTCAGTAATATCTCAGTAATATCTGGTCACTATGAATTTTAAATTAATCCCTAGCATGTAGTTAATTGAATCAATCAATCTATGTGTGTGTATATCTAAAAGACAATCTTCACCCACATTTTACTTTGTATTCCTTTTATAATAGTATATATAAATAAAACATTAGAATTGATGACGTCACCGAATAGTCACAGAACGGTGTTACAGGGTTATTAGCAAACAGATTAACCCCCATCATGGCTGACTATAGCAAAACAAGGTAATTTGGAGATATTGACGGTTCTACCCATTGCAATTGAATCATTATTATAAATTGTATTATTTTGAATATTTTAAGAAGTTTCAGATGTCGTTTAAAACGCGTGTGATTTAAAGCGTTGGTGATGTTAAATCTTATTTCAAATTCCACCAACCTCAACGTCGCCGCGCACATAAATTCGTTCTACCCACAGTGTCGATTCGTCAACGAATGTAAAACAGATGCCTGTCGAATTGACTCCGAAATTGGTAATTATGTAGTAATTGATTTACTTTTGTAATATAAAGTTGAATTACTTATATACAATATTTTAAAACATGCTAGTTGTTTGTAAACAAACTTATTATCAAGAAAATCGACGGTTTTTTTCAAGATAGATTTGTAATCGTTGCAGAACTTCAGATATTCAACATTTACATTCATTACATATTGGAAACATGTCTTCCACGCCTAAAATATATACATATATGTCAACATATTGATACAGTAATCCCTACAGTGTAGAAAATGTATCTGTGTATTTGTTATTATTATTAAAATATATTGGCGTGTATGATATATTAATACATCAACGTAAATAACAGTTATTGGAATAAAGCTCGATTTGTCATATCCAAATATGATAATTAACAAAATATAATAATATAATATTATAGGGAATATAGATGGTAATGGCGATAAACTGAATTTCTTTCGCAACAATTTGAGAAACATGTATACCTTTGCAGGCTAGAATTCCTTTTCGTCATTTTTGTTTGGTATACCGATTCCATACTCAAAGAACGCTTTTTATTGATTTTCAAGGATATTTGTTTCTCGATGTTATGGAATGTTGACTCCTTTATAAACTGAAGCCCATTATAGGTACTTTTGTCCATTGGGATTCTCTCAGATCAATTATTTCTTCTTTTTAACAATAAATCCATAATATAACGAGGTGCTTTATCAGAAAGGAACTTGTATACTAAGGTACAGATATTATGTTACATAGAAAAGAAACTGAATGATTAGAATTTCTTTATTTAGGAGTGTTTTGTAGTAATTGATTTGATCTGAAAAGACTACTCTCAGGACTTTCTTCGAATCTCTCGAGTGAAGCTGTGTTTCATCAGCAACATCTATATCTTACCCATCCACAGAGCATCATATATGAAAACAAGTATTGTAAAGATTTCATTTGACATCACTGGGTATGAGTCACTTTAATCTGCGACGAACCGGTTGTTAGGCAACTTTCTTGCAGATATATGCTGATAAAATGTTAGTCTCTTGTCTACCCAATAGTGCAATTGAGTCTTGAATTATTTATTCTTTTCTTCAGCGTCGTCATGCATACTATGTATCCTCGTAATAACCTCATATTATTATAGATGTTTGAGTTAACGTAGTATATTTAATTAGCATCAGCATATGCATTTAATTAAAGAAATATGTTAAAAAGAAAAAGATCCCATGACCGATGTTTGAGGAACTCTAACTTAATATACCGCCAGTCTGAGAAGCAATTTTTGATCCTGACTCTCGGTGAGCGGTTTGTCAGATATTTTTGCAGTAGATTTATGCTACTATTCTGAACTCCTTAAACCGATAATTTTGAAAAACGAAATTTATAAGACAGAAAGTCATTCAATAAATTCATTGAGGTACGTCAATGGATTTGTTTAAATCAAGTTCATGCTTCCAAATTCCGACTAGGTGTAGCAGTGATGCCCCGTAGCTATAATGTAAAAAAGATTCAGCACAGACTTGGGTAGATGGCTAAAACTTGCTCGAACATTCTTCCAAAAACCCACAGAACAGTGATAGGTCTATAGGTAAATTTGTCATTTAGATCGCCCTTTTTCGTGTATATGCTCGACATTTTTCTCCTAGTCAGCATGGAGAGAGTTTGTATACATCTGTTAATAATGACATTTATGGATTACAGAGCACACCTGATGCATCTTTGATAACTCTAACGGGATTCATATCAAATGTAGCAGATTTGTGATGATCCAGTCTACTAATAAGCTTAAGAATTCATGCCCTTGATGTAAATTTGAACGACAGCCATGCTGGAGCTGTTGTTATTTGACAGGATCGAGATGATTGGCAGAATTCATTGCTGCACTTGTAAAAATATATTAAAAGTTTGAGCACATTTAGCTTTATTGTTCATTGTGCTTTCGTTTTCCACTAGTTTAATTTCGTCGCCTGATGCGTCAAATGCATCATGTTACCTTGACCATAATTCCTGCGGCACGAATTCATTCATGACTGAGATCAATATATAATATAATGAATTTACCCCCCATATGAAATTTGTTTCCAATGATCATGACTGCAGGTAACTAAAAGAGGCACAGCTGAACGATGGAATCACATCAGTTGCACGAGTTAGGAGTCAGTCTGAAGGGAGGGTCATATTTGAGAGATAGATTCACAATTTTGTTACGTGGTGGGCGTCTTGTGAAATTCATAGGTCATTCGTTAAAAAAAGGTTTCAATAGTCGAAACAGGCAAAAATGTCAAGTAACCCCTTAGACAACCATCGACACATAATATGCACTGCGTGTTCGCCTAAATCCATGCTTTCAGATCATGTATAATATATTATAATAGCAAACTCAGTAACGTTGTTTTCGTTGTTTCGACCTTAATTTAATGAGATGTGGTGTTTGTCAGACATAATTCTTGCATATATATGTAAATTTGAAAGTGTGGTGGTTGATGCCACATTCATTTTATCATTATCGTTCAATGGTTGCAGATGTCTTCCACTCGCACAGTTTGAAAGTACATTGTGTGTTGATGTTTGAATTACTGTTGACATAGATACTGTGTATCGTGTATCGTTGAAAGACCTTATTAACCCGAACGCTCTTCTAGTAGGTATGTGGTATGTGTTTTGTTATCTGTAGCTAGCATGTTTACAGTGGCACAGGCGCGTAATTGCCAAGGCACAAAAGCAGTAGAATCTTTGTGAGAAGTTAGGTAGCGTCTAGTTAACTACTTGTTCCTCACATTCATATCCAAATACATATACACAAAAATAATACACAGCATACACACAATCATTTTGAAACATGGTTTCCCTGGTTACGATGTATGGAACACAATCCAAGACGCGGATTTATAGCGCGAAAAGACCAAACATATTCTAATTTATTCCGCATTGGAGTGATAACAGTTCAACTGAACAAAACCACTTTCAGAAAAGAAAGATATGTGTATTTGGATAACCATTTGGCTATTACAAGTGGTACTCATTGGACGGCTGTTTTTGGAAACAGATTGAATATCAATTATTTAACAAATTCTGCTAAATGACATTAGAATTAAAATAAAATTGGATATCTACTTTGCTACTACACGTGATGTGCATGAAACGATGTGATTGGAGAATCTGTTAGCACCTCTAGGTGATGAGCGTATATTAAATAGTATATTTTTTCGGAACAATTTGCACTTGCAATGTCTAAACACTGTTCTTCATTTTACTAATGGCATTGGATTTGTTTTTTGGAATATCACTTTGACAACCGAATGAATATTATTCTTTTGCTCCACAGTTTCCATAAAACACTATCCAACAAAATAGAAATAGATAATACAGCTGTAACAAGTGAGTTGTCAGACAAGTGCAAATGTGAAAGAAAACTAAAACACTTCTTTTTAACAATTTCGTCAAACGTTAAAGGAGATATACCAATAAACATAAAACTATTGCTTTGAACATATGCAATATGCACAGACGGTTAACGTGGCCAATTTTACGATGTACCCCCAGGACAAAAAACATGTACCGGGAATTATAATCAAAATTGTTTACATTCTAAAAAATAAGTGAAGCAATACACAAACAGGTTTACACAGCATTGGGAGTGAAATATTTGTCTCAACATAAATTAAAGTAGCAACGACAGCATATTTCATTTTCATTAGTAATTTTAAGCATTAATTATGAGTTTCTTTCGGTCATGCTGTGAGGTTGTAGAAATGTCAAGGAATGTCGTCAATGTAGTAATGAGATCGGACCAAATGAACCGAATTATAATGTTCCACTTCAGTTACATTTATCTTATACACGTGGACACTGCAATACTGCAATGCGTTTTCCAAATTAATTAGTAACGACCACATTGTAGCAGACATACACAGAAACAGATGTATTTGCATCTTACCGTCAGTCTAACATTACTGCTTCGCATTTGGGCAATCATTTACATCAGTCGTTTCGTCCGTACTCTCATTCTTTTCTTTCACTCTCAAGCGAACAGTTGATCATTATTACGAAGTTGAAGACAACATTTACCAACAAACGTAATTACATGCATCAATGACTCACATTGGAAAATCCAAACGCAAATACAAAAACGTCTAATTTCTAACAACGCATACGTACGTGTCAGTACTGAAATGAGTTGAAGTTTTACATGCTAATAACCTAATTATTTCTTGTGATAAACTAATCATGGCGGACTTTCCATCTTGTACGTGTCGTGTTTACAAATTATAGTGCTTTGGGTTGCCTTCTTTCATATATCAATATTATCGATATGATTATATCAGACAATTGTATAACCTATATATATAAAACTAGTGATTTAGGTATGTAGTGCATGTTTTTTTCCTTCCGTCGATATCATAACGTGTATATGAATTTTGTGATATTTAAAAGTACAATGTACAGTATTTTCAATTTCAATTTTCTATCTATAATATAAACTCACCGTGTTTTTGTTTTGTTTTCTTTTATATTTGCCTTCTATATTGATTTCTTTTTTAACGTGTTCTTAAAAGTGGACTTTGTCACTATTAGTGTTTTGTTTAAATGTTCCAACCTATGTACCCTTATCTATTATTCACTTATTCTCCGTGTTCACCCTCCCCTCAACAGCGCAATCCCCTACATCTATTCGTGCAGACAACCCGGGGATAAACATATCCGTTTTCACGAGTCAGCAGCTAATACCATTAGGTACGACCCTCAGAAGAAATGTCAAAGTTATCTTCTACATCACACTAGCGACCGTAATCTATTGAGCCGTGGCTATTATTGCGGTTCAATTTAATATCCCAAATGAGTAAGGAAGGGCGTAACGACGTGGCTTTTTAACAATATAGACACGGGGATATTGGATCACGGTCACTAGAGATGGACGGAAATGAATACATTTTACCAGTGAAAGTGAAAATAAATCACTGCTTGATAACACAGGCGTGTGCAATTTGACGGCAGCCTATGCATCAATGAGTCATACATAAAACGAGCAGAAGAACGGCTAATTTCTTAACCACGCTAGTACGCAATATGCGTTTGTTAACGTATGATTGCATATTAATTTATAGTTTAGCATAACGGGTTCATACTATCATATGTGTATTTCTCATACGACAGAGTGCCAATATACAACTAATGTTGCCAAGCGTTACCGATTAATGGCCGACTATTTTGGGTTGTTAGATTAGAATATGAACAGAAATGTTTAATTAAATAATTGGACAGATGAAAATTAAAAAAACAAACAAAAAAGTATCTTGCAATGAAGAAAAATACGTATAACCCCGTCATAATAAAACAAAACAAAACGGTACGGTAATCTCTGCATTAACTTTTTCTGTCAGCTTCCTTTAGAATATTAACGTTAGTGACGTAATATATATTTCCCTGGTGTCATTTCACCGTCTGCGACCTGTATCATTTGACTAGACCTTTAAAAGGTCTTACAATTTCTGTGTTTTTATTCCAACTCCCATGACAACCGTGGTTCATATGGGCCATGCATAGAGCTGAACACGATTTTATCGAATGTGTGCAATAGATCTCGTGCATGATGGAATTTCAAACGTCATCGCTTACTTGCATACTTGGAGTGACGGCCATATTATAGCCTCTAAAAAGGTGATAGAAATACAATCTCCTATACTAGTAGAATGCTCGTATTATTGTCATATTTTAATGTGAATCTGTAGTTGATGTGAAGACAACTAATTAATCTTCTCCTTACCTGTCAATCAAGCATGTTAAATTCACCCCAAATAGTTGGACGCTTAATTCAAATCAAATTAAAAAGTGGACACGTAACATTTAAAAAAAAGTATCAGCATAGTATGTAATTACGTATATTCATATCTAGATGGCTGTCAGAACTCTTGTGATCTTCTTGGAAACACGATAATTACATTACTGTCAGGATACTATCATACTATCATGATTGGCGCATTGTAAGTCATGCTTTTTGACGGGTTACACAGACTCTGAAACAATTTCCGTTTTATATCTGAAGCATGAAAGGATGAGTATTTTAAAACTTAGATTTATAAACTGTACAGCGTCTGTGATCTATGATGATAATGTGCATAAATAAAACACCAATTTCTTAATTTTTCTCAGTTTTTCCGGTCTATTCATCAATACATTTGATCTATTTCTATTTTCATTTCATACGTCTCAAGTAGAAAATTCGGAAATTGCTTTAATTCCTCCGTGACATTGGTTACATCGCCTACATTTATAATTACGCGGTGGGTGAAAGAATTACACCTAGCTCCGTTGTTGAATGATTGAAAGATAACCAACAACATATTGTTTGAAATCAACAATACCACTACGAATTTGATGGATTTCGATGAGTTTAGAAAAACGCACCCTGGTTGTTGAAAGCACATGTGACACACATCACGTGTCATTCTAGCATATCCAGCAAGAGGTAAAAACGTATATTTACAGATCTGAGGCTGGCACCCCGGCTAAAGATTTACTTTCCGCTTTTATTAATGAAGAGCAAAAAATCCGAACTGTCAAACAAATCTACAAGAAGCGGACAGTTTACATTAACGATATTGACAGTGTATTAAAGAGCATTAACAATAAAACTGTTTAACTGCAAACTGAATTAATCCAGGTAGTAAACTACAACATTGTCACTTATGTTCCATTCAATCTAAATTTACCATGTTTGTATAGATGAAAATTAGGGTTACAATTTTAACTAACAGAGTGAACATATTTTAACACATACGACGAGACACAGAATTAAATTGATTTCATTGTAACAGCATGTCAATCAGTTATTATTCCATACAATGACAACCATTTACCCGAAAACTCATCCATGTAAATAAAGAGACAATGCAAAACCACTGGGTATTAAAAAAAAGTCATAATAATTTGTTAATTCGAGGTTTAATAAGACCAATGGATTTACTTAACCTTTTGCAACCTTAACACCATAGCTGTATATATGTACGTATACGCTACCTGTATTGTATTCGACTTCCAAACGGCTGTAAATATACACATACTATACACATTATCTGATTCGTTGTAAAACATCTGTGATTTCATCAAGTGTGAAACTTCAAAATTTAATAAAAGAAGGAAACATATGTTACTAATGAAATGAATTTGACACGAATTCATTTCACCGTTGATGGACATTGTGTACATTAAACATAATCACGTTAATGTGCAACTTTTTTCCGTCGAGTGACATACGTATCTGAAAGTATCAATCTAATATTGGAATAGTGCCAAGTATGAGGTTCTTGATTGAGTGAAATATATCTCAGTAAAAATTCCTTTTTTTTTGCAATCACATTAGTAATGCAATGAAATCGGTGTCAATCACCGGCATCTGATATTGGTTCTCTATACTTTAAAAAACGAGGAGGCAGTTGCTGTTTACTCGCAATACTACTCTTTTACTAGCCATGGTCGGGGTCAGTACTAATTATGTTGAATATTAAAATTTAACTTGTATTTCGAGAAATACAAGTATGACAAATAATGATAAATTATGAACCTCTGTTGTTTGTACTGTAACGTATTGTTTGTTCAAAAGAGCTTAACATTATGGAGGAGCCATATAGTTGTGCTCTCGTCGAAACACATTCAGACATCCTATGTTTTTTGTTTGAAATAAAGAAACACATAACTGCATTAAAATGTCAACTTCTTGAGCTCCCATACGTCTGGAGCTGTTCTGCTACATCAAATCTTCCCAAAATAGCATTACATATTAAATAAGATAAGATATTGGAATTACACAAACGCAACCAACGTCATTGTAGCTCTGAAGCCAGTATACACACATTGGTGATACAAAAAACAACTATTACATTTCGAGAGAACTATTACATTTGATGAGAAAGTTTGAATTGAGTTATGGACTGGATATACGTTGTTCATAATAACCAACCTTTTGGTAGTATATTGTCAATTGAAGTACGAAGCTGTTACTATGTGTAGATCGATGACTGGAACTGAAGACATCTGAATGACGCTGATTAACAAGCATTTTAGTCCTGATTGCTTCTTATTTCGTACGACATTTACACGTATATAAAACCACAATTTGATTCTCAATGACACCAAAGCATGCTTTTTCTAATATCTTTTCACAGGGCAGTCTGCCTTACCCAATTTTGAAATGTATCTGGTCATATGAGTATGAATTCTCTTCTACAAGTACAAGTAGTGTTCATTCCAAGGCATGTTAGCTCCTTTTTTCTTCTTTCATTTGTCATGCGGCATTTAGTGGTTTTCAATAATTTAAAAAAAAACCCACATGGAGTGATATTTCTTAAACGTTCACAAAACCATGACTAGTTGATTGTGTACTCGGATGTTCAACAATTAGTCATGTTAATAAAAGCAGACAACCGATTGACCCGTTAATGTATAATTAACATAAAATAACACATCCTCATTATAAAGAAATAACGCATGGGATTAAGCCCGAATCCATGTGTCTAAACCATCATAGTATTTCTCACTGCCTTCATGGCATGTCACATATTGCAGGGACGGATAATGGGATGTTTGGTTGGACGAGTCTTTACAATAATGACATGATCTCATTCAATTACAGAAAAAATATGTTCATTTCTAGATTAATACTATATACATTCCGATCCGTAGAAAACAACAGGGAACACGACACCAGAGAGCGTCTGATCGGTTGCTCCATAGAAAAACACGATGACAGCTATTGTCTCATTGGTTGTTCCACGGAAAACACGATGCAAGTTAGTGTCTCATTGGTTGGTTCATGGGAAATACGACGACAGCGAGTGTCTCATTGGTTGGTCCATGGAAACCACGACGACAGCTACTATCTCATTGGTTGGTCTATGGAAAATTCGACGACAGCTAGTGTCTCATTGGTTGGTCCATGGAAAACACGACGACAGCTAGTGTCTCATTGGTTGGTTCATGGGAAACACGACGACAGCGAGTGTCTCATTGGTTGGTCCATGGAAAACACGACGACAGCGAGTGTCTCATTGGCTGGTCCATGAAAAACACGACGACAGCTAGTGTCGCAATGGTTGACCCACTGAAAAATATGACGACAGTTAGTGTCTCATTGGTTGGTCAATGGAAAACGCGACGATAGCTAGTGTCTCATTGGTTGGTCAATGGAAAACGCGACGACAGCTAGTGCCTCAATGGTTGGTCCATATAAAACACGCAGCCGTCTAGTATCACATAGGTTGTTTGCTTAGAAATGTCAATTTAATATATTACTTTTCACGCTCTCTCCTCAAATTAAAGGGCGGTAGTCGTCGCGCCACGCATGCGCGAGATATATGGGGCTCAGATAAACAAAGATGGCGACTTTGACTGTTGCGCAGACCAACGAGTACATACGTTACCAAGCTTTAATTAGGTATTATCAGGCGACTGGAAGGTATGGATGGAGTCACCGGCGGTAATTAGTGCAAGTCGTGCCCAGGTCAAATCTCATACTTGTAATTTCCATTAAAATAGCGCATTGTATTGTAGGGAAAATTAATGTTCATCAACACAAATTTCGCACATGCGCAGCGCGACGACCAACGCCCTTCAAATTTAGCGGATCACATATGATGTGCGGCCGTGATCAATGCAGCCTAATCCATAATTAATGATTATTGGTTGACACCTATGTCTTTTTTGTAATGTTTTTCTAACTTTAATTGCTAAGTAACAATGACTACTACAATGAACATTTTATAAAAATTAATGTATGTATTTCTAAAACTTTCCAGACTCTAAATTTGTTATTACCAAACGCTTCAGCGTGGCATTAAGAGTTTGTTTTCAGGGGTGGGTGATACCACGGTGGAAAATGGATGCACACATGGGGTTAATTCCTTGAATTGCAATATAAAGGGTTCAGGCTGAAATACAATATATAGTGTTTTCATGTTTCGTCTGATATTTCTGTGGTATTCTGCTGCTGTAAGTAATGCACGATTTGTTCCGAAATTCACTATGCTGTGTGCATTCCAGACTTATTCGTTTTTTGCTGAAAACACCCCTATTTTTTAATGGCAGAGTCGAATAGTTTCACTCCCACTGGGAAATGTGCATTGTTGCTTGAATGCTTTAATTTTCCAGACCGGCGAAAGAGTATGCAACAGCCAATTTTAACAGCCTTTCACATGATTTTACTCCGAATGTCAACATGAAAAGCGGCTAGTCCATTTTACGCAAAAGTAATTGGGAGTAGAATATGTTAGGGATAGTATCACCAGAGATGTGTATAGTGAGAAGTAATATATATTCTTCTTTTGCATCGCTGAGCATTTCTGTTTTAGTATACTGGTTTGAAAATGTTGAATATGTATGATTTGCAATGGGTTTTTTTTACTGTAACTCCCCTATTGATCGAATCCCGGGTTTGAAGGAGATGAACAGAATGAAAAATAAAATCTATAAAAAATACCAGTTGAAGAATATTAGTTGCTCTTTCAAATTTCGCCAAAGCATTACCTATATTTTATTTATATCTATACCTATAGTTTTCTTGATTTATTCTGCAGATATAGCCTTCATCCCTTGTCTATTTCTTACACTAGATACTAGCCGATACCCCCCCCCGCTCATAGGGAGTGCGTACAGTTGATCATAGTTCCTGAGCTCCCTGTGGTACGACCTGCATGTCAAGTATGAACAAAATTAGCCAAGCCAAACAAAATCTCAGAGGAGTTAAAAGCCGTTGCTGGTTAAAAGTTACCCCAACGTTGGGTCAATTTTCTCAGTAATGAAAATAGACATACAAAACAGTAAATTGTTGCCCACACTCAAGCTGAGTAGAATGAGCTACGTCCATGCTTTTTAATCAAATGTAGGGTGTGATACATTTGGCGTGAAGGTATTCAAAATATCAGTTATTGGCTGTTGCCATGGAAACGGTGGTCAGAATTTGTTTTCAGATTTTACAAATAGTAGCTTTGTGCCCACACTCAAGCTGAGTAGATTGAGCTTTGTCCGTGCTTTTTAATTATAGAAATGTAGGGTGTGATACATTTGGCGTGAAGGTATTCAAAAAATCAGTTTTTGGCTGTTGCCATGAAACGGTGGTCAGAACTTGTTTTCAGATTTTACAATAGTAACTTTGTGCTGAGTAGAATGCGCTATGTCTGAGGTGTTGTATCCTAAGTTTGTAGCAAGAGATTCATTTTTTCCCATATTTTTCCTAATAACTAGGATGAAGGTTTGACCTACCTGCTAAGTTTGAGCGAAATCGGCCAAGCAAAAAAAAAAAAACAGAAGAATTTATACGTGAAAACACTGGAAATCACAGACAGACACACAAAAGTGATTTTAAGGGCAATCGTAGTGGAGCGGATTGCCGATACCATGTTCATTTGCATATTGACCGTGAAAATACCAAAACAAATTTTTGCATTGGTGATATGCAAATTAGATTTAGTCAAAATAAGTGACTGCCTAGAAGTTCCATTAATGTTCAAATTTCATTTCACTCGGCAAGTATATTCATGTACCAAAGGGTAAAATATCGTACTTCTAAATATTGTTTATTTATATGTTTCGAAAAACGCTACTCTTGAAAGGACTACTTTGTTTACTCCCAGACCTCATTTGCATATGTGGTGTGGTAAAACCGATTTTGATTTCAAGGACGAATCAAAATAAACTGCAGTACATATGTAATAATGTGGAATACATTTTTAATGTAAACATTTTTCAGGAGAAATTGAAATAAACAAATTATATGACAACGAACTTAATTATAATTTCAGCCTCCAGTTCAGCACTGATTAAATAAAGTACGTCGTCTTTATGCCAACTTGAAGTTATTCAATGCCTACATCAGTGACTTCAAAATATATGTTTCAATCCCAGGAATTTCACTTGCTATTAATTGCATGAGAGTACCAGTCTTTTTTTTTCTATTGTAATGTCAATTTCTTGTGATTACTCGGAAAATGAAGCTGTAACTACAAACCGTCTCGGTAAAACATGTTGTAAGCACCGGTTAGACAGTCTTGAACTATGCATGTGAAGCCAGCTGAGAGATATATCCAATCTTATAGATTTCTCATTGTTTGGTAACTATTTGCTGCAAATGCAACACAAATCAATATAAAAATATTACCCACACAGCATTCTACAGGTTACTTGTTGCTATTATAGTATTCATTACATGCTTTAACCATGTATTGTGCATCATAGCTTATCACTACTTTATTATATATATCTTGGACCATAGGTCACAGACTAGACTAGTTTGAATAAACTATTTCTGTGACCCCACCAGAAACAACAACATTTACTATATTACTATCATTGTAATTACTACTATTATTAATTTTAGTATTTATTTATTTATAATTTACTACTCAATGTATATACTGATTTCTGGTGAAATAAATTCCATTCATTCATAAGCACATTTAATAGAACATATAAAAGAACATATAATAGAACATTTAATAGAATATTTAATAGAACATTTAATAGAACATCTATTAGAACATTTATAAGCACGATATAAAGCACCAAACCTTTTCAAAATAAAGATGTCCACAACCTTCATCAAGAGAAACAACATTCCCTTTCTTATCCTCCTCACCGCATCTGTATATCCCAGTCAGATGACTAGTAACCATACACATGAATGCATATTCTCCTAATTTTCACATCCGTTGACAGTAATGATTTGGGTATATATTTGATAAACAATATATGTCTTAAAAATAAATTATTACCTCCCAAATATTTTGTTTGGAAAATGCCAAATTTAGACAAAAATCAGTGTTTTTTAATAAACCAGACAAAACACTTATAAATCTACCATCACGTGACCAATCGAAATAAAAACCAAACATCGATACCTCAGATTCAGTTGGACTATCATTATCGAACGGCACTGGTATTTAGCATTTCGTGTAGAATGAACAAATCCGAAGAATTAAAAAAACGAATGATTCCGAAGATTTTCCAGTAATTAAACCAGGCTTTATTTGTGTACAGAATTATATTCAACACGTTCTTTGTGACGTCGGAGATTCGAATTGCGCATGTCAAAGCAGTCATTGTAAGAGCGCATTCACTACACTCTATTTCAAGCTGTGTTTCCGAGGCAGTGAGACGTGGCGTAACGGGGCGGACGGGGGCGTCTGCTTACAGTGGCGGGCGTTTTTACCAAGTTATGAGCTCGAATTTCTTGTTCCGTGTTTATAAGTTCATATATGTGTCTGCAATATCGGTTCATGAAAATTGACAATAAAACTTGATTATATTTGTTGCTCATTCGCATATCTGAAGTGCAAATACGAATCATAGTTGAAAAGGTCTAGCAATGTGAAATGCAGTATATATATAATTTTGTAATAATATGCATAAACAACTGATGTTTTCACGGACAAAAACGATCACTTTTCAAAATGTCACTATCATCAAGATATGAATCGATTTCAAGTCAGTATGTTTTTTTTAAATAGAATCCAATACTAACTTCCAGACTTCAGACTAATATTTACGTTACAGTATTTTCATCTTATTTATTAGCTATACGCTACGAACTAATTAGTCCGTCAAACGCTCCTAATAAAAAGACGGGACCGCACCTATCGATTGCTGTGATTACTATTCTAACAAACGACGAACGTATTTCAAAACCTATACAGCTAAGTATTGTTAGAACACGTGTATGGTTTTAATTATATATGCTGTTTCAATATTTGTAGGTGATGTTCAAACATAACGATTTTAATAACGTACTGCTATTGCGATGTGAACAGAGCGTGTCACGTCCTGTATTACAACATGACTATACAAAGTTGAAATAAGCATGGACATCCCATACAAATATTTGATAATATAATATGTGATCGAAAAAAGAAATATTAACAGGTTCACGAAAGATCGCTGTCTAAACATGTACATGTATGAGTAGTTATTTAGTAGTTACGAAATTTGACCATGTTGTAATTACTGCGTCAATAATTACTTCCTCCCAATCTATTCCCGTTTCTGAGACATGTTCATTTATCATACTTAAGGGAATATGGCATTTACTGTCCAATTAAAACTATGCGTTTTAAGACGGTCATCAACAGGGAGATTTATCCACGCAGGTCTTTTACGAAAATGTATATTTTAGCGTGAAAATTATAACGCCAAATTACGTTGCTTAGTTATATAATGCAACTGATATTGAAGAGTTTATTCCAAAGGATAAATTACAATGCTTGTCAACAGTTTCCAACTGTATTTTAATAAACTGAACAAGTTTATGTACTATATACTTGATGGGACGTTTCATTAATGTCGAATAGAGTACTCGACTGTTCCAATAAAAAATCTACACATGTTCAGATGTATTTGAATAGTATAACGTGTATTGTATACAAATCGACAGGAAATGGAATTGAATATATTCAATTGCGATATGTAAAGTAGTTATTCACCACGTGACAGCGAGCGCGGTTGATGGCCACACTCGTTCTTCGGATAACATAAATTAGTATGCGTATCAGATACACCCCATCATAGATAAGATAGGCAATCCGCGGCAGTCGGAAGCTCAGGCAATTCAATTTAAGAACGATAATGAAGGTAATGTAGAAATCACAAGTAGCTATCAACCGTTAAAAACAAAACATGGCTCGACGCCATTCTTTATATAGTGAAATAAATAATTTATTGGGGGTATTTTATTACTTTTAAAACAATAGTTATGATGTCTTTGAACAATAAATAGCTTAATTTCTTCAGACACATGTAATTTCATCAGACAGATCTAATGTATTCATGCATCATGGCAGGTTGTCCTGGGCCATATATTCTTTGTCAGTTGTTTCTTAGGTGTTCATCATGTGAACATTGAGGTTCCTGATTTACTGAAACCCCTGGTAATCCAATAGCAATTAATTGCAAAACGCTTTGGGTCTCATTGGAATTGAAGAAATCATGCTTTTAGAGTTTTCATTTTAATTAGAGAAATAGAAATTCAGACTGGATTTTGCACTCCGACATAGCTTTTTCAGTCATTCGGGTGCTGTTTTGTTTGCACTAATATATTACAGGGCGATTCTACATCGTAACAATTACATCAATTTAAAATGTTAAATTGTCTCAAAATGAGTCAATGTGCGAGTAGTGGATATTCATCATTCAGCAATTATATTGCAGTAAAAGCTTTTCATTTAATTATATTACGTAAACTTGAATTGCGATTGAAGTTAACATTGACTTCATTTCCCATGTACCAAAATACATTATAGAACACTTGGCCTGATTTGGAAATATGAACACTGGCGATGACAATGTGCATAAGGTCACTCTACTGAAGAGAATTTGTGTAGCAGTAAGGAAAATCAAGTTATCTGGCTAAGACTAGACACACCTCAGTGCAATATCATGAACTTTGATATTCAGATTTTGAGATACGGTTCGTCAGATAATGAACATAGTAGTGAGATCCTTTGGTCAATCGATTTCACGCACTGTGTAAAGTAATCACGGAATTACTCTCCACGTTTTCAATTTGTAACCTGATTATTTCTAAAATAATAAAAAAAAATCCGGCTCAGGTTCGTCTAAGTGATTACACGTGGGTTGTAATTATGAAGTATGTGACCTTGTATTTTATGTACACCCATACGTCTCTGTACGTCGGGCAATTCCGCGACTTGACTTGAGTGTAATTTTCATTTTGTAGACACCTCAAATTACGATTAATACAGAAAGTTATTGGATACATTTTGAGTTCTTTGTATTTATTGTTCGGCCAATACATTAAATAGTTCCTCAACAATTATGGTAACGCAACAAACAAGGCTACAACACACCAACAGCAACCTACAAAAATGAACTGAACCAGTGCTACTCAAATAACCTATAATATTGAATTTCGATATTATTCAATGCTTTAGCAAGGTCGAGTTACCAATCTTTAATTATCGAATAGACCAAGTGTGACGCAAATGCGATACGGTATTTTGAACTGAAGAAACGATTAATCGACGAGCTGGTTGGTGATGTGACATTGAGGATTATTGTTGTATTTCCACACGAAGCTACAACATATGCCCCAGAAAATGCTCCCGTAGGACAATCGCCCCATACATTCGCTTGGATATCCCCCGGTCAAATGCTCCCCTCTTTTTTGTGATAAAACATTTAAAGTGTTTATAAGCTTGTCTCCACTTTAAAAACACTAAAAGTGTTTATAATCTGCATAATTGCGAGAAGTGTATATTATGAAAACACTTTTGGTGGAACATTTCAGGGATGTGTTTGCCCATAACACATTAGAAACACGTTTTTAAAAGTGTTTCTACCAGAAACATGTATATAAAGTGTTTTTTGTTTTGTTATTTGTTTATTGTTTCAAACAATGCGATATAAGGTGAAAATACTATTGTTGTTATAAACTAACGCACATGTGATGAGAAGACGAGAATATGACCACAAACAAAATGAACTGAAATTTCCTGTTAAATTCTGCAACATTTTTATGATTTTATTTGGTAACTCAGATCTTGATCTGGGGATGTTGGCATGGACGTAATGTGGTATGGAATTCTCCGGTCCTGTAAATTCATGAACTTGAGTTTAATCAGTTATCCCACACATAAAGAAATGAATGGAGGCCGCTGCAAATATCAATGTAGTACACAACTACCGACGCTTGTTCTATCAATTACACTTTCCACACGCTTCGTAACGGAGTAACAATATCATAATACCTTCAAGTTTGTTTAGAATAACTTGCGGTTCCCTTGCGGTTGCGGTTTTCCTCAGAAAATCAAAAAAGACTTCATTCAGTTCAAGTTGTTATTGCCTCTCCAACGAATATGCCACCTGCCCACACACTCCTGGTAGTATATTTCAATCATGAATGAGCGTGCGCACGAGTTACCAGTTACTTGAACATGCAACATACATTAATGTCCACCGTTGTTTATGAAAGGTATCTCAAAATATTTGCAAAAAAGTAGAAAACTTATTTATTGTTCAATATTTGTTTTCATATTGTATTTATTGTATTAATTAAATTTTTGAAAAACAATTTAATGGTTATGTATTATTAGAGGCTTAAAGGAGCTCGTTTAAATTAGGTGACAATTTGCACAGGTGCGTGGTAATCACCATATTGGAATTCAACACCGACGAGGCTCCGCCAATTGAATAAGAGCTGTCAAGAAATTGAATCTAATGATTAGATCACAGGGATTGATTGCCTGTCTAGCGTACTGTCGTCCAGCTTACTAACTCGAACATTGATAACAACACCGTGTATGTTTAATTCCATCGGTTATTAAACTTGTGGCAGGTACATGGTATGCACACTCGCAAAATACTAAAATCGGTAAATTTATCGCTACATGCACAGTATGAATTGCTGCCAAATTTGACGTGTGTGAGCATTTATCCCAATAAATATGCTGCATACAGTCGATAATAAGTATTGTGTCTATTATAGATGCATACCGTAGACGGCATACATAAGTGTCCTGTATATAATCGGGTGTTTTAGGTTGAATAATTGCATGTTTGTTTGTTTTCTGAAGTGCCTCAAAATTAAAAACAAAGAAAAGTGCTTTAGTTACTCTAATGAACGTTTGAACATGTCATATATGTAAACACTTATAAAACATGCATAGTCGGGTATTTTACCTTGAAACATTACATGTGTGTTTGTTTTAGAAAGTGCTCCATGACAAAACAATTTGTAAGAAAAGTGTTTTAGTTACACTGATGAAATTGTGTACATGTCGTATACATAAACACTTATAAAACATGCACAGTCGAGTGTTTTACCTTGAAACATTACATGTGTGTTTGTTTTAGAAAGTGCTCCATGGTAAAACAATTTAACAATTTGGTAGAAAAGTGTTTTAGTGATTTACTCTCATGAACACAAATGTGTATTCTACATTTAACACTTTGAAAACATTTATAGTTTGGTGTTTTGGGTTGAAACATCGTTGGTGATTTTGCTTTCTGAAATGTTTGAAATTGAACATTTTTCGAGAAAATGCTAAGATGTAATTGGAACTACAACTACCGTTCACCAAATGCGGATCAATAAAATCTGTGAGACCACGAGGTACTTAATTCACCTCTTGTCTCGATTTCTAGTTGTACTTACGTTGGTAAGACCATAAAGGTTGGTGCGTGACATAAAATTATTTTCTGGAGGTAATGTCATGACCCATCGCAACATTACATCACTTTCGGTGATTGTCTAATTGGCATATATACCATAATTTTTAATCCCGAATCCCGAGATTTTTCACTCAATTTTGCATAAAGGTAGAGGTAGAGATGCAGGTTTGTGGGCACTTGGGAGTGCATTTTTTTGTTTTGGTTTTTTATTATCTTGGCTATAGACTGTTAAAATTTTGTAGAATTGTGAAAAGTGGAACATACTCAAAAAACGATTTTAAAATATAGATAACAGGTGCAAACATTCTCTCTTTTGAATGCTTAGCAAGATTTAGCAAGGCTGTACATAAATAATGAAAAAGAGACATGGTGAAAAAAGAAATGACGAGATCTCCATATTGTGCACTATATTTATCTTTCAACAAAACGATAATACATTTAAATTTGTTACAGCCATTTTAATTATGAACATTACCAAACTTCTTACTGAGTAAATTGTTATGCAAATTAGCAATTATCTCAGCTTCTTTTTAGTGCACATCCCAGAACTTAAAAAATAGCTTCTAGACGCTTTGACCTTTTGTGTTTAAATTTTCACAAATGATTGACAATGTTTATATATTCAAAACGCCGTCGGGCATTGTTTTTGGTTGAACAGTGTTACAACAATCTTACAGACAACTAGCCTGGGTGTTGATTTATGCATAAACTTGAAGTAGTGAAATTTGAGCTGCTGCCTTGCAAAATTGACAACTGGTAGACAGTTTTCAAGACGGCACTTTCTTCATAGTAAACAGATGTACTCATAAACCAATTTTGACAGGAAACAGAAGCATGGTTTAGAAGCTATTTTTTTTAAAATCACTTTTGACCAAAAAAGCACATTTTTGTGTATATTTCAAACTACAGTGTCCATAATAAAAAAATACTAACACAATTTTAAAATTCATACAATAAGCTTTCCGAAAATACATAGTTTTGTGGACAATGGAGGTCATCTTGGTTTACTAATTAACTAATTACAATACCTGTCAGGTAAACTGCATCTCTATCTTAATAACTCTCAAAAACACTTTTCTAAAAATACTAAAACACTACTGTTTTGATAGAAAATTTTATTATATAATACACATGTTTTTAATTACAACAGTGTGTTTTCAATTAAAACGGTGTGTTTTAATGGAAAACATGAAAGTGCTTTCGAGATTTACAGTATAGTATATTTCGAAGTGTACTGAATAAATGAAGCTTTTATAGCGTGTAACTCTGTCGCGTTGGTTACGTAACAAACATAGGGCAAAACATCAATGAATAAATCGTCCCTAATACAAAAAGCAGCTTTAATCCACGTTTTTTGCAATATAATTTTGATTCATCTGTCATACGTTTTAAATATATACATCGAGAAAGATGACAGTTGGGCCTTTTACGTTAAACCGTTTTATTCATTTCTCGCATGTTTTAAAATATACATTGTGAAAGGTGACAGTCACATCTATTAAAATTTATCATATCAATTTAGTTCATGCATATATATATATATGCATACATTTTTATATCAACAAAATGTGATGTATGAATTGCCATATTTCCCAGTGTATTATTCATTTGAAAACATGCGATGCATGTAAAAATTACATTTTGTATGCGCTTGACCAACATTTTCCCGGTATATATATCTCCGGAGACGTTTTGTTCGGATGTTTTGCTCGGGTACCACAAGAAACGTCGCAGAAGTAGAAAGTACACAGAGACACAGAAAGATTACTTGAGTATTCGTTGTTCTATAATCTTTGCCTGCTATTCAATTAAAGTGCAATTTGTGAATAACGCGTACTTTTAAAATCCTAAATTGCAACTCAAACAAGATACTGAAGTTGGTGGGACACACAATACCCAATTTCGAATGCGTAAACGATGGCTTTATTACTCTGATAGAATCCCAGAACGCAAACCACGCAATTGCGACTGATCGGGGCATTTTCTAATATCATAGCCGCATTGACAGTTCCTTTATAAGTAACAGTTTACAATACAGCGGGAGAAATATAGTGTGAAACTATGGAATTTCGTTTTCGTTGTAAGCGGATTCCGTTGTAACCGAGTTCGAGCTCGTATATTATAAATTACAACCCCGTTTATTGTTGACTACTTTGAAGGTACTTACAACGGAAAACTGCAACGACGTGACTGACGACCATCCGCTTACCACTGTGGAACATGCACAATCGCGTGATCGATGATCTTCCGCGCACAACTAATCCCATGTAGCAAACACAACAGCTTACCAACCAAATAGATGGAAATTTCTAGATGTAATGAAGAGAGAACAAGCACTAAACAATGATGTCGTCAATCAAGTCATTGCAGGCGAGGGCATTATTGCGAGTCAGTAAATAGGATTAGAGACATTGTACAAGATTTTGAGAACCGTCACGCATAGGACTTGTTTTAGAAGGAATCGTATAATATGCCGCTGTAGTTCAATTTTACTTGTGTACACTTGATTATAATTCAAAAGTTCGGAGTAGTTTAAGATTATACCCTTATTAAGTTAAGACATCCATTCGTATCACCAACATCGCCATCAAACAATATCAGTGTCGACTTACGTTCACCCAAAATGAGGACATCAGCATTCTTCAACTCAAGTGAAGTGTCATGACACCCAACAGCTGTAAATGAACTGAACATCTAGAGATTGGTGAGGCGACTGTCAAATTACAAATTCCACATTTTTTGTTATATATTTGGGCCGCCATATAACATTATTTGCAGTTATGTTATGTAATTTGAATCTGATTGGAGAAATTTGAGTTCCAATATTTTACTGTAATAGCTCGTTCCGAAGTAGAATCTTACGTATTCAATTTAAATGGCTTCTATAACAGCAAATTACGGAATGTTGCTTGCATTCATGCGCGAAATTATTGATAAAACACGTTCCCAGGACTTGGGTCGTCGCCAACACTACTGTCGGTCGGTATCGTCTGAATAATGTTAAAGGTTAAATCTGACCAATAATCCCTGTACAATACGTAAAAGCTTCTTCTAGTAACATAACTCTATTTCCCATAATGCGATATCTTGTCGATTAGTGTAATAAATGTTTTTATAATGGGTACTTCTTTTTTAACCAGGGCGTTGTTCGAGGCGATTGTCGGGGCGATAGTCCTGATACCGAAATAACGCATGACATGTATGTTATGGATATCATATCATTTTTAGATGATAATGTAATCGTACGTAAAAACAACTATGAAAGATATTATGTACTAAATTTCTGGAAAAGTAAAATCAGGACGACGGAGCCTTTATAAGAGGGATTAACCTGAATGTTGTAGAAAAGTGAACTGTATGCACAGTTCAACTTTTGTACAAATTAATATGTATTGAGTATAAAAGTATTCACACACACCAGTTAAGTAAAACTAATTGATCATTACCACAGATTTTTAATTGATAACTTCGAAGAAAACATGACTCTTTACACATATAAATCACAATTCGACACATCAATCATATATTTTTTTGCAATAATTTGATATAACTATGTTATGTCTTTTTTGACGCAAAGCAACGGAACAATGTTCGTAATCAACATTTGATGATAAATCAGAAGCATAAACAAACGTATTATTGGGTGAGTGCTCCACAATTCCGTGACATATTTCGGTACGTCCTTGTTGAACAATGTTTACACAAACAGGGACACCGCTATATGATTTTGTCTCTAGAATAAAAAGAAATCTCACTCAAATCCCATTATTATTGAGTTCCTGACCGAGCTACTTGTCAACCCATTAGCGAGAATACATACATGGAATTCTCCATATTCAATTGAGCGCAAACGAAATTGTGTTTTGAATGTCAATTTCAGTGCGTAAGATAACAGTCTCACGGGAGATATGGTAATCAGCCCAATTAAGATATACTGACGGGATATACGCATTGTTATAGTGAAAATAACAATATAGGTTAATATAAAGAGAACGTTTATTGTATGTCTTTCAAATTGTTATTTTTACCACACAAGCACGATTTTTTTAAATTAAAAAATGTACAGCAGTATGTCATATACACGTATATAGAACACCATTTAAGGATGAAAGTTGCATAATATTAATGAATTGTAAACTTTCACACACACACAAAAACCCGCTTAATTTTCAAACAAACAAACAATCGCAAAACGGCGAAACTTCATATTTCGAATTTTGGATGTGATTGGACTTTTCCTTTCATTCGACAAACTATGTAGTTTCCTCCTGGGTTGGGTATTAAGAAAACCGTCTTATTATTTCCGTATACGTAGGCAAATGTTCTATAATGCATCTTAGATTTAATCGATTTCTTGTCTTGAGAATTGTTATCAGATAATTACTTTCAATATCTTAGATTGTAGTTTAGATTCACTCAGGGCGTTTAGTATTTTGATCAGCATTTCAGGTCTGCATCTATTTACCGTTGAGAATTTGTTACTCATTGCATGCATGTTTATATTAATAATTTAACGTAATAAGTTAAAAATAAAATAACTATACGACATGTTAACAAATTTACAATTTGCCATATATTTTTGATGTTATCAAGAGATAAACTGACTAATTTTAGATTGTCTTTGTAACCTAAAATGTATGATCATGTCATGTGTATTCGTAACTGGGTGAGCTAATTACTTTGAAAGATTCTGCGTCGTCACCACTCGAAGTTAGATTGAAATAACCGAATCCCTTGCCGCAGCGCTACTGTTATTCTGCCTCTTGCGCCCGAACGTAGCCCGGCGATCCGCTTGTCCCCGCTCTATAATAACAAATACCGTTGAGAAAGTGTAACAAACACTAATAACGACAATATACGCGGGGAACAGAGACGGAAAATAGAGTCTAAATATCACAATAATATTCTCGAAACGGTTGCGAAATTATTTACGTTTACGTAACAGGTTCACACATAATAAATTTGCATGACAACAATGGCGGCCAATCAGTCACAGTTTATGCGATAAGAAACAAAATTAACTACATACTATATATATTTGTTAGGTTTTTAACCGACTTGTAAAAGAATTGATTGAAATTGTTAGAATGCAGTCATGTGACTTTCAATCACACTATGCGAAACCATACACTGAGAGTAAGGATTCAGAATTAATTACTTCACTGGCACAGTATTGACAGATAAAATGATGTCTGCTTTTGTGAATATTCCGTATATAATAATTATTGTAGAATGTACATTCCCCAATGCGTCCGGCATGACACTGTAAGCGATGTGAATGACAGTGGAGAGCGAAAGGAATAAATACATGCGATAACTTAGCCAAAACTGTCTAGCATATCGTACTTTATTCTGTTCCGACACAGAGCACAGATTATATAATTTTGTTATTATTATTTAATTATGGCCACACAGCACGTTCATATGCTAAAATATCCAAACAATAACATGGAAAATTTATTTATCACCAATCACTATATATCAAATGATCTATTAAACAACATATTCACTGCTGGATGCTGTTGTTTGTAATACTTGCCCGTAACCTTTAATTTGGAATTTGGTCGACCATTTCTGATATCACGTTTCTAAATAATGTTTTTACAACATAGACAGAATTAAATCCCGCCTGTCTGAATAACTACACAGAGTGATTAACAACTCGGTAAATTTCTCGCTGTTAACAACCTTGTATAAGCAGATAAGTTCAGCTAGTAAACTTGAACTATGCCGAAAAGTAAACATTCATTCTGGATAGCACAATGAAACCATTTGTTCATGCTAGAATATCTGTACCGCGTGCGAAAGGGTTTGCTTGTCTGTACTTCTCGACCTCTCCGACATATTGTTATTCTAATAGACAATGAGTAAAATGTTTGATTGTATATTACAAATTGTTGGGTTCATTACAAAAAAAAGATGTATAGAGTTGTTTATTATCACATTATTACATTCCATACATGAAATCATACAAACAAGTTGATGGTATATTATGCTTTAAGGCATTATAATGCTGCCTAGTCACTTGGCTGGTCAGCGAAAACAAATAAAAATATTTTTAAAAGTCTGCATTTTATAATGAAAAGGGGATAATTTCATTTCATTTTCATTTCAAATCAATTGGAAAGCGTTGCTTTTGATTCAGCCAGTCCATTGGGTGATATCCCGTAATATCCCAAATAGTTTACTAGTATGCTTATGGAAATGTAAACTAGCACACTTTCACTGCTTTTACGCATGGAAAATGTATATTACACAGTGAACTGAAACAACTGAGCGACGATAATGCACATCATAAACTGTTTTTTACTACCCTGACGCTGTTGCACCACTGCTTTCTAGGCTTTGAAATAATTTATGATTTCTGAGAGAAAATCAAATATGTGTTGAAATATTAAGACGACAGACATAAACCGTATGCTTAAACTTTCAACCGTCAAATGTCAACGCATATTATACAGAAAAAGTATATTTTAAATGTATATTTGGAAATTCATTGAATGTCTAATTATGGAATTCTAAACTCAAATAACTAGTGGAATAGTTACATGCCCACATGATAATAACACTGATGAAGTCATACCCTAAAATGCCACCAAATTCCTGTTATATATAAATCAAAGACCCTTGGGCTTTCCTTTTCAAATATATATGTTTTATGTAATTAGTATCATGCGACCACGTCATTTTTCAAGAAATGTTGCCTGATCTACGATTCACAATTTCAGCTCTAATTGTCAAGTGTGCTAAGACGGTTAGGGCATTTATTTAGTATATGTTATTATGGTTAGGCAACAAATCGTGACATTGCTTTCGCAGACGTGAGTTATTTTTTCACTGTACTGTAACATGTCTGTAATATTCTAAACTGGATTCCATTTGGTTACGATATTATTACGTATTTTCACAAATTGTACCTGTGACATTTTCTTCTATGCTATCGATAAAGAGCCATTGCTCGAAACGTCTAGCTATTTTTAATAGTTATTTAGGACTACGATTACCAAATATTATCTTCTATGTACCAGTGACAAGTGTGAACCGAAAATCTTAATTAACTGTTATACGATCATTGCAATTACAGCTATGATTCATAACAATTATCAATAAGGAAAAAATGAGCCGACCAGAGTAAATTATCGTTTTATGGCAAATAATTCGACGATAAATTATGTTTTACTCATTAAAATTTGACATTTTTCATTAACGGAAGTGCCCTCTTATATACGTATAAATGATGATGACGATATTTTATGTCGACACATTTGTCATTTTACTTATTAATGAGATTAGTTGTTGGTCCACCACCGTTCGAATAAAGTTGTCATACTAATTTAAGGTAGAGAGGCAGTTTACATGACAGGTTTTTAAATTAGTTAATTAGGCAACCAAGATGACCTCCCTTTTTCACAAAACTATATATTTTCCGATAGCTTATTGTATGAATTTTAACATTTTGTAAGTATTTTTTATGCACACTGTAGTTTGAAAAATGCACAAAAATGTGTTTTTTTGGTCAAAAGTGATTTAAAAAAAATTCGCTTCTAAACCATGTTTCTGTTCCCTATGAAAATTGGTTTACGGGTACATCTGTCTGCCAGTTGTCAATTTTGCAGGGCAGCAGCTCAAATTTCACTAATTCAGGTTTATGCATAAATTAACACCCAGGCTAGTTGTATGTACAATTGTTGTAACACTGTTCAACCAAATACAATGCCCGACGGCGTTTGAAGATAAACACATTGTCAATCATTTGTGAAAATTTCAAAAGAAAAGGTCAATGCGTCTAGGAGCTATGAGATGTGTACTAAAAAGAAGCTGAGATAATTGCTAAATTGCATATTTTATAGTTAAGTAAAAATATATGCTGATTTACATCGCCATTGCCGTCTAAACGTTTGGGTATCAGGTGGTACAGTAAAAAGTAACTAGGTCGAGCGTCTGCGTGTGAATATATGAATAAAAAACGCGTCATTCCCTCGTGATTACTGGAAGTTTCAGGGAATACATGACGTCATCTCATTAATTAGTAGTAAACATGGGCCGAGACTCCATGGACAAAGTTTTAAAGTTGGGAACTATTACATCG
Source organism: Saccoglossus kowalevskii (assembly GCF_978046115.1). Classification (NCBI taxonomy): domain Eukaryota; kingdom Metazoa; phylum Hemichordata; class Enteropneusta; family Harrimaniidae; genus Saccoglossus; species Saccoglossus kowalevskii. Next base: position 21,529,694 of record NC_140659.1, read on the forward strand.
GTGTCATACTGATTTTAATTTCAATTATTTACAGAATACGGATGTTCATAAAATACCATAAAAAATAAAAAAAGTGAAATTTGTCAAAATTTGCAAAATAAACTGCATCTCCTTAAATTATTTTGATGCAAAATTCATTAATTTGAAATGGAATGATGGGTCTATATTTGTAGTTGAGTCAAAATTTGTTTCGTTTAATAAAAAAATAATTTGTTTGTTTCAAATTTAGTGATTAACTGTAAAAATTACAAAATCGTTCGGGAAGTCAAAACTTTGCGTGAAATTGTCATGACGTCGTGTTATTATAAAGGAGGGGCACAATGATGGATTGCATAAAGCCGATGAGATATTCTTACAGTTATATAAACACAGCGATCGCCATTGGGTGGGTTGAGCCTAAATTTATCTTTCCTCAAACCCTTAAAAACATACTTTGTATGACGCAGTAATATTTTGTTACACAACGGCTATTCACAGTTTTTACTACAGTAACCCAATCGTTCGAACACTGGAGAAATAAAGTTCGAAATGAAGTCGCATTGGAAGCGAAACTATTGTAAATCGAGGCAGGTTTCATTTAACTACAGACGAACCCTGACCTCTGGAAGAACCTCATTCATAGAGTGCTTTAGTACCAGAGGTCGCCGAGCACGGCCGTACAACGTACTTTGCGACATCGCTACAGATGTTTTCTAGCTGGCAAGGGGGTTTCCGATTAAGGTAATCTAGATGGCATCGCAGAATGCGGTGTTTAAAAATAGCATCTCGTTGTACATTTTTCTGTATTTGTTGTTATTTTTAATTAACCGAGCATTTCACGTCTTTGTATTTTGACACTGAAAATTCAGTTATTGATAACAGAAACAACAGTGGGATTTATCCGCATTGCATCGCAATGCTATCAGTAAGGTGAACGTTACAGCGAAACGACAAATGTTCACTTCAGTGTTAAAATAATCATTGGAGAACAATGTAGTTTCGCCCACAATACCAAAGCTTGAATTCTATGTACCAAGAGAACAAAAAAAATTGTGGCCGTACTTTACGCGTAAATTATATCGCGCTATCAGGTCTTCCTCCTACAAGAAATAAATAAAAAAAATAATTAATTAATTTACAGTATATCACTGGAAGCTGCCAGGCTAGAAGTTGTCGACATGTTTCGAGGTGACAAATTTTACTTATCTTTTACAACTGAATGTATGTTTTCCGTTTGTATGCTGGAAGCATCTACATCTTGTCTGTTTTTTATTTTTTAGTTTGTGAGGCTAGTTGATAGCATTTGAGGTAAGGGCTGAGAGTCTAGGACAGAAAGTCACACACCTCCAACCGTAACAGAAGCCAGCAACTCATCCATCGTCCATCCAGTGTAGCAAAAAGGAGGGAACCAACCCGTCACAAATTGCAACAGAAATAATTTCTTCACAGTGCTTTTCGGAAATGTATATAGATTGACATACTAAAAGTCTAGAAATATACCTAAGTTGCATATATTCAAAATGGTCGTTTTGCACATTTTTACTTTTTTTTTGGTACTTTTTTGAGTCGGAGAAGATATGAGATTGCCGAATGTGTTGATTGTATAGATGAGAATATAATTATTTAATGTAACTTTTCCTCCGGCTTCTCTTCTATGTGGCATAAGTAATACAGTTTTAAACAGAATCGTACAGTTCAAAAAAGATGTAAATAAATGGTTTCCTGGGTAGACGGATGCTTCATCTGCATTAATCCAACATGGCCGTCACATTTAAAAGAAAAACTAGAGGAATGAAACACCTTGATTAGATCTACAAATCTGCTATACTATATACATGTACATAATAGACCATTTAAACATACAATTTCAACTCTATAAACTATATTTTTTATTTAACAAACTGTAATAAATATTTATAATTCTGTTCAAAAGTTTATTGTTTGATTAATGTATTTGCTAATCGTCATCGCTATCTTCATCAGATATCTGAACTACATTTGTGTATCCAGATCCTCGACATTGACCAAAAACTGCCGAACATTCAAGGTTGTGCTTTCTGCAGGTACAACTGAGACTACGACAGACTGTGGAGCAGTGGCATATCACTAAGCTCAGGAGAAATTCATTCAATCATTACAGGAATGAAGATCGGTTGTGGATCGGTTGTGGATCGCGTCCTGGGATTTGCTTTCTGATGTCTGTATTCGTGTCTTTAAAGGCGACACACCTGTCCAAGAAGGACCCCTAGTTCAGCCCGACGCCGACCTGAGGCGAGGGTGAGTAGTAAGACTGTTTTCCACGTCAACAGTTTGAGTGGTGCTGATCAGAGAGGCAGTCTGCTTTGAGCGGCCAACACAATCGATAAGTTCCAATTAGTTGGTTTCTTCGTTTGGGGTCTAGGCCACTGATTAAACAGTGTACATTCACTTAATGGTAGAACAACCAGCTAGCTTCGTCCCCAGAGAATCCCGATGTTGGGTGACAAGGCTGACCTATCTCCAAAAATCGCTGAAAAAAGTCCATTTCGTTCAAAAGAGGGACGAAAAGTCAGTTGTCTGGCCAACAAAGAGATGATATGGATCTCCCTTCCACTACACCAATCAGTGTACGCCCAGGCTGTGTTTGTGGGATCCTTGTTCGCCATAACTTTGGCAGCCCACTCAGAAAAATTTTGAGCGAGTCAACTGAGAGTCTCGATGCGTGTAAGTGGTACACTACTGGGCTCAAATGCAGTGCGCTTTCCGGTTGGGACAGCAGATTCGGAAGTCCGGAAACTGCCCTTGTGTTTTGACTAACATTTCCAACAGTCATGGAAAGCAGACCTTGCTTGGCCCATTAAACGCCACTAGCGTCAAAGTGCGGATGCACTCTTGTCGAAGTTTCTCCAGTACCAGGTGAATAGCGGGAAGGGAGGAAAGGCGTAAACATCCATATGGGTCAACGGGATCGACAAAGTGTCCCTGTCCCAGGCTCCTGGAGTCGGCAGGAGTATCCTGTACGTTGGGAGCTTGGCATTCCGGGGTGTGGTGAATAGGTCTAACCTTGGACCGTCCCATGGCTGAGACAGTCTGGAGGTTACCAATTAAGGTTATCCGTCACTTCGCGTTCTGGAGACGGAGCCGCCATGAGAAGGTGTTCGCTTGACTGTTTCTCGCCCCTAGAAGGTGGTGTGCGGCTAGCTCCACATTGTATTCCAGGTGCCAAGGATAATTTGCTCTGCTAGGACTGACAACAATGGGGAACTGTTCATCCACTCCTTGTAGATATAGCAGACCATCGCTGTGTTGTTCATGTGAAGCAAGACTCTGTGGTCTTGAACTATGGGTAGAAAGTGAAATAGTGCTAAGCGCTCTTCTTTCAGTTCGAGCCATTTGATATGGCAGTTCTGAACATGTGAGGAAGACATCCGTCCCAGAGTCATAGCCATGGCGTGTGGGTCCAAGAGGACCCCCTGTCTGAGGTTGGCAATTGCCGACCACCAGGGCAAGGCATCCCTCATTTGGACCGAAAGTGTTACTTGTCCCTCCAGTTTCTGTAAGTGAGCCTGGTGTTACAACAAAAATACGCTGTAATGGGCGGCCTGGAGTAACTACCCTGCTAACCGCTGACATCATCCCGATTATTCACAAAGGGATACAGAGGGAATGTTGACTAGGCGTTTGGCTAGGTCATTTAGGCAACGGGCCTGCGGCGACCGTACCAAGCTCCCGGGCCAGGAACACCAACTGTTATGTTGGCTGAGGGTGGGACTTATTCGATTTACTAGGAAGCACAAATGGTCTAGAAAATATTGTGTTAGCCTTACTGTTTGACTAATGACCCCTTGTTCGGTTGTGTAGCAACCAGCCATCTAGGTTCATGTTGATGTGTAGCGATGTGATGTGTACCGGTGCAGCAGTCGCACTACTTGGCCCATCTGAATTGAGGGAGTCGCTGACTCACTGTATCAGTATATGCGCATAGTATCGCTCAAATCCAGCAACGCTAACCAGTAGAAACAGAGCATAATATGGTGTTTGGCGTTTCCGGGAAGCTCATACTGATTTAGCTTAAGTCCAGAACGGGGCACAACCACCTGTAGTCTAAGTTGTAGTCTTTGGAACCACCAATACTTGCGAGTAGAACCCGGACATAACGCCGGGTCCCCTATCCTCTGTATAGCGCCTTTTGTAAGCAAACTATCTAGCTCCTGTTGGATTGCTCCCACTTTGCGGGGGTCCCCTAGTAGTGCCCCGAACGGAGGCTGGCGCCAGGGGGTGGGGATTGCAGCAGGATATTGTAACCTTGTATTGCAACCTGGAAAATCCAGAGATAGGTTACGTGCTACCTGCGAACCGGAATACACCAACGCAATTAGTGCGACAGAGATGTGTGGGTTCGGCGGTTCTACATCAGGGTGATCTCTCCTCCACCAAGGTGAGACATTGTAAGGCCTGTAGAAGTTGATAGGTTCTGACTCCCGCCGAACATATGCCCATCTCCCTTGTCGCAAGCAGAAGCATCAAACCTGCTTCCTCTGCAAGCTGGGTAGGTGACCTCCCTTACCGCTTGCCCTTGGCAGAAGTCAAACTGATCTCACCTGTACCAACTGGTCAGTGGGATCCCGAAGCACCAAGACTGCTCCTTCCATCCTCAAAAAAGAAGAGGGGAGGTCCAGTCTGCATAACTGAGGCGGTGGTGCGCCTAGTTAAAAATGGCCAAAACCGCACTCCACTGTACAGAGGCAGCCCCTGCCACAAGAGCCAGATGACACTGCAGGATATTCTGCTTAGCCGCAAGGTGTCCTACCAATGGCTGTGTCTGTTGGTCTAGGAGGCTGGTGCGGTCCGTCATTGAGACTTCATAGTGCTGGCGGCGCAAAACAATTCATTCAAGTGGGCTGGCCACAACTCAAATGTTGAGGGTCGCCACTTTGCTCTCATTGCGTGAATTGTTACCGACTAACCGGTCAAAATATTCCATGGACACGGTCACACCCTTTCCCCCAAAAAAACATGGTACCAGGGTAGGAGGAGGGACCGAAAGATTCGATTGGGGTGCAAGATTTGAACACTGCTCGATCGGGTAGCGCTTGGTCCAGCTGAAAAGGTTGAGCATAAAATTTACCTACCCTAAGGACTTAGGCCTCAATCTCGCAGAGTACCAAGATCTGCCCATCAACACCGTCTGTGCGTTCCCCACTACGTCCAGGACTCGACGGGATCCAAAGCAGTACCGAATGTGACGCATGAATGTGAATGGGACTCTGGATCCCAGAAGTTACGACTTACCGAGAGTGACTGTTTCAGGTTCGAGGGTGGGGAGGGGGGGGGGTGAACATCGGGTAGGTAGGATCGATGTTACCCCTTCATCCCACGGCATGGCTCACGGATTCATTACGAGTAACAGACTCGGAGGGCCCCCCTGGGTTGCCCATTTATATGATTCTATTTCGACGGCCATATTGGATTTATGTAAATGGAATTTTTATTCAATCAAATGTTTCACAATCACATACATTCACACACACCAAACCATATCACAGCAACTTGAATATCTAAAAAATGTAATCTAGAATTACAGATATGTCCTAATAGTTATATTTTCCATGTTGCAAAAATGCATCAAATGATCATTTTGAATATATGCAAATTAAGTATATTTCGGAAGCCTAGATTTTCCTAGACTTTAAGTATGTCAATCTAGGCACCTCCCCGGAATGTATTGTGAGGAAATTATTTATGTTGCAATTTGTGATGGGTCAAACCATAAATTGACTGGACTACATTTGCATATAACTTCAACAGTGACTTGTCAATCAAAAAGCAACGTAAATAAACTTTTGGGACTTTTAATCACATACGCGTGTCTCGGTCGCCTATATTTTAAAATCGTTTATTAAGTATGTTCCAGCATTGATAATGCTCTGAAATGTTTACACTATTCAGTCAGGACTGTCTGGGTAGAAAAAGCAAAAAAACAACAACACAACATGTTCACTCCTAGTGCCCGCGAACCTGCATCTTTACCTTAATTGGTCTAAAAGCAACTTGTAAAAAATATGCAAAGGAATACAAAAGATTCAAACAAACAGTTGTATAACATTTTATTTAGTTCAGTGTGATTTAAAATTGCCTTATGTACAAGAAATGACAAAAGCGGTTTTGCAATTGAAATGCTGTCTATCATTCCCTATCCATAGTGGCTTGTGCTGCTTGTGAATGATGATGACGATATTTTATGTCGACACATTTATCATTTTATTGATTAATGGGGTTAGTTGTTGGAGTTTTGTGATTAACTGAAGAAGTATAATAAAATAATCAATTGGTCTAATAACAGCATGCAAAGAACATGCAAAAGAATACAAAAGATTTAAAACAATTGTACGCAATAAAATTCAGTATAATTCAAAATTACCATACTTACCGGAGATAACTAAAGCGGTTTTATTGTGAAGTTACCTTGCATTTGGCGTACATACATTTTGGTACTTATCACTCAAAATAACAAATATTAAGCGGTTTTGGTTATGCAAAACCTTACGTAAAATATGGTTGAAAACATTATTTATTCTCAATATTTCATGTATACATGTTTGGTTTTATACATCACCCAAATATGAATGTGTGTTAATTCCCATGATGCTTTGTGTTTCGCTTCGTTCTGCAAACTATGCTGCGGATCATTGATTATATAGTCGCGTTGGGCGTTAATACAATGCACGGTCGTTTCGATATTTATAACATGTTTTTTTACATTTCTTTTGTCAGCCTCAGAGCTGTGAAACACAGTCGTGCCATAACTATCTAGACAGTTCCTAAAATATTAATACCATACTATTCAACACTATACATGTCTAGGGGATTGGGATGTAACAGGTCGATGAATTAATAAACTCATGCGCCCGTAAGCATGACAGTATTCTGACACATATATAGTGGACTACATAATAATATATTTGTACGATTTCACAGACTATATAATATTTGCCTAAAGCACTGATACTAAACTACTGAATCATCAAGAAACCACGAACCCATTGGCTTTCATTTCTGAGTTCACGAAGTTTATTAGAAGTATGCCAAAAAGTCTTAGCACTAAATGTTTGGCACCTCATGATATACCACTAAAATGTATTCTAGTGAATCTATTTGTTCGAAAGAAATGTTCACGAAATAGAACCAATCAAGCTTTAATCAGCATGAATTTTTACAGCTCAAAAAATATCATGGTGGATTATATTATAAAAAACACACACTGATGGTCCATAAATATACTATGGTATGGATGTAGCATATCGCGATATTTGTAGCTTTGACATTGTTTGATGTTTACATTGTATAATTCATATTAATGTACAGTCTACATATTCCCATATATATGTTGTTTTCAAAATATTTGTTGATGCAAGTGCTTCTTTTGCAATTCTTTAGATACTGATATTTTTTAAATTCGTATTTTTTGTTGAAAACTAGGAAGTGCTGCCACCTAGGTGAGTATTAGACGTGAGTAACAACACATAATGACCGTATAATTCGCGTTTCAAAGAGGAAACATGGTAGTATATCCACACTCAATGTATGTTCATTCCTCAATTGGTCCTCGGTATGAAACTATTTACGATGTTAATGACGGCGAAGAACAGAAAGACGAACTCCGTGCGATAAGTTACTAAACTTTCCCATCATTTCTGCATATTCTGCTTTGACACAGAACACGGATTGTAGAGTTTTGTTATTATTATTATTATTATTATTATTGTTATTATTTTTTACGAATAATATGACTACACAGCACGTTCGTATGCTAAAATAGCAAAACACACCATGGAACATTTATTTATCACTAACCACTATGATATATCAAATGATCTATTAAGGTAGAAGCCTATACTGTGAATCTCGGGAGCACTTTCATGTTCTTCATTAAAACACACCGTTTTAATTGAAAACATACTGTTGTAATTAACAGTAACAGTAACTAAATCACTTTTCTTTGAAACTGTTTTATTTTGAGGCACTTCAGAAAACAAACAAACATGCAATGATTTATCCTAAAACACCCGATTATATACAGGACACTTTTGTATGCCGTCTACGGTTTGCATCTATAATAGACACAGAACTTATTTATTGGGAAAAAAATTGGCAGCAATTCATACTGTGCATGTAGCGATAAATTTACCGTTTTTAGAATTTTGTGAGTGTGCATACCATGTACCTGTCACAAGTTTAATAACCGATGGAATTAAACATGCACGGTGTTGTTATCAATGTTCGAGTTAGTATGCTGGCCGACGGTGCGTTGGACAGGCAATTATGCCCTGTGACCTAATCATTAGATTCCATTTCTTTACAGCTCTTATTCTATTGGCGGGGCTTCAGTGTTGAACTCCAATATGGTGATTATCACACACCTGTGCAAATTGTCGCCTAATTTAAACGAGCTCCTCTAAGCTTCTAATAATACATAACCATTCAATTGTTATTTAGAAATGTAATTAATACAATAAATACAACATAAAAACAAATATTGAACAATACATAAGTTTGCTACTTCTTTGCAAATATTTTGAGATATCTTTCGTAAACGACGGTTGACATTAATGTATGTTGCGTGTTCAAGTAATGGTAACTTGTGTCGTGCGCACGTCCTGTCATGATTGAATGATACTATCGGGAGTATACGTGGACAAGTGGCGTATTCGTTGAAGACGCAATAACAACTTGAACCGAATGAAGTCTTTTTTGATTTTCTGAGGAAAGAAGAGAACCGCAAGTTATTCTAAACAAACCTGAAGGTATGATGATATTGTTACTCTGTTACGAAGCGTGAGGAAAGTGTAATTGATGAAGCCAGCTTCGGCAGTTGTGTGCCACGTTGATATTTGCAGCAGTCTCCATTCATTTCTATATGTTCGGCATAACTGATTAAACTCAAGTTCATGAATTTACAAGGCCAGAGAATTTTATACCACATTACGTCCATGCCAGCACCCTGCAGATCAAGATCTGAGTTACCAAATAAAATCATTAAAATGTTGCAGAATTTAATAGGAAATTTCAGTTCAATTCGTTTGTGGTCATATTGTCGTCTTCTCATTACATGCGCGTTAGTTTATAACAACAATAATATTTTCATTGTATATCGCATATATCGTTTGAAACAATAATGATAATTATTTGAACATTACTCACTGCATTTTGATAATATTATATTTTTCCAGATTTTAAGAGAAGCGATCGGAGCGAACAAGATGAAACTGCTAATGCTGGGAATTAATTTTGTCTGTTATTATGGGTTACTACTGAAAGGGTTCAAAGATGTTATTGTTCGTTTCAGTTAATTACTCATCTGTTTTGAAGTGTAAATTTTCGCAAATATTTGGGTATTATATCCACAGTTTCACGAAAGGTTTGAATTTCAGTACAAGTAAACACAATTACTGACGCGATTGATAATATCTTTTACAAAACTTATACATGTCTGTTTTTCTTAAATGTTACACTCGAACTTACTTTATTAATGTTTATATTTATGAATACATTCTTACATTCTTACTTGATTATGTGGTTTGTTTATTGTTTGTTATGATTACTGTACAATAGTGCAAAGTGCCTCATTATGAAACGCATCATTTGATATATTTTGTTTTCAGAAATAATAATTTTAATGATTTTTTCATCATGTTATCAGTGTAAATACATTTTAAAATGTGTCAAATGTGTCTCTGTTACGAACACTTGTCAATATTGTGTTTTACTGTTCAAAGTGTTGCGACGATAAACACTTTTTCAATAAATATTTCTGGTGGAAACTCTTTTCAATGTGTGGCTAGTGAAATCACTTTATTAAAACATGTCTTCGGTTGAGACATTTTTCTACGCGTCGTGATTATAAACACTTTACAAAATGTGTGTCTAGTAAAACACGTTTATATACATGTTTCTGGTGGAAACACTTTTAAAAATGTGTTTTTAATGTGTTATGGGTAAAAACATATCTGAAATGTTCCGCTAAAAGTGTTTTCATAACATACACTTCTCGCAATTATGCAGATTATAAACACTTTAAGTGTTTTTAAAGTGGGGACAGGATTATAAACACAAAACAGTAAAAAATGTTTTATTTTAAAACAGTAGTGTTGTAAAATAACTCATTTGCGATTTTGAGAAAAACGCTTAATGTGTTTAATTATAAATCACTTAAAGTGATTTTAAAGTGGGGACAAAAATGTTTCATATTTTAAAACACATAAATTTACAGTGTAGTAATAATTTTCGACAAAATTGGTCATAAATCACATGGCAATGTTCATTAGTTTATTATGTACAACCATGGTACAATGAAATAGCAATATTCTGTATGTTACAGTTAAGTATTTTGAGAAACGTCTCCTAATATTTCCTAAAAATTGCTATTTTAGAACAATTCCATAGAACACAGTGTTAAAGAAAATTTGCATTTTTCGAAACTTTTTAAAACCCAGATTTTTTAAATAATTCAGAACAACAAAACGTACTTCATCATTAACAATAATTATTTTTTCAGCCTGCGTCACCAGACTAGATTTTGAGATATTGCATAATATCTCTGCCATAGGAACATGTGGTAAAGTGTTATAATAGTGTCAAAATAGCAAATTTCCACTAAAATACAACCATCAATTTCTCAAAAAAAAAATGCTGGTGACCCCCATTTTTTAGGCCAGTATCCTTATGTTCTGTGTATTTTAATTTATGAGTAGGCTTCTACCTTAAACAACATATTCACTGCTGGATGTTGTTGTTTATAATACCTTTAATTTGGAATTTGGACGACCTTTTCTGATATCACGTTTCTAAATAATGTTTTTACAACATAGACAGAATTGAATTCCTCCCCTGTCTAACGAATAACTACACAGAGTGATTAACATCTCGGTAAATTTCTCGCTGTTAACAACCTCATGTAAGCAGATAAACTCTGCTAGTAAACTTGAACTATGCCGAGAAGTAAACAAACGAAATTTAAACTATTTGATTCACTTTGGATAGCACAATAAAACCATTTGTTGATGCTAGAATATTTGTATCGAGTACGAATGGGTTTGCTTGGTTGTACTTCACGACCACTTCGACATATTCCTATTCTAATATACTAGTAACAAGGAGTAAAATGTTTAATTGTATATTACACATGTTTGAGTTCATTACAAGAAAAGATGTATGTATTTGTTCATTATCACATCATTACATTCCATACATGAAATCATACAAACAAGTTGCGTCAAAGCAATATGATGCTGCCAAGCATACAATATCCCTAGTTGCTTTAACTGCGGAGTCACTTGGCTGGTCAACAAAAAAACAAATATAAATAGTTTAAAAGTCTGCATTTTATAATTAAAAAAAAGGACAATTTTCATTTCAAATCAGTGGACAAGCGTTCCTTTTGATTCCGTCACTCAATTGGCTGGTATCCAGTAATATCCCAAATAGTTTACTAGTATGCCGGTCTCCATACATTATAATTCCTATAGAAATGTAAACTAGTAAAATGTATATTACATAATATTACATAACTGAACTACTGTGCGACTACAATGCACATCATAAACTATCGCTATCTCATCCACTCCCTTCTAGGCTTTGAAATAATTAGTGATTTCCGAAAGAAAATCAAATCTGTGTTGACATATTAAGACAACAGACATAAACCTTATGCTTAAACTTCCAACCGTCAAAATTCAACGCATATTATACAGAAATCAAAATCGTTTGAAATATATCAACACGCCTAAAATGATTTTGTAAATTATGTAAATGAAAATCCCAACCGAATTTTCTAAAACAGTCAGAATAACGAAATATTCACTTGTGACATAGTAATAGTACTATTAACATTTCAAATGTATATTTGGAAGAATATTGGCTAATTATTATGGAATTCTAAACTCAAATAACCAGTGGAATAGTTACATGCTCACGTAATAATAACATTGATGACGTCATAGCTTAAAATGTCACCACATTTCTGTTATAAATAAATCGAAGACTCTTGGGCTGTCCTTTTCAAATATATATTTAATATGTAATTAGTATGAAAGACATAATATTTCAATGAAATAACCTCCACCCACTTTGATGACCTAGTCATGCGACCACGTTTATTTTCAAGAAATGTTGCCTGATCCATGATTCACAATCTCAGCTCTAATATACAAGTTTGGTCAGACATTGGCACAGACGGTTAGGGCATTGATTCAGTATACGTTATTATGGTTAGGCAACAAATCGTGACATTGCCTTCGCAAACGTGAGTTATTATTTCACTGTACTTTAATATGTCTGTAATATTCTAAATTGAATTCCATTTGGTTTCGATATTATTACGATATTTTTCACAAATTGTACCTATAACAAGTCTGAACTGAAAATCTTAATTAACTGTTATACGATCATTGCCGTGGTTCATAACAATTATCGCTAAGCAAAAAATAGTTTCATAATTTTGAGCCGACCAGAGTAAATTATCGTTTTATGGCAAATAATTCGACGATAAATTATGTTTCAATCATTAAAGTTTGACATTTCTCATTAAGGGAAGTGCCCTCTTATATACGTATAAATGGTGATGACGAAATTTTATATTTTACTGATTAATGCTGTTAGCTGTTGGACCACCATGTTCGATGAAGGTTGTCATATTAATTTTAAGTTGTTTGAAATGAAACGATGGGTCTATATTTGTAGTTGAGTCAACATTTGTTTAAAAACAAATAAATTGTTTGTAATTTCAAATTTAGTGACTAGCTGTAAAAATAACAAAACAATTAATTGGGCTAATAACAATGTAACTAACTAATGTAAAGAATATGCAAAAGAATACAAAAGATTCAAACAAATTGTTGTATGAAATTTTATTTAGTTCAGTATAATTTAAAATTGACATATTTACCAGACATGACTAAAGCGGTTTTATTGTGAAGTTATCTTGCATTTGGTGTACATATATTTTGGTACTTTTTTCACTCAAAATAACAAATTTTAGGCGGTTTTAATTAATGTAAAACATTACGTAACATGTTGTTGAAAATTGAAAACAAGCAGCATGTTCAAAAAAAAAATATTTATTCTCAATAATTCATGTATACATGCTTGGCTTTATACATCACCCAAGTACGAATGTATGTTTATTCCCACGATGCTTTGTGTTTCGCCTCGTTCTGGAAACTATGCTGCGGATCACTGATTATATAGTCGCGTTGGGCGTTAATACAATGCACGGTCGTTTCGATATTTATAACATGGTTTGTTATATTTCATTTTTCTTTTTTTATCCCCAGAGCTGTAAAACACAGTCATGCCATTATAACTACCTAGACAGTTTCCAAATTATTAATACCATACTATTCAACACTATACATGTCTAGGGGATTGTGGTGTAAGAGGTCGATGAATTAATGAAAGCATGACAGTATTCTGACACATATATAGTGGACTACATAATAATAATATATTTGTACAATTTCAGACAGTCTACATATTACAGTCTACATATTCCCATATATATGATGTTTTCACAATATTGGTTGATGCATCTCTATTATATTGTTATGGAAGTGACATAATGTGCTGTGTATGTCTTCAGAAGATGCACGTGATCGACTCATTGTCCAATACATACATACATGTTTTCGAGAGTTAACATATAATTAAATGGATATGATTAAATTTATAACAAAAATATTTATTAATTTGTTATCAAATAATTGATTAGAACGTAATGTGTGAAATGCAGCTGCCAGGAACCGCTCCGTCATATTATTTTTGATAAAATTATAGTCAACGTCATATTAATGTACAGTCTACATATTCCCATATATATGTTGGTTCTACTTTGACACTTATCTGATTAAGTCAATGTAAAAAATAGGGTTGACAGGATAAGAGTTAACCATCCGAACAGCTGACAATTTCTTTTGATTAATTCACAAAGATTTTACGGATTTTGTGAAGCAATTAAATTGCAATACAAGGCGTGTTGTCCGTGCTTGAATATGGCAACGATATAATTAGCTGTAGTTTATGAAGTATAATTGTATTATTGGAAATGTACGTTGTCATGGACACATAACAACTACTAATATATTAAGAAGGCACTGCCACTTAGTACTCTTTGTATACAATATGCATGTCAGTTTAAACATGATACATATGAAGATTATCACAGGCAATGATATTATGGTTAACGGATGATATCTGACATATCCTTCCGGCCACTCAAGAAACAAGTAATTAATCACAAATAGATAAGCAGTGAAAGACAGTGTACGGGGTTAATAGGTGCATTACTATGTTTTGTCTATGTGTAATAGTTACAATTGCTAACAAGTGTTTTCTGAGATGAACTGTAATATTGGGAACACGATGGTTTGTTGTACAGATTATATGTTTGCCTCTGCTCTTATACCCATGGCGTGTCGTAAGTGTAGTAATGACTAACTAACGTCATATTACTTGTCACCATGCGCTCCCGCATAAAAGAACGAATGAACGAATGAATGAATGAATGAATGAATAATGTTAAACATAATACCACATGTTTGGTGTTAGATGTTTGAGTGTGCTCGGTTATATTACATAGCGCAATCCTTGCCTACGGCCTGGGTTGATAAAACATTATCGATGTAATCACTCGTGTCTTCTGATGTCATCGTTGGAAAACACTTCATCTACGATTATATATATATATATATATTAATATTAACTGTTTGAAGTGAATCACTTTAGCGACAATTACAAATTAAATTTGTCTTGTTATATGCAAATATGAAATACTCATCTACCTACCATAGTCACCTAATAATAAACCCATTAGACCTATGCAATTGTATCTATATGTCCATGTACGTGCACGACTATGTCTAATAAGTTGCAATATGGACGAGAAAAGGTAATATTATAATATTGTTGTTTGATACTGTACATTTAAAAGTACATTTTATTGTGATTTATTATGAACGTAAAACGATATTTTGTAGTATTCGTTGGAGGAAAATAATGAAATACGCATGCGCATTGGTTGTTTTCGTACGTACGATAATAATCACTGCACATGCGTGTATTAGTGTTTTTTTCTCTTTTTTATCTATCGAATCTGCTGTATGTTCTGCAAACTCAACATTTTTAGTTTTTGATAAATTATAATCCTATTTAATCTACAGTATGGAATATCGAACAACAATATTTGACAATAATGTACTTCTCGGTGGCTCATAATGAACGAACGCACACTGCACGACATAATGTGCGAGGCGTGGAATAATCTAAGAATTGTCCTGTCTTAAAACACTATGAATTGATTTCACAACCTTTGATTATGTATAATTCAATTCAACACAGCAGATTGTATTCGGAGCATTTTTGACTAACTTTAACATTATTTGTGTGTGCTCATTTGTTACATTATTCTGCTCTAAGCAATTATTATTTTCTGTGCTTGGATATATCACGGTTACAAGTCAGGCAAATAAGACGAAATTACTACATCTCTTCTTTAGGCGTGTCCAGTCATTTGAAAAAATCGAACAAATTGGAACACATATAGATCAATCAATTCAATATACGCACTAGTTATAAGATACAGTCCAATAAAAATAATCAGAGTTCGCTCCTAGACAAGAAGCTAGTAATTTTGAAAGTCCCTGGGATAGGGCGTATCTATTACACTCTACTCTGTATGCAATTTAACAACGGGGGAGAAAAAAAACATTTTTACATTGTGCAGAATTACTTTTTCAATGCATAAATTAAGGATAATAATCTGTACTAAACGTTATTTATCAGTAGGTCATTTATTTTTCCTAAAATCAAAAGTTATTATTAAATTTTTAAAATTAAACATTAATGAAGCATTGAATTCCTGAATGAGCCTGGTGTGTTCAAATAAGAGTGGACTGCCATATTATATAAAAGAGCACAGTGTGGTACGACTTGACACTCACCCATACGTAATAGTACAAACTGTTTCCACACAATGACACTAAATATTTGATGTCACGATCATTATATTCTATTCATAAACATTCTTTTCAGGAAATACCGAAAAAAAACTTGCTAACGAATATGATAATTGTATGCCTGATGTTCACCATGCGGTTCAGTTATATTTTCTCTGCGTTTTTGTTATTTTGTATTATAAAATCACTATCTACAAACAAACAGTACAAGACTAATGTACATGTTTCACAATTACATAGGTGTAATCCCAACCCCTTATAAGGACTTTTAGAACACCTAAATTTGAACGGCTTTGGGTTAATATTTTGCATGTATAATATTTTGAAATGTTGGTAAAATTGATAATTTAACAATTTGAGATTTTCTAATCGCAATTGCACCTTCTTATTGTGCTTGGGTGAATAACAAAATTCGTGATGATAGTATTCACGACCTGTCACGTCTTTTAACGTCAAACTAAAAGAAACAGTATAACTAACGAAAAATAAAGATTCGTGTCGATTACGATGATT
Organism: Saccoglossus kowalevskii; assembly: GCF_978046115.1. Lineage (NCBI taxonomy): Eukaryota > Metazoa > Hemichordata > Enteropneusta > Harrimaniidae > Saccoglossus > Saccoglossus kowalevskii. Next base: position 21,546,172 of record NC_140659.1, read on the forward strand.
TGTGCATACAATTTTTACTATCTATTTTCTGGCTTTGCGTAATGAACATGTCAATATGAGCACCCTTGCGCTAACAGTGCCCTCATCGTCATGTGTTAGCTCTGTTCAAAGTCATTGACACGCAGATCGCCGCAAACCTGCTGACCAGCGCCACCTGTGTTTTTTAGTGAGGGCGTTATAACACGTTGCCTACCAATGAAATTGACAGCTTGAACTACGATTTCTCGTAATGTAAGTCACAAGTAAGGCATTTATTTTAATAAATGAGGTTGAAATGTCAAAATTATTATCATGTAATAGTTATCATGATACATTTATTCATCTATGCATTACACTATTTCTGGTAATGCTTTTCTGCTTATGTTGTGTGATTTGTTGATGAAAGTGACGTATGTTTTGGCTGTTAGCAAGATACCCCATCTTACAAATACACAAACAAAGTGAAAGAACTACCTTAATGTACCTTAAATACAAAATCAGTTTTAGGCACGTATTTTTCAGTATAAAAGAAAAAACATTGATATTGCCCCAAATTCGGTTTACAGATGTACTCTATGGCAGACAGTGGTCAATGTTTTTTGTTTTGTTTTTCCATATGACTTTTTGCAAAAAATACACACAAACCAATCATGAAAACCTTATACACATGTTGTAGACTTCAACTTTCAGCTTAACTCTGGGTCAAAATAGAAATAAGGTCAAAATTCACAACGTTTTTACCTTTAAAACAGTACTTCCTGGGTAGCTGCTGTGACTGTTTATGGGGGCAGTGGAGTTTCTATACCTACTGGGATCTCTCTGAAACAGAAAGTGTTTGAGGGCGCTCGACTTATGAAAAGGGTCTATCCCAGTGTCAATTTAGATGGAATAACGTAATAATTACATAAATCATATATGTGCGCACAAACCCGGGCGTTTGTTACTTTTAATACGGTTTTTACTTGCGTTTGAAATATTGAAATGTTGAGTTGTTTCTAAATTCTCTAATGGTTTAATTTAATTTGATTTTGCTCCCCATTTGGTGTTATATAATACATAAACACCAACAATTTCAATGGGCTCACCTGGCTAGTTGATGCCAAATAATTTATCGTTTTTCCACTCACCAAGCCAAATTGTCCCTGTTTTTCTCAATTATGTAATTCTAAAGCATTATATATATGAAAATGTTCCAAAATAATGATTAGAAAGGTCACTGCGTTCTCGTAAACAAATGGACAGGTCAAGCCATCAGCAAAACCAATATTCGTAACATGCTCACTGCCTACCTGACATCCTGGGAGCACTTTCATGGTATTCATTAGGGAGGTGATCAAAATCAAACCAAAAGGAGACCACACATCCACGTAAAATGTAGGTCAGAAGTTCAGAAGCGACATTTTTCAAATCAGGTAACAATAAAACTGTCTCCATGAACGTCTTTTTGTAGATTTCACAAAACACGGTCTTTGCATATTTGCTGTGTCACGTTGCTTTGTTGGCGTAAAAAATCGAACGACTTGTCTTGTATCTTGCACTGATTTAAATAAAAACATTTATTTTCCAACATGGTGGAAACATAGTAGATCGCACTAGAATATATGTAGGTTAGAATTTCAGATTTAATTTAAATATTTGCTTTATCATGTTGCCTCGTTAAAGCAAAACATTGGATGACTTGCGTTATAATTTCTTGTATTGATTTTAATAAAACAAAATAGTTTCCAATTCAAAACAGTAGTGTATATTAAATTTGGGAAAGTGTTTGTTGGAGTAATTAAAAGAATTTTTGGTGAAAATTAAGAACATTGTAAATGTACACTTTTTCAAAATAAAAAAAGTGTTTTACGGGGAAATAAATGTGTCAAGCAGTACTAACAAAAGCAGTTCTAACAAAATTGAGTTTTTTATTTTTTTATTTTTATTTTTATTTTCTTTATTCCGCACTATATGGCCTAAAGTACTGTTACATTTCAAAACTTAAATTACACACGGTCGCTTTAAAATTACAAGATACATATACTTCAAATCATACTTCCATTTCAGTTTCTCTGTAATGAAAACTCTTAAACAAATATTTACCCAAACTTAGTAAAATATACGAGTTAGTACTCTGTAGCAATGCAATGAATTTCATCTTGGTTGGTGGTGAAAAATAATATTTTGGTAAGAATTTTTGTCTAAGTGCTTCATATTTTGGACAAACCATAGTAAAATGATATTCGTCCTCTGTGACCCTGCAACCAAATAGACATAATCTTTGGTCACGTGGAATACCCAATGTTCTACCATTTTCAATTTCTAGGGGATGACAGGAAATTCTAAGTCTAGTTATAGCACATGAATAGATAGGAGTAGCCAACGAAATAGCAGTATATTATATATTAAATCATATATTAAATCTTGTTTAAACATGCAATATGTTTGAAGCTTTACATTTTTATTAATTTCTGCACACCAATTCTGTCTAGATATATCAAAGCATCTTATTTTAAATTCACTGAAGAACATCTCGCTATTATCAATTCTTTGTTCATACCAAACATGTCCATAACCAGATGTACATAAAATATTTTTTACCTCTAAAGCCCAACACCTAGACCCCCTTCTGCTCTATGGTATAGATAATTATAACATTCCTTTAAAATGGTTGGGCCATTCTCTTGAATCAGTTTCAGCCAAAATCTAACCATTTCAATATTAACATAGACTCTAACTGAGTGTCTTCCTAATTCACCCCTTACTGCAGCATTGGAAGCGTTGAAACTAACTCTCAATAGAAATTTACAAAACTTATTTTGTACTTTTTCTATGTCAGCTATTACACCCCGCATTCCCCACACACAACTACCGTATAACAAAATTGGCAATATTTTACAGTCAAATACTTTGCATGCAAGATCAGGCTGCAGTCCCCCCAACCTCATAATGTTTTTTTCCAAACAAAATAGTGCTTTTCTAGCTCGCGCCGAGATATCTTTCTGTGTTTGAAACCATTTTCCCGAACTCGAAAAAACTATGCCTAAATAATTATATTTTGCTACAATTTCAATTTCTTTACCCCTCAGACACCATTTTTCATATTTTTTCAGACGACCCCCTTTTCGGAAAACAATTATTTTTGATTTTTTCAGATTAATATTCAGTCTCCATTTTAGACAATAATCCACTAAGTTATTAAGTAATCTTTGTAATCCAACAGGTGTGCTGCTGAACAACACCAAATCATCCGCATATAACAAATAAAAAAGTTTTAAAGTATTTATATACACAACTGATTCCCGTCCTTGTTGGAGGGCACTCTTAAGGTCATTTATGTAAAAGCAAAACAGTAAAGGTGAAATAACAGAACCCTGCTGCAGCCCAACATTAATATGGAAAAATTCAGTAACTCCCTAAATTGAGTTAAAAGAACTGGTGACTCGTAATAAACATTATGGTATATATGTCATTGACTAAACTAGACAACCACAAAGATGACGTAATTTAACGCGTACTAAGATTACCATGACATTACCTTCAGGAAATAGTTGTATAGTCTCATACGTGATTTTAAGATTTTTTCCCGAAAATTATTCAATTTGTAAATTCAGAAAGCAAAATAACCAATGATTTTTAGACACAAACATCAGACTATAAATATTTCACGACGAGCTAATGTATTAGACACATTTGTATTCATAAGAGTAACTAAACCACTTTTCTTTGAAACAAACACACATAGAAAGTTTCAACCTAAAACTCCCGACTATACATAAGTGTATGTACATATATATATATATACAACGTTTACACAAGTTCATATAAGTAACTAAAACACTATTCTTTTAATTATTTTGAAGAATTTCAGAAAACAAATACACACGCAATGTTTCAACGTAAAAACACCACACCATAAATATGTAATAAATGTACGATCTATAATAGCCACAATGCTTATTGTCAACTGTATATTTATTAGAAACAATAGTCACACGCGCCAATAATGTCAGCAGACATACTGTGATTGTAACGATAAATGTATCGATTAGTATTTTCAATCATGAACAGCTTTATATATTCATGTGTGCATATACCATGTACATATCGTAAGTTTCGTAACCGATGAAATTAAACATGCCCTAGTTAGTAAACTGGATGACTAGACAGGCCTTAATTCCCTGTATCTAATCAATATATTTGTTTTCCTTCGTAGCTATTGTTCTGTTGGTGGTACCTCAATGTTGAATCCCATCTAGTACGGTGATTACCACACACCTGTAGAAATTTGCGTATATTCTGAACGAGCCCTTAAAGTCTCTAATAATACATAAATATTTAGAAATGTTACGAATACAATACAATATGAAAACATTAATTTAGGTTGTTACTTCTTTTTGAGATACCTTCTGTGACGGACGTTTGCAAGATGAACACTATTATATGTTGTGTGTTCAAGTAAGTTTTAACTTGTGTCGTTGGCAAGCTCATTCAACAGTTGACTCATATTATCAGTATGTAGACAGATAGCATGTTCAACAACAACCGAAATGATAATAATGATGATTTTTGTTCATGTTATCTGTGGAAATACATTTCAAAATGTGTCTCTTACAAGCACTTTTCAATAACCAGATTGTGTTTTGCGTGAAAGCATACATCATGGTGAAGACAATTTTTATATGTGTGTCCAGTGAAAGCACTTTTGAAAGTTCTTCGATAATTAACGCACTTCTAGTATATTTCTAGTGGAAACACTTTAAAATATGTGTTTCTAGTAAAAGCACTTAAAAAAGAGTTGTGATAATAAGCATTTTCCAATACATGTCCGTAGTATACGTTCTTCATCTGCTGATTCTGCAATCTCACCAAATCGTAAAATATTTTTTTTCCTTTGCAGATTGAGGAACTATCAGTTACCCTTGAGAATGCAAATGCTTGTTAGACGCTTGCATGGAAGCCATTTCATTAGAACGTTCATTAACCTCACTGCACGTGTTCTTCATATCCGTTCCTAAGGCTGATTTTTCGCCATCTCGGATCAGCAATCTGTCAGAAAGATTGAGCTCTTGGGAATTCTGTCGGTCATTGGCATTAAATTTAAAAATGTGAAATACATTTATGCGTTTTTGCTGAGCACTCACTGCCTGAATATGAAAAAGTTTAAAAAAAAGTTTAGTGACTCTATAAAATGCTTATGGATATATTTATTTGTGTAATACTATCTCGTATATATTGAGACTTTACGTTGTTCTATATATTGAACTCACTTCATAAAATATGCTCATTATTGCGATAGAAACGCACATTATATTCTGTAAAAAAATGATTAAATTGTAATTGTTGTGCACGTAAATTGCATGTGCAAAAAAAACTATAAAACAGCTTATACTACTTTAGACATTCTATACAGACGTCAATGGTAGTAAATTTGAAACGGTGCATTAAACGAATGGCTTCTTAGTGTTTTTAGAGACTAGTTTCCTCTCACGTCATACAGGGCACGTCATCGCCATGCTATACCCAAGTATTTATATCGTTATGGCACAACCTTGGCAAGTCCATACCTCGTATATATCACGTGTTCGGCACGTGTCTGCTGGGCAACATCTCAGTATATATCACGTGCTCTACCATAAAGCACAGCTGATACAACCAATACGTAACAAGCACATATCAGCATCATCATTCGGTCGACAATTTTTGCCACGTGGTGCCATTCCCTGATAATCTTTTGTCGCTCATTTTTTTCTTTCACCATGAAATTCAAATAGTGCACTTCGCGTAAAATCTGGTCTAAAGTTTCTTCCGACTTTCCGAATGACGAGGTTTTTTTGTCCTGTAGCTTAAGCAGAGAATAGGAATTCACGGACAGCGGTCGTATTGGAGCCAGGCTCTCGCGTATTTTACTGCCATATTCATCCATAGGCTGTAGTGAAGGGAAGTACTTTCTTTTGCGCTGAAGGCACACTAATGGGGCTACGTATTTGAAGAGGATTGTCTTCAACCATGCTGGTACTTCCTTGGTTTCTGATTGATCATAATGGATATTCAACACAACCACTGACGTAAGACATGATCCGCCCACCATTGATATCATCGCAGCAAAATGTTGTGCTGTGAATTTAAAATAAAGTTATGTTGAATTTATATATATATATATATATATATATATATATATATATATATATATATATATATATATATATATAAAGTTATGTATTAAGATTAAGTGTACTGTCTTTAATACAACACATCGCCAATAATGAACCCAACGTCGTGCTTATTTTTGTACTTATAAATATGTAATTCATTAGATTTTTACTAGCTTTTTCCGGTTTAAAAATGAATGCTTCAGATTCAGTAGCAAATGTAAGGATTAATTGTTAAGACAACAAATTGCTGCTCTTCTATGAAATGAAATCACCCAAGCCATTGCAACAATCACCAAAACCTTTAATTTCTCGAGCATGCGTACTTCATACATCTATGACAGAATTCATAAATTTGCATACCAATTACGGGAATTCCACCGGCAATGGGCGGCATTCCTTGTACTATCATCAGATGGAAGAATATCAACGATAATAAATTAGTGATGCAGAGAGTAATCTTCTCTCCTGACTCAGCTGGCAGACAAAAACCAACCAAAGTGGAAGCCGAGATCAGTAAATTTGGAAAAAGATAATTAAATCCGTAAAACATAGGGTGTCTGTGAAAAAATAAAATGAACGTGACGTCAGAGAATGGTGCATCCGGGCAACAACCGTAGTACACCTCGTGTTCCTCTGCAAGTGTGTCAGCCAAATCCCATTCCATATTGTTGGCGTAGTCGTTAAGGTCCACGTGACCCAGGTCACTAACCATTTGTACCATTCGTGTATCATAAGCCCAGGGACCAAATTTCAAATAGCATGTCTGTTCGTCGAACGGGTAGTAGTATACGTCCATAAGACAAGAAGCTTTAACTCTAGCGGGCGCCATCCAGAATACGGATCCATTCGAACTGACGATGACGTTATTTTCATCCATACTTAATACCTCCTCTACGATACTATACGAAACACTGGAAAAATAAGCGTTAATAACATGAGTTACGACAATGGTCAAGTATGATGATCGTCTCATGCATTTTTACGAGCTAGCCATTTCAGACGTTATTTTTGGCGTCTTTTGCGTAATTCTGTAATTCTCATGCTTCTTTTTTGAACCCAAATCACGCTTCATTAGGCACTATGTCCGTTGAGCAAAATTATGTTTGTCGATTTCAGTTGACGTTTGGGACCTACTTTCAAACACGGAAAACCTTGGTATATCAGGTATTTAGACCTAGCTAATATTAAAACTACTTCCCAGCCAATCAAAATCGTGCATTCACATGCTTACACACAGACTGCTGAACTATAATTATGAATATTCATTGGAAGCGAGTTATTGAATTTAATATACGAGACTAGATTATTACGTGCCATGTCAACTATGTGTGAGAGTGCGTGCAAAGTTTATTACTAACCGTGGTGTATGTCATTTACAGACGAGACGTTTAGTGTGAAAGATCACTGGTATTTCTATCATAATGACGTTTGCCATGTGATTATAGAAAGGTTATCGCCTTACATAAACTTATTTCGTAGAGCCGGCTGATATTTGTGACGTCATTGGCTGTACTGTGATGTCGGTCAATGACTCCTAGTATCTGACAGCATTATAGCCATTGTTGAATTCTGACACAGCTGACAGCGATTTCAATTTATAAATTAATCATTGATTTGACGATGTGTTTAATTCTATTCTGTGACATTTTAAGAATTAATCTTGTAATGATTATATTTATATTAAAGCAGGAGGGTCGTCACCTGCGCACGCGCGAGAATTGAGTCCCAAGCGACGATAACAACACACGCTAAAAACGCAAAGGCTCATCGGTAGACGCTTGTTTGTAAACAATGACACGCTATGGCCATCTGACGCATGCGCAGGTGCCGACTTCTCCGCTTTAAGTTAAGCATTCAATTTCGTCATTTACAGATAATGCTTTGATTAGCAAATAACCATGGCAGACTCAGTGACAGTGACTATTGTCAATTCATATTTCTTATATTGCCTACATTATTTGCCATTTATATAACGCGTACACTGTTTACCTGTTGTATAGTTTTATGTCCGGTTTCCATACCAACGAGGAGGGCAGGATTATTTGATCAATTCCGCCGTACCTGTGTTGTTGCCATGATAGAAATTCGTCTTGCCATCGCTGGTAAGAATTCAGAAAAAAATTATAAACAATTAGAGTATTACAGACCCCACTGTCACATGCAGAAGGGATTATTTCAGTGAGTACGAGTATGTACGCAAAGGACTTACGCTGATATCTACACGTAAGCTACACCACGTAAGTATATATTCTTACCTGCCTAATCCATACAGATAGCACGATGTACTGTTCTATTCCCACCTGAAATGCGAAGAATTAAATAAAATTTTAATACATCGTCTTCCGTGTTGTGGCTATGTAATGATGCGCTATCTTAGCGTCGCCCGGCTCGGTTGAGGATACACACGTGATAATAATATAAATGCGATATTTACTATATGGGGCCGCCATCTTGAATGCGGCATAAAACTAAATAAGAGACAAGTTGTGAAACGCGTTTTTCAGATTCCGAAAATCAGGACAAAAATGCCAACTTTTCACAGAAATACGATCCGTTGGGGGTAATATAAAACCAACCGATAACAAAATTCGGTTGAATTCGTCGTTTTTGTATGGAAAATCCCTTAAATACGAACACTTAATTACACGAAGAACATAGATTTGATTTTATTATTACGTGTGCGCCAGCTGACTGTGGTTGAGAACAAGCACTCGCGATCGTTGACCTTAACCTAGGTTCTCTCGAAGGTCACATCGGCTAGTGAAGTTATAGTGTTTATGCTAAATATATAGAACAAATGTCGATTTATTATGAGATGTGAAAGGTCGCTACAACTTTATGTGGAGTTCAACTAAAATTAAGCTAATATATAAATCCCGTCGTTGTAAATGTGTCATCATTTTATTAATACTACCAAATGCATCTAGGAAAGTTATTGACACTCCTGAGATTTTCTTCTGATTGAAACTTCTCTAAATTTTGTCTTAATCCTCAACAAATTAATATGTGAGTGCACAAGAGACAACGCCAGGCGTGGCAGACGTATATATTAGTCTTTTTCCGTACATCAATTTTGCAAACCATCGCATACTACACGTAACCTTCCGTCCGGCTCATACCGTACATACGATCAAATTAACATTCACAATGAAGAAGAATACGTCGGCATAAAAGCAGTAAGAACAACATTTACTTGGTCAAACTTGACGACAGCACAGCGAGGAAGGGCGTGAAAGTGGCGGTTGAAATGTGCCATTTTTTTTCTCCTTTTGTTTGTTTCATCGAGCGGGTAATTTGCTCAGTAGATTGCTATCAATATATCGATATTTCCGTCAGACACGTGTAGCTTTTCAATACATTCTAAATTAGTCAACGCAGCTTAAATACATTTCTCAATATAAGACCACTTATAATTTCATCTTTTGTTAGCCAGTGTCCGAAATTAGTCGTGATATTAGTCCATTGTAAGATAATGTATACCATGGGTATTTTGGCTATTGTGACATAAAATTACTAATTGTATTGCTTGAGGTCATGACCGGAGAAGTGACATATATGTGAACCTTCGGAGATGCCGTCCGATCATTAGCGAAAACGTGCGTCGAGTCATTTATCATTATTGACATTGGTATGTAAGCATACGTGGTTTGTTTAGAGATGAATACTGGTATGCGAGTAAACAATCGCGCACTTGATTTTGAACCTCACAGTTGCGACGACAATGACGTCAAGCTGGAGACAGTTGTGTCAATACCATATATGGCCAGCCACGCGATCGGTATCAACGATTAATAACAGTATTGGCTTTGATACATAAAGTAGATACGAGTTGTAATTGGTGCAAAGTTGTGTGTAGCACAGATAACGGCAATCCGATTGGTGGATTTTATTGACTAATAACTAGAATTCGCAGCGTTTCTGTATTAAGGTATATTTAAGGGCGGCAGTCGTCGTGCCGCGTCCTGTTCGATATGGTGACTCATAGCGACGTATACAACGAGTGCGACGACCACCGCGCTTTAAACTGCAGGCACAGTCTTGCCCTGAAGTCAATAGCTGTAGCTGGGGTCGTCGGAGTGTTGCCGTGAGGCGGCTCTACCTGGCAGAGAGTGGAAAGAGTACCTAAATCTGCCTGGTGCGTATAGTTATTGCATGAAAAGACGAACAATCTCGATTCCCTTATAAAATAATAATAATATTAATATTAATGACGTTAAATGGATAGTACACAAAAGTTATTGTACCATGCGGAGGGGGGGGGGTAATAACTCGTGCCCATACTCACAAATTCAATAAGCTGATTTATAGCAAGTCCGTACGTCACCATGGTAATATGTGACGTATTCTGTACAGGTCGAATGTGCTTGGTATAGTTCGCCATCAAATCACCAAGCAGTGCATGCTTGTGATTGGTGCGCATGCCGTCTGAAATTTATAAAAACAGAATATTGACTTCAATTAGAATATAAATTAATTGATATACACTCTTACATATTATATAAAAACGATATAGTAATTCAAAATCAAAATAAATACGTTAAGTTATGTTATGTTGTAGAAATGGACTATAATCATGAACCCCCTAAAGTTCACACATCTGCTTATTGTATACCTCGATTATTACGTCAAACTTTGTTTGAATTTCAACATCGTTTATTTGGGGGAAAGTCATTAGCTGGAAATTACAGTTTATAATGAAACCTCCCACCATAGCGTGCCATATCATTATTATATCCTATAACATTTTTAACAAAAGAAATAATGTATGTTTGTGTGTGAATACGTGAAATTCGACTTACTGTGCTGAGTTGAGGCATTTGTATCTGCTAGCACGAGTGCAAAGGCTAACACAATGAATGGTACAAGTGTCTTTGATAGTATCTGCATTCCAATGTAGTATTTAACCGATTCCACGACGAGTATAAAGCCCTGCTTACGGTTAGCATCAGCTGTCACAACTGCGTATAAGTCTGTGTAGTGTGTTCAACAAATTGTCCCGGGAACATTCATAACGCTGTCGGTGACGAATGCAAATAGCGAATGAAGATGGTCGTACTTGCCCCTGTGAGTGCATGACCCTATACATCATTGCGTTCAAGCAATTGATATGTACAGTCAACATTAACCTAAGATTTTAATATAAGCGGAGTATTTGATTTACACAGGAGAAGATAGCAGTGTCATAGTAGGGTTCTCTGACTTATCGTCTGGATTCCATTCAGATGAATTTATGGAAAGTCGCCTTAGTATTACATCTAAACACTGCAATAAATTATTCAATCAGAAAAATAATAGTCGATGCCAATGTTCGTTTCGTTTACAGGGGAAGAAAGTATTACGATTTTGATGTAAAATAGAATATAGACGAATTGATCAGCTCTTGACAATAATCTTCTATTACAAACCAAATGTAGTTCACTGTGTTTGAAATTTGTAAAATATATAAGTAATCGTTATATTACGAACGTTAATATGCGTCAATTATTGCCGAAATATGCAATTATATAAGTCACGTGTACATTCTAAATGAACGAAACTTGTGAAGACGAAAACAACAGGATCCTTAACACTTAATAATCATACGATATATGACTCGTCGTACAACGAAAAATCAATAAACGACGTACAATATAACTAGTCAGAAACGTGGGGAGGGAATAGTGCCCACCACTATACCAAACATACTACAACTGAACATATAGATTTATTCCACTATAAGTACGTACATATAGGCTCTATTCAATTTTTATAGAACGACTCAGTGGCGGCGGCACAGAAGGAGAAAGGGGGCGGTCGTCCCCTAGAAACAAACAAGTTGAAACCCTCTGTGTCAGCAACATTTGCCCTTAAAATGCATGGAATAGTGTTTCAGAGGATCAAGATTTCAACATTTTAAGAGGGAGCATGCCCCCGGAAGGGTAAGTTTATTTATTTATTTATTTATTTATTTATTTATTTATTTATTTATTTATTTATTTATTTATTTATTTATTTATTTATTTATTTATTTATTTATTTATTTATTTATTTATTTATTTATTTATTTATTTATTTATTTATTTATTTATTTATTTATTTATTTATTTATTTATTTTATTTATTTATTTATTTAATTTATTTATTTAATTTATTTAATTTATCTGTTGTTGGTCTTAGGTGTTCTAGATCACAATAAAAGCAAATTTTTTTAATGTGTCACCGAGCAGAGTTCCAAGATAATGAGATATTATTTTGCCAATGGTTAAAGGCCTTGAAACAGACAAAACATTCCATACCATGTATTTCTTACATTTATATCTATATGTCAATTTTTGATTTATTGTAATTCGTTTATTATAAACAGACCATATACGTATGTCATGGCAATTAATTACAAACTTTGGAACAATACTTTAAATTATCAATTGTTATTTATAATGTCTTTTCAATTATTTATTTACTTATATTCATATGTTGTTGATCTCTATCCCTTATTTATAATAATTTCAAACCCACTTTTTTGTTAACAAAACATGTTTTGACATGATATCAACAGATGACATAATAACTACTATGATGTTGAAATATTCAATGTTCGGCATTTTGCGAGAAGATATTTAAATTGCACAAATCGTGTGTCATTCATTGCTGGTGAACTTTGTTTTTCTGCGTTTTATTAATCTGCGTTCTTGTATTCATCAGTCAAACCATGGGAGACGAAACTGTATTTTGCGTTTCAGTGACACATACACAAATCAATGCATTTTGCCGAGGTCATAAACGAGACTTCTCGGTAAAAATCATACACGGGATCGTGAAAGGTGTATATGTACAACGAACTCGCGAAACCGTGCACTGATTCAGGTGACGAGTAACGTGAAGCACGTTTGAACCATGTGTACCTCACTTCTAGCAATGTTCCTGATCATAATATGAGACCAAGATGGCGCACCCATTATTTGAGCAGAAATCGAGCCAGTGTTTGTACAGCAGAGAGAGTATTTGTGTTCTACAAGAATTACACGAATAACAATGTATTTGTGAAAAATGGTCAAAAGCGTATGACAATGCTCAATGACAAAAATAACGTAAACGTAAGCAGTGAATTACAAATTTAAATTAAACAAAAATACACTATTCAGCCACCATGGCATCGATATTTATGTTAGAAAAACACCCAGCGTTCCGGAAATGTTTGAAACTTCACTTTAAGTAGTCTTAATTAATATGGCTTTATCAAAATTGAAATCGCACACAACTTTGAATTACTACATCATTTCAGACATGAACGTTTCTTTAAATGGTTGATTAGTTATCCTCAGACTATCTAAAACGCGGGTAATAAGCAAATAAATCCAATGTGTAAATTATGAGTTGACCCCTTGAAAACAGACATTGTTCATGATTGGCAGGTTGGTGACTGATTCAATAACCTTTCTATTCAATGCTTATTTGTGCGACTTGTGCAGTACAGCAATTATACTACCCCCTCTACGGTAAGTTTTATTATACGTTATTATATACAGGGTCCAAATTCGTTCTCGAGATGACATCATAATACAGAAATATAAAGAACAATTGTATTCAAGTGTTGTCTCTGAAGTAACTACGTTGTGTCAACACCAGTAGATTTGTCAGGCAACAAAAATGTTGTTTTGTGGATCTCTGACTACTTTCGCAGTTATTGTCCGTCACATCACATACAATATAACTTATAACACAGGTAGGTAGCACAGCACTCTTAAATTATTTTTTTTGACACTCTGGCTGACTATCATGATTGATATAGCTTTCTCTCGCATTTACGACACTGAGTTTTTATATTAATGCAATAATAGTATTATCAATTTCCCCATAATTATCGTATTGCCTTATTTACGCAGTATAATGTTATAATTAATTTCAGATTAATAATTGAAACAGTATAATTAAAACAAATAATTGAATGACTGCGTTAGCCGCTCCGCGTCGTGTTCGATATGGCGACTTATGCACCACCAGTTTACACGAAATTCGAACACGAGCTGCGCAACGACGACCACCCTTTACTAAAATGACATTATAAAAATAACATTATGACGTAATCTGCTATATGCGCTAACCAAGTAATGGACGAATTCATTAGTTACAAAGCCGTCATCGCTGCGCGCAATCATAATCATGCTCGTCGTGGACTATAGCATTTGATGTGTCTTGCGCCGTCACCCTCCCTCTCGTGTTCTACTTGTATATTTTCTAAAGGTAAAGTACTTTACGCAATTCTCAAATCTGTGAGTATTATTACACTTTAACTTTAAACAATGAACCATCACGCAAGTTTGCGTTCTTAACTATTATTGTTATTTACTTGCCGACAATAATTATTCCATGTTGTAGTTTCTAAGATGCCAATATCGGAAATGTACGTTTATAAAAACAAAGTAAACAATATAGTTGAACGTAATCGCAATCGCAGTCGTTGTTATAGTAGTTGTATTTAATCTAAATTCCCAATATCCCATTATGGCATCTTGTTTTGACCATGAAGATATGGATCACATGTTTAAGGTCACAATATATATTTTTGATCTTCATAGTGTTGACATCATGCGTGCTGGTACCAGTATGCTTATTTACATAAATGCATAACAGTGAAAGACATAAAGCCGGGGGTGTTAGAAACGTTTTATAAATATAAAAATGACTGGTAAAATTCAAATTCTGAATTCAAATCCAATAACGACATGACGACATCATCGTGTTTCTAATAAAATGTATAACTTAGTTCAAAACCCATTCATTTTGAATAAGTGTGCGATCGCAGTTGCTAGGCCATTTGAAGGCTGTTGATCGGTATTTACGAATTGTTATAAATATGTTTATAAACTAAGGTACTGTAAGAGCTTTCTGTGGCAATTTGTGCTTCTAAATTATATGACCATTTTTTCCCCATCCGGGAACGCACAATTAGCCTGCAACGAAACGATCTAGACACGTTTTTAAGTAAATATTACGAGATCTAGAACTAGCATTTTACCATTTAGATTACACCAAACTCTAACATCATACAAAAAACGTAGTCGAATTTGTATTTGGTTTTATCGTGATAAATTAGCCTAAGATGAGGCTGCCTACAGCATTGTCATTTTTTCCAACGAAGATGGAAGACCAATACACTTACAAAAAGTAGAAAAACCTGAATTTCTGATAAGATAGAAATATAAATTATCTTGATATGAAGATGAGAGGAGGGAGGGGCATTGTTACAGATTACGCTTACCTGGTTTTACTGGCGGGCTTTGTTTTACATATTTCACCAGTTTTCCAGAATTTATAACAAATCAAAACTGTAATTTTTTTAAATGTGTCCTAAGACATGTTATATGTTTTCAATACATACAATATTATATTGCCATAGTCTTATATTTTATGCGTGGTTTCTTGTTTACAGTTTGCATTAAAAACGACACATTAACGAAAATTGTCAATTTTTAACCATCCACAAGTCTCCATTAATGAAGATATTAATTCTAACGATAGGATATACTGTATAATGCAGTTTAAAACAATCGTAGACACTAAGTCACAAAGTTTTATTGAACTGGAGATTAAGTTGTAGACATCTCGCATATTATTTAATTATTTTGTCCTGTGTACACAGTAATAGTGTTTTTGTAGGTTTACGAATATTAGCCAAAAAGCAATTCATTTTTCCGATGTAGTAGAATATAATTAATTTTGACATTTGGTAAACACCCTTGTGGTTACTCAACATAATCATTGAAATATGATTTTCTATACAGGAGTCAATTACTAGGGTGCGTTTGAGTGTGTTTTAATATGTTCATCATGGATGGAATTTTGTGATATTTTGAAAATAATGACCAAGTAACGAAGAACTTTGAAATGATCTAAACAAATGTATGCAACTAACACTAATCATATATATAACTTAGGTGGAATTTCTAACGTGCCTAATATGTTCCCATGTTTCAGACATCGTTACGCAATTTAATGTAAGGTCATTGAACGTCCTTGGGCAATATAAAAACAAAGTTTAATGTTTGATCCAATCAAATCTATATATACATTAGTGAAAAAAAAATAAACGCGGATAATATAATTGTTTAATTGTGATTATCTGCTTTACAGTAGCCTTCGAATGTGCGCAACGCCTACCTTTTATTTAAAATTAGTCAAACAGTCACATTACAAATTTGTAAAATATCGAACAATTACCACAATAGTCTACGCTTGGGGTATGTATTTACAGATATGGTGAATATAAACATCCCGGCATTTCTTGTCATTTTAAAATAATGGCTCCCCGTATTACATACAATTAATATAGGTATAGAGGTATGAATAACGGGGGATACCGAGGAATTATATATAAATGTCATCTCACGAAATAAACATAACTTTTCTGTTGTGTATTATCTTCACGTTGTTTTGTTTCTAATTTTTTTCTAGGTACATCTATAAAGTTTTGTTTCATGTCAGGTGTGGTTCATTTCGTTAATATTGCAGCTGAAATAAACATGGCCCATTAATTGGATACAGTAGTGATTGCGTTAATAATATTTCATAAACTATTCACATTTGAATGTGTTCATGGTGAGTTCACCTTTTCTTATTTCATCATCAATATTTGCTTCGTATATCAGCATGTTATTTTGAGTATGTGTTTTTCTTATGGCACATATATATTGACAAGAACTGTCTGTTAATTAGTATTTTGTCAAACACTTTGAAAAATTGTATTGTATGCCTTGAATAAGATTAAGAATATCTGCAATCTGGACTGAGAGTATGGTGTTTCTATGACTATATGAGTACATTATTTCACGTTTTGCGTCTATACGTTTTCTACCTTTCCGTCAGGCAAACAGCCCAAGGGAGTGTCACTTGTTGAAGATTTACTGGAAGATTATCACAGTTATCTGCGCCCAGTTGTTAATTCGTCATCCGTTGTCATGGTTACACATGGCATAGCAATATGTCAAATGCTTGAACTGGTAGGAAGATATATTTATTCGGTTGTACGTTTATGCCCCGGGTTTATGAGACCTGTGTTTCAGAGAATATAGGCCAGTGATAGAGCCAAGGACTATGCAGACAGAGTTAGCCGTTTTTAAAAGACAACAAATACTAGTTAAATTTGTATTTGTGTTATAATACCGCCACCACTTTGTGTTTGACGGAGAAAGTCTAAATGTTATATGGAAATTAGTGTGAACAATTGGGCATTTCGAGATAGACTTATTAATTAGAGTATTCTCTATACGATTATTTATGTCAGCGGTCATATAGATTTGAAAACTTTCAGGTAAAGACACTCACAATTAGTATGCGAGATATATTAGGGAAATGTTGCTTCTTCTTTTGTGTTTTTACAAGATATATCATAGGTTATGGAAGCTAAATATGATATAATAAAATTCATGACCTAAATTATCATATTTATTAAACATTTGATGTAGTACATTCACTCATGGCTTGGGATATCATCCATATATTATTGTTACACTGCAGAATCGCACATTACAGCTTTATTTGTTTATTGTCAGAACGAAAGAAAACAACAGCTGTCTTTAAACGTATGGTTGCGATTGGTTAGTGGTCTTATGATACCCTTTTCAAGAATAATAATTTCTACAAATTCCTGATATGACCCCTTTACTTATTGTCTAATATGATCATTTTTGTATAAGTGTATACTGTATCTGATTTGTCTAGAAAAATGGCCCATACTTATATACGAAACGATCTGATCCGATCACTACTCATCTACTGCTTATCTGAAAGTTGCACCTCCACGTCTACCTGGCATGACGTATATGGTCAAAATTGTATGCATAACTTGTTTAATATCTGAGTAATGGTGGTGAACCCGTACACCATCTTGTACGTGCAGTATTGTGACGTAATGAACGTTTAAAACCGTCGTAATAAGTGAGTGGCGTTAATGCGCATGCGTAGAACTCGACATTAGCTACCTAGCTCATTATTTTGAATTCTGTAATCAATAAAGTCAGTCAAGTGAGTGGCGGGATTTTCAGTTTAGAGTACGTATGCCCTTGCACAAACTACTGGTGATATTACCCAGATATGAAATCCACTACGGCAACGTAATCTAGATATAGACATGGTACCAAAAGGTTGCTTGACTAACCAGAGAATTATTATATAAATCGGTAAATATTCTAGAAATGGACTGACGAGTTCTTGAGATGGAATGCGTCAGAATATGGAAACACAGAGATAGTCAGAATACCATCAGAGCTCATCTGGCGTCCAGATTTGCGACTTTACAACAAGTAAGTCTACTACCATACCGTTTCCTTGATATCGCCCTGGAAAAGAAATTGAGCAACAACCATTACTAATTTTGGTATTAATTCATTCTATTTTGTTCATTTATTAGTGAACTTTCAAATTAATCGGGTAAGCTTCAATAGAAAAAGTGCATGGAAGGGAGGCATGAAGCCTGGAAAGAAATCTGTCAAAATATTCTATGAAAATCGGATAAAAAGCATTCTTCAAAAAACATCATTTCGACCGGAGAATGGCTTGGACAAAACAAAACAGTACAAATGACAAATATAAAAATCGTGAAACTTTGGCCGGTTTAGAAGATCCGAGAGTACTGGCGTCACACTACTACCAGGGTAGTCCCCCCCCTTTGTTTTAGATGTCATTATTATTCATTATATATTGTTCATTCTTAATCATGTTTTATTCTCAGTGTGGACGAGGAGTTTGATCGTATCGATAAGACGTATGCGATGGTAAGCAGCAATGGTTACATAGCTTGGAACGCGCCAGCAATATTCACATGCTCCTGTCGTATCGACGTCACACACTTTCCGTTTGACACGCAAGTCTGTGAATTAAACTTTAGCTCGTGGTCATATAATGGCCACGCTCTTGACCTCCGTAGTGATTTGGATGCCGCAGATCTGTCTCAATTTATGCGAAACGGAGAATGGGATTTAGTCGATGCGCCCGCCGCACAAATGCTGTACAGCGCCATATCCTGTGATCACATACACAGTGGTGTTTAAACGAAATCCTGAATTCTATATCAGGAATCTTTTGATGCCAAATATAATGATATCCGTGCTCACTCTCGTCGGTTTTTATTTACCACCTGAGTCCGGGGAGAAGATGACGCTTATGGTCACTAATTTGCTATCGTTGGTAGTATTTCAACAGGTGGTGACCCAGAATCTGCCCGCTACGTCGGATGATCCAATCATAGGTGAGCTTTTGTTTTTAAATTATATTGTATTTGATATAGAAGCAGTATTTACCCCGTTTTGCGGTTTTTATTATCTGGAAAGAACAAAAAACCCGACGCACAGTGGTGTTTCGAATTCTGCTTCGACTGCACGCGAAACACAATAACAATAACCTAACAGTTTGGCCTGCGCATAGAATAAATGAATATTTAAATTAACTTGTTTTATGTAAACAATGCGGCAAAGAACGTAATTACAACTAATTGTAAGAATTTTGCGAACATTTCACACCTATGTTAACGTTGGTTGCCCTGTTTGTTTCAGCCCAATTTATTAATGGAATGATAATTATGGTGGCGCTGTCGGTCTTTCTAACTGTGGTAATCCTGAATATTTACCATCGTGGAACGAGTTATGTACCTCAATGGCTGGGAAGAGTGGTCTTCGGTTTTTTGGCACCTGTGGTATGTCTTGGCTGGAAAAAGAAGGTGAGCGAGAAACACTCAAAAACGCAAAGTCCTATATCAGATGGATGTGACCTTAAATACGGAAATTGTCAAGAACACGGTGGGGTCAGTTTTGTCAATTTTCAAAGTCAAATCGAGGAGAGAGGCTGTCTAGCTGGGAACGGCTCGATTGTGATCGGTAACCTCAGACAAATTAAAGAATCAATGACGAGAAGCCAAGACCTAAATAAATCAGCACAATCAAGCGAAGTTCTGGTAGAAATTCTTCGAAGAATCTCGGAACTTACAAATGAAGTAAAGGAGAAGCGTCATCATCATAACCTAGTCTGCGAATGGCAGGAAATTGCGAAAGTGATTGATCGGACATTTCTGTGGTTGTTTGTGGGATATTAAATAATTTTCACTGTCGTGATGTATTATCATATGATGGGGAAAATATGATCATGATGTCCGTGCTTATGGTTCATATTCACGTTCAAATAATGTCAAAATTCACATTTATTTCGTGTGACATCATATTGTACATCGCATGTGAAAATCGCATGAACAAGGCCTTTTCAAGTGAAATCATGTCTCTTCGCTTTCCAAAGAATATTGATAGGTAATCAGTAAAAGAAAGTAAAGGCTTGATTATTTGAATACAGAAAATATTTGGTTAAGTCAAATGATTCAACTAAAGCGTGTGAATTAAAATATCAAAAGTTGATCCCCCTAGCCTTGTTTACAAAAGTCCAGAAATTCTTGTCAAAAAAGCTTCATTACTTTGCACCCCCACCTAAGCAGTTCTAAAGTATTCTTTTTCTGACAAGGATTACTTTTGACCCTTCTTAACTTAATTCTAAATAGATATCTGTTATTTGTTAGAATATAGATAGTTGTTAGGTGAAACACTGTTAACTTAAAACTTTTTTTTCTATTGGTACTTAATTATTCAACATTATTTTGTTGCTGGTAAAATAGATTGCAAAATCTCATGATACTTTTATGTATTTTATATTACTACTGTTTTTGAAATACGTTTTTAATACTCGAAATAGCTCACAGAATTTACAGATGTTTGCCACGTGATGAAGGTTACATCTGACATTATTTGTCAACAGATTGTTGATGTGCCGAAAAAGAACCATCATTTTCAGTAGATCATTCATATAAATAATCCCACCACACAGCCAATTTATGAAGCATATCAAATATCTAGAGTCTAATATTGTCTCAGTATTCTTTATTTATTTCATGCTGTGATCACCATCATAACAATTTCTGTTGTGTTATTATTCCTAATGTGATATCTTATTGCCTCAAATAAAGTCGTGACTCCAGTTGACTGAATCGAAAAACATACATTTCATGTATGTATAGAGTAAATCTGAAACACCGAATGACTTTACCATCACGATTTGACATTGATAGTAAGGTCACGTGCATTTCACAAGACCCCTGTCCAATATCACTAATTACAATGAATTTAACATTACATTCTTCTATACGCTTGTCTGGTTTTCATGAATTGAATAGGGCAACACTTTACGAAGGCGCTTGGTAATACACCTACCTATTTTATAATCGGTAATTATAAAAGTGACGCGCTCAACTGTTATATTTTTTTGGTTTTTCGTAATGGTTTAACTATAGCTTGTGTTTCAAAGGAATTTTACATTCAAACGCAATTGAATGATAGGGTGCATTTTATGTGAATAGACAGCTCCATTTTACGTGAGATTAAGATGCATTTTATTTGGACAACCAGATGAGATTTATCTTGGCCAATCACAAATATGAGAATCCTGTGGCATTACAACTCACAAAAACCACCATGTTTGATTCACTATAAAAACAAATAAATTAGTAAATTAAAAAAAAAACACGTTTCAAGGATGAGAATGTCCTCAAATACATCTCAATACTAATGTTCGGCATACATTAGTTTGGTGTTGATTATGCTCTGTCTAACCAACCCAATCTTATCTTCAAGTCCAAAGACATATATATATACATGTATATATTTTATTCCAAGTCCAGAAACACAAAAGAAACGCCTGATAGCAATAGACAAAAGAAATTCACACAAACAAAACAAAATAACAAATACTACAATACATAGAAACGAGTGGGCACATCTTGCTCCACACGTGGAACCTGCCATTTATCATTCTGATTCATGTATAGGACCTAGGTCCCCATCAGAAAAGTGACATTATCAAGAGGCAGCCATTGCAAATACGCATAAAACAGATAAAGTCACTGTGTATTATTCGAACCACTATCTTGAATGAACTGCTGAAATAGTCATATTACATTTAATATAAAATGCTGCTCTTCAGATCATTATTTATGCACATTGTATTTATTTGCATATTATTTAAAAAAAAAAATTTAATACCATTTAGTTTGTAGTCTGCTACGCTATTCAAATCTTTTATCCCAAAAGTTTCACATGTCATAATCAACATTTTTCTCAGAATAAATATCATAATTACTTTCGTCGGTGAATGCTATAAATAAATATTCTAATTTGTTTATTTAATTTGCGTATAATCGTTCGCTTTCGTAATGTATGACATAGCAGATAAAATGTTGTGTGTTAGACTTATACAGAATCAGACCGTGCTTGTTTTCATTATTTCTTTTGTAAAAGTAATTTTCCATAGTAACATTATTGTGCACAATATGACACAAACTAATAAATTGAGTCAACAACAACAATGAATGCTTAAAATGCTAATTAATAATCAAATAACACACATATTATCGTCATAATGGCTTATTTAAAGAAATTTAATTTGAAATAAATATTTATTCGTTACACATTTCTAAATCCAAAAAAGTCTAAAACCTATCTAGTTTAAAATGAATGGTGAGAAGACATTACTGTTTAAATCGATATACTTTCAATTGAAATTCTGAACCGTAGAAATCGACAACCATTTTCATTCAGATTTTTAGGATTGTCTTTTTAATGTCACTTGCAAATGCAACCCAATTACAACGAAATTGGAGCAATGTGGCGGTCGCGTTTACATTCAGTTTACAGATGCAGCGTGATGCTTACAAATGCAATCATACTCAACTCGTTTTACGGTTGTCATTGAGTATATTTTTACGGATCGATGGGTTAGATAAATAATGATCTACATCTGACTGATACTATGCAAATTACCATACCATGACTCACTTCTTCAAATCATTATTTTTTAATTATCGGTCCTTGATAGTCTTGTTATAAGTTTCTAATAATTATGGTTTACCCAAATACCACAGTCAGAGTTCGTTTGTTGCTGATTTCTTAGTTGAACGGCTTAGGGGAGTGTTATTTGGAACTATTTCCGTTATGATTAGGTTACCCGAATCGTCTTTTATTCAAATTTTCTTAAATTTACTTTTCTTCCATGCTGAGTTTGTCACAACTTGCATAATAGTATAATTTAAATACGTCTCTGATGCATGTCTCGTCCGAATATAACCGAAAAAGAAATATTAGAATTTAATTTAATGGTTGTCAAAAAACTTGATGCTATGTAGTGAGTATTATGTTACAACATACATATCAGAGTAATCAGAATTGTTAAAAAGGCAGTGGTAACCACGAATAATAAAAATCGGTCGACAATTCTAGCGAGCTCTTTCCATTCCAATAACATGGCTTCACGATTGTCGCATTCATTCAATCTATTGGCTAAATCTGTCACGTGATTCAGTAAAGTCTCAAGGTTCTTTGCAGTACGGAAGGTGGGATTCCGCTGTCGATACGCAGGGTACTGTTTCAGTTCTTGTTCGTCCACTTTTACGAATTTGTTTGGAGTCACATCTATGGTAGTTTCTTCTTCTAATGAGTTTTGCGACTCGTCATTCATGCAAAAGTTCGGATTTTCTGTGACCGCTATCGGGTCCGGGACCATGGTTCGACAAGCACGATTTGCCTTCTCCACCCCCATACACAGACACGGTCGCATGAAGTCAAAGACGACACGACGAGCCCAGTTAGGTACCGGCCGTGGATAGCTGGTATGATGATAAATCGATAGTACCCAGACACTCAAGCAGCATGAACAGGCATTCAGGAAAATCATCATCGCGAAGTAATAAGCTATAAACATAAACATTTCGTAACATTTTGTTAATAATTAGTTAGATTGGAAATTTGTTACACAATATCAATAATTCCACACATTAAGATGTTGACATTTAATAATACTTGAATATCTTATGAATGTGAGGTTATTACGAAGATACCTCAAAGTATGCACGAAGACAGTACAGCGCCAGTATCGCCCGACGCGCAGGGGAGGTCGATGCGACGGCGTACTGTCTGAGTGCATACTTTGAGGTATCCTCGTAATAACCTTATTATTATTATACATATTTTCCGTTCAAGAATACATAGAACATACATAGAATACATAGTTTAGAACAGAATCAGTGAACTTCTTTGTGTGGAATCCGGTCAAAGCCTGGTGGCAGCCATGTTTGTTTTAATTATTAGAGGAAACTTACGCGCGTAATCATTCCATATTTGGAATTCGGATTTCCTTATATGGTAGGATGAAAATACTAGTACCCCGTAAAATACCGCATACTTAAGGCGTTACGGTATCAGAAGTATAATAATAATAATTGATATTTCTAATACGTGTGCCGTAATTTATGCCGAAGTAGGAAGGTGTCCTGTGGCGTTACATTACATTTGGTCCTATCATCACCGGTGATACGTGAAATGTGTGCATATAGGTATAGAAGCTGTGTTTTTGCAACAGTTTTTTTTTCCGGTTATATTATCACCCTACCACACCATACACTGACATCTCCCGATATAAATAATGGCTCACCGCCGTGCTACTTACCTAAATGTGGAATGGAATCGCCGTTAGGTGGCATCAATTTCATAACCAGTTGTTGAAAAACTACAAGCGCCAAGAGGTTGGAGATACAGAGTGTCATCTTTTCGCCAGAGTCTGGTGGCAGGCAGAAGCACATCAACATCAAACATGATAAGATTACGTTTGGTATAATGAGATTAAAGATATAATACGTCGGGATTCTTTGAAGAGTTAATGTGAAGTTCATATAACTAATTGGCTCACTAATTCGTTGTAAATTAACCATCGTCTCTTCAACAACAAAGTCGATTACATGCCATTCCCCGTTCCCTACATACATCGACATGTCAGTGGCATAAGGACCGACTTTTAACATCAAATGTGAAGAGCTATATGACCATGAACCGTAAGTAAGGAAGCAGTCGTGACGATCGAAAGGAAACTTCAATAGGTTCAGTCGGCAGCTGGTTTGCGTCAAGTCATTCATTCTATAGGAGACGGTACCGTTGTTTGCCACGAGAGCGTATATTTCGTCTTGTCTGAACTCTTTCACACTAGAAATATACGGAGAAAACCCCCTGTACAGTTATGTAGTGACAGATCAATGGTTACGAAATGTAATCTGTTTTGAAAAGACGCTATCCCGTAAATGAATTAAAAGGCGGTGGTTGTTGTTGATTCAGAGAAATTCGTATAAAGTCCGTAATTATCAATTTGGCTAAGATTCTTTCATTTTCAACATATTTGAATCGGGGACGATCTTGGCACGTATCTGAATTTTATTTTTAAGCTATAAAAAACATGTTTCTTGTCGTTCACGATATAAAGGTATCACCCCCAAGACATCGCAATAAATGAGATATGAGGGGATGTCTTTACACAAACGGATTAAACTGGATCTATATATAGTTTTTTTTAAGCAAACAACATTTTCTCATAAAGCGGTTTGACCTCAAATAAAAACAAAAATACATGAATAAATTAAACGTATGGTTAAACAATGGGTCACGAGCCCACTAATGGGTTGATAATGGTTACATACTTGTTATAGAGTTCGACATCAGGTCTCCAAAGCTTAGACAGCGGCATGTGAATATAGTCAAGATTACCGTACTTCGAACTGTTCCATCTCAAAAATTCATCAACCCAGGTCTGAAATTTAAAAAAAAAAATGCTTCCGATGAAGATTTTAAAAATACGGAAATACTTCAAGTTGAAATCTTTTGAATGTAGCCGCATGAGTATGTCTGAATAGATATCAATGTATTTTATTCAGTACCGAAGACAACCGACCGAAATGTACAAGACACAGTCTGTGTAAAACTGATCATTAGGGTAATAAATCAATGAGGTAAACACAGATGATTTAGGCATTGAGTCCAAGAATTTCAGATCTGAATTTCAAAACAAAGAAGATAATTTACCCAAGATTGGTCGATTGATTGAGGAAATAAGCACAAGCAATTTACGCGTAACATGGCAGCTGGAATAATATTTTGCATTCTGTGCCTGTCTCCAAATTTGTGATAAACTGGACATTCCTGCAAATTCATCTTCAATAAACTCACGTAAATCACATATAATAATTGTATTTGTTTGGAATATTTGTCCATCTGCCGAAACACACATTTATAGCGTGAACAGAAACTCTAAACCTAAAGGTGACAAGCACTTTTTAATGTTGCATATGATTCTAATGGTAATGGGATTGCAAAACCTGATCGCACTGCATCGATAAGTTGGGCATGATTGAGTTACAGAGATAACGTCACATGATATACATGTAATTTAATTAAGCAAATTACTCGTCGCTGTATAATTTTTTTCTTATATTTACTGATGTGAAATGATCATTCTGTTCACATCGAACTTGACTTTAAGTTATTGTTGACGACATTTTATAAGACTCCCATACACCAAAACACACTGCGTAATTGGTGTTACGAGCAGGACACAACTGAGAACTTGAACTGGTTTAAGACCATCGTGGCACACACTAATTTCATCTTAATTAACTGCTGAGCAAACGTTGTCAATAGTAATAACCAGTATTGACATTACGCCGGTACAACATCCCTATAACTGCTACGTATATATACGTATGTACCTTACCGCACAATATTTATGACAAAGCCCGTGTAGAACGACCTGTGTCCGCATACGACATTGCAGGATTTGGTCGATTGTTTTGGTGAACAGCACAATCCACATTGTAATATATTCAAATGCCTTATTTGAATCGTAATATTTTGCTGTTTATTCATTCAAACACCAATATTGCAGTTAAAACACCATCATGAACCCAATGCTAAGTTTACATTACTAGTGTTTAATGTGAAAGTAAGTGACGCGATCAAGTCTTACATAATGGTCCATACCTGGTGGCAATCACATGAGTTTGGATTGTTAGCGTCAATCCGAACGACAGGGAATGCTTTTTGCTGAATGCTAAAGATCAATCTGACTCAGGGACACCATCCCCAGATGATAGTTCAATCTTGAAGGTCAACACATTCATTATATAAACTCAATGATTTCCAAATAATATACGTCGTCCAACCGTATAATTACCGCAAATATTGTTTATTATGTGAACCTTTGAAAATAATTCATGAAAGTTTGTAATATTATATTATATTTTGACAGTGTCGTCATGAGATAACTAAAATATGAGTCTAAAAATTAAAACTAAAATTTGACCACTTACGTATTTCAGCCAAATGTTCAGAGTCAACTGCTGCTCCTGTGTGTCCTAAATAAGAATTACGATTATTATTCGACAGCATACAAAGCAAATCAGACAGAGTCATTTTAGGTTAAAATAAATATTTGCGATTTAAATTATTGTATTTGAAGAAAAACTCACCAAGTTTATTATTTGTAACAAAGATATCCCGAATATTACAATTGTCACGGTGGATATATTCGACACTGGTCTGATATGCTGTTGATATCCATTTGACAGTTCCTCCAACAAGATATGTTGATAGGCAATATCTATAAACAATATGTAATTTTTTATGTTCATGTTTTAGTTTGTTTGAGACTATTTAAAACTATATATTCGTAATTTCAACTTCCCAACATTTGTTTTACTTTTTAAATAATAAATGTACATTACCTTCATCATCGGAGCTGACAAGGATATGTGTGTTGCACAATGCAAAGAATACAACCGCAACAATGTACATACTATATACGACTTCTTCTCCGGTATATGTCAGACGTGTTTTGTAAAGAAACGTTACGTTAATGCGCAACTGAGTACATCAGTCGACAATGATATAACGGTAATCGCTACAGATAAGCGTTTAATAGAGTATGCGAGGCGAACTGCTATATAAACTACTTATTTATATACACTGTATAATTTATTCATATCATACACTTACTCGTTTTAAGGTAACACAAAACATCCGTGTACAAAATGAGGATCATTTGTGTATTTTGCGTGGGATCATACAAGTGGCGTTGACGCCTATATCGTGTAATTTACGATACGAAAGTTTCAAAAACAATCAATATTTGATCTCTGAAAACAATAATTATAATGCGATTATGCATTTGCATAAAGTCGATGACGATTGACTGGTGGACCAATTAATCAGGGCGTTCTATTTGCTGGTGAGGCAGTTAATTTAGGCATTCCATTGCCTAACCTATAGTGTTTTCACACTAGAATCTGTATTTCAATACGAAGGGATTTCTCTTTATTTTGAAAGCAACGTTATGCTCAAACTGTTTTTGCAACCACGTCTTTGATTTGTAACAGGCATTTTAGGTAAATTCCAACCAATTCTGTAATGGCGGGCTCAACTATTTCAATTTTCAAAAAATACAAGCCCCTGTGTCTTCATGGCTTCAATTTAAAAACGTTCAACTTCTGTAACAACATTGCTTACTACTGTAAAGGGGTTAATTATTCACTGGGTTTTAATTTTGCTTATTTCACTGACGGGAAAATGCGCTAAATTAAAACCCAGTGAAAATGTAAAATGTAGTATAGAACACATTATCTAAATGATAAAACCATGAATTTAAAACCCACTGAATATGCCTGAAATTTAAACCCAGTGAAAATTAGTTATTTTACAGTATTTGATTTAAACAATATATATATAGAGAGAGAAAATACACATGGGTTTTGACTCTCTGGCTCTGAATTTTACTATGATATCAACACGTGAAACAATTATAGATCTGCGTATTTAACAAAATCGAGTACAGCTGAATTGCTCGAACGGCATGACATATGGCGAATATGAGTCTAAACTGTTTTCAGGAGATCCTGTACTTTTCAAGCAATGCATGGAAACTTCTGTTGTTAAAAGGCATGCTCGAATTTCATGTAAATAAACAATGTATTTTACACGCGTTGTATACGTCGCTATGCCTCCCATGTCGAACAGGACGCGGCGCGACGACCACCGCCCTTAAACGTTGCTATTCTATTCGGTGATATTTGTCTTGTGCACAATATAGTTTATGCTTGCACGATCTATTGAAAACAAAATAATTTATTATTAGTAATAATGTATGCAATAATAATTTTTAAGTAATAAAGCTGTGTGTCACGTGGCCATGGAGCGGTGAGCGACAGTCCGGTGCTCGGCAACCAAGTCAACGTCTATCGCCATCCAAGTACATTATTTATATAAAGTAAACAACCCGTCTCGCCACACCGCACTGTATTTTGTGTAACCGCGACCCGTTTAACGCGTGACCCCATTCTTACATTTGGTTGGACATTATTGGCAGATTGCACCAAAGCTCACGCGTGAATTCCAATCTTACCATAAAAAAAACTCAATAAGACTGTGACATTGAAAGCAATATAGCGTAGAACGACAGGTGCATTTCCGGCGACCGTACGAGTACTTCGGTGCATGTTACTCGTAACACCGCCGTGACGGAACATAATTTATCATGAGTGTCAATATGTAATAATAATTAAATATATAAATTATTCATGGATCTAACGGGTGTCATTCTCTGTGGATTGTTGGACTTGATATTCCTTAGTTCCAACCGGATGATGACGACCGACAATATAATTGTTTGAGTTTTGGGGACTGACATAAAGTTTCAAGTGTCCTATTTTGTTGGTGTGTACCCTCTCCATAGCATCGTTTCAAATTGTACAATGAATAAAACGATACTTCAGGAAAAGGAATAGTAATTTTAGTTTTAAAATTTAATTTAATATTTTGTTCGTAATTTATATTTGGTCATTATTTGAACTTGACTCTGCAATCGATATTACTTAGCGGTAGATTTCAAAGCGGGTCGTTTTTTTGTGTGTTTTTTTTCAGAGAAAATTTGGTTGCGACAAAGTTTTATTTACGCTGTGTTAAGCATATATTTTGTAAAAGAGGGAAGGACAAAATCCACAAACAACAAAAGAATCGGGTGTACCATATAGATTTTAGTCGTTTTTTAACATATGAGTGGGTCAATTTGAGCTAAATAAGCAGCCACTATGTGAAGTGCTGGAACAGTGGGTCTATCAATGAAATCTCATAGACGAGATGCTGTCTGCTAAAAATAGTTACAGCAATTAAAATAGAATATCAAATTCCAATATATTTGCATAATGGCCAACTTAAGTAATTTGAAGAGACATTTTCATCAAAACAGTGGAACACTTGCATATAAGAAAAATTATAATACGTGATATGTATCACATGGGCTTGTTTGACTGATGTTAATGTATTCATATATCTACGCCACATAAAAGAGAATATTAATATTTCGTGAAATATATACATATTTTTAATATACTCAGATATTCAATTTATTTATAATCTATGGGCAAGCTGATCTATGTAGTAATTATATCACTTTAACCTCTGCAATGTCTAAATACAATACATAACTAGTTAATACAATTACTCCCAGTCGATATTTTTGCTATGCACTAATGCACTATTACCTTCTTCGTATTTGATCGACTCTAGCCTGAATGATGATGTTACGTTAAACACGAGAAGGTATAAAGAAAAACATGGTCTGATGTAAATATAGTGATATCATGCTTCAACTGATCTTCTAAATGTGCCACACTAGTTTGAAAGATATTAAACCAACACCAATAAAATCAAAAATATTACCATGTATTCCTATTCATTTATTTGTGTACCGTTGTATGCTACTCATTTTGTTTAGTATTTTTAAATTCTCTCTTAAAGTGCATGTGAAATGCCTGTTACTTTCTCGCCTATGATTATTCATTGGTACATCAATATTATTAATTTGTACGTTTCTATGCATAAAATAGTTTATTTAAAGTGGGTTTGAAACTCAGTCTATGACATATTTATTCTCGTGTGTTTTAATACTAAGCTTTCATTTGCATACATAAATACCCCCTGATGACGTATGAAGGGGAACTTGCTGGACAGCTTGCCTTGCCGATACGTGACTGTATATAAGGCACATTTCTTGTATAGTTTTGACATCTTTGACTAAATTGCCACTTATGTACTTGTTCGTCGAGGAAGAATGGACCATAATGAACACATAATATCAAGTTTATCTCACAGGGTTGAGTTAGATGCGAAATATGTCCTTTCTAGCGTAGCTGGTCACCGTTTTCGCTTCGTTTTCGTGTCACTAAGAACATTGTTGCTACCTCCTACATAACACGGACTAAATGGTCTCTATAAACCGACATTCAAGATCTCAAAAATATCAAATCATTTGAAACATTTACTCGACGTCCCTCTATCGTCTGAAATCCGCCGTGGTGATCAGGGGCTGGTCCGGAATATTTTTCATTAAAAAGTGTTGGTATTGCACCAGGTTTAAGTTTTTTGACGCTTCGCTTTATAACCTAGTTGTGTTTTCATATAAATGAGAAAAGCTGTTCGGCAAAGGAATCGGAGGTAAAATGGACACTACATATGACGGTGTAAAGAGTAGGTTCACCCCAACGTTTTCTCGTTGCTTGCAGTTTCACGGCTTTCGTCCACTGATGTCGCACCTTCGGATCGATTGGAAACTTTTAAATACTTACACTATGGCTATACGTATTACTGCACCTGCCCATAACACAATTAATCATCATAAATGTTTGTTGTGAAAACAACTTCTAAAAACTCCCTCTCAAAAATACATAAAATATACGCCGACTCAAAAATGTATATCGTTAAAAATATGTTGAATGACACAGTCTTATACAAGTACGGCTCAAGGGTATGGCTTCCTCACATTGTTTGGCACTTTATGACGCACCATAACCTCGGCGAGAGTCGGTAAACCGGAAACAGTCGACCGTTACAGTATAGGTAGGCGTGACTACAGCACGAGAACTATCTCAAATTTACTTAGATATGAGTAATCATTTTCAATAACAAATTCAATAACTGTCCATTTCCGTTGAACACAAATCTAAAATGGGAAACGTGTGGGTGGGCATTTCACATGCACTCAGAGTACTATGATAATTGTATAATAATTAAATATAATATAATTTCTGATTTTACATAACCCATTATTCTCACTGAATTCTCACAATGACACGTCGATATGAAATATGCACGAGCCATTTGTGTTGATGTTGTTTAACAATGATAGATTTATAAATATATTTGGGTTAGAGAAACTTTTCACACCAATCGTTTAATAATATTGGTGTTTTTGAGTAGATCCGTACCAAATACGACGAATACCTGAAAAGCAGGTCTCGCATCGTTAGCAAGCAGTTTTCAACTACAATAGAAGTAAACTATTACTACAGAGAATATACCGTTGCCCCATATGACTATGAATATAGATAATCGTATTACCAACTACATTGAGGGCGCTGTAATCGACTAAACTGCAAAGTTATAAACATTATTATATATGTATCGCACGAACAACGTGTTTTATAGTGGTAATTATTTTTAAGCAATTAATTATCATGATAAAACAATGTAATAAAGATTGCTTACGTCAAGTATATTCTGCAATGAAAAAACAACATATATAATATAACGTAGGCATGTAACGGAGATCGTAACTTGTCGGGGACGTCGTCACCTGCGCATGCGTCAGATGGCCATAGCGTGTCATTGTTTACAAACAAGCGTCTACCCATGAATCTTTGCGTTTTTAGCGTATTAATATGTTGTTATCGTCGCTTGGGACTCAATTCCCGCGCGTGCGCAGGTGACAACCCTCCCTCTTTAAAAGCTAATATGGTTATTACTGGACTGTAGTATGTCGTGTTGTTGTTCACACTGTCACGACCATTCAAAGGAATTCGACAAAGCTGGTGTTTTATTTCATTTTATTAGCACTATAAGAACATCGTTTAATCATTAACTTGCAAAGTGCGTTGAAAAAAAAGTAACGAACAGTCGAGCTGCATTCTATTGAGAGTCAATACAGATAACTTTGAGTACGTACAAACATGTTGAGATATTTTTATTTGAATTTTGTATCTCTATTGAAACAAAGCTTATGATTTTGTTAGCCAAAAAAAAACAATGTTTTGTATGCAAACATGTATGCATTACTCGTTCAATAAAATATTGAATATTTCAAGATGATAAAACATACTGAAAGTTATTCGCATTACCTGTTTAACTAAAGTATGGCGACACTCCTTAATAATTACTATATGCCAACCACCTTAAGACTATTTCTCTATCATATTTCACCAGACATTATGAATAACTTTACAATATAAACTTGCATGTAAAGTCGTATAGTATCGCCTTTGTAAACCGCGCAATGACATATACAGTGAAACTTTCAATGGAAACTATGCTACTGTTAACACATGTTAATAACGACGACGGTATTCTGGCTTTGTCTTTCCTTGTAAACAATATAATCCCTCCACGTGTATTAGGAACACAGGAAGTTACAAACAACGTACTCTTGTGTCATCTGGCTTTACTGTATTTGGCACCTCAACTGTGAGCAAAACTAATGATATTTTGATCGAATATCAGCCCGACATCCACGCGGAATTTAGTGCGTGCGTGCGTCAGTCTGTCTATTCCTTTGTTATGTTGTGTACGTCAGAAATGTACCAACTAATTGTGAATAATAATTAGGTTGCCAATTCAATTAATATTGACATTGGAGAATAGTAGATTAGCAGAGTTTTCTATACAATGTGTTATTCTAATTTATGCAACAACGCGCTCAATATTGAATACAGGTGATTTAAATTAAACTCACTGTTTAAATAATTTAATGTAATAATACAAAATGTGTCAAGAAAACAATATCAGAAGAAATCAATAGGAAATTACTATTTGGCACCTAGCACCTGTGCACCATAGCACAAATATTATTTTGGTATGTATATAAGTAAAAAGTTTCTTTAGGAAATGTGAAACTATGTGGACAATCTTCAGTACATTTGATCTCGGAAAAGATAGGTACTTTACAAAGCGTATAAGAAGATGTAATAATGTTACTTCTAGAATGTAAAGTTGAACTATGTAAACAATATGATTCTGTGCTAGAACATATAGGTCAAATCTAAATATATCCATTTATATGTTTTTCTTACCAATCATTTTAGCAACATTGTGTTTCACATCAAAAGTCAACAACCAATGGGAAGTAAAATGTATATATTTGCATACCTATATTTATTGAAATTAGTATTGACATTGAGATGCGTTTAGGCATTAGTTTCAAGGTGGCAGCCGAACGAATAAAATGTTTTATGTTGTATATACGTCAACAGCTCTACGTATTGTATTTCTAAAACGTTCATAGCAATTTTTTTAATTAATTGATTATTTGGAAAGTCCCGTGAGCAATGTGAGATTTTTAATGGCGTAGAAACAAAGAGGGGACTCTATATGCAAATCTTTTACTCCAAACTATGACAAAAAATATATTCGGTTAAAGCCCCACTGCATCTTTGTGTGTTTCTAATACATATACCTGACAGCGTATGCAGACAGGGAATGTAGGAACATTTTCACCGTCACAGAAAATATGTTTATATATTGTTCGTAAATAAGCAAGGTGGGGGTAAGTATAAGACATATACTAAAAATAATGTTAAATGAATAAATATACAATTACCATAATATAGTTGGTAAAAAAATAATTATAGTAAGTGACTGAGAGTGAAATTATACGGCCGACTGTAGTCGACTGTAGACAGTGCGTCGGCCGATTATAATAGGTCGTGTCACGTGGTTGCAAATTTCAGCCTACGTTAAGTCCCCGACGTTAAGTCGGCCGACAGTTGTCGGTGGGGAGGAAACATGTTTAATTTTGCGCGTTCAGTGGACCAAACTTTAAAAAACTATCGGACTACCAATCGTCGTGTAATTTCACCTCAATCTCTAATCAACGATTATGTATAAGAGTATACAATGTATATGGCCATTCCTGTCAACATCCCATGTTGACAATGTAAATATTCCTAGCTGTAATATAACAACCTCAGTAAGATGAGTATTAAATAAATTTCGATCACGTGATGATTGCGTCACATAATAAACCGCGAGCGTGAGTAGAATCTGCGCCACCGTCAAACTAAATAATTGTCTAAGTTTGCTACGTTTTGTGCGAATTGGAGAGTCTTCGTCCAATCGAATATACTTTTGAAATAAAGCCATTAGAGCATATTCTTTGTCATAACTTACGTCGCAGCTAATACCCGCGCAATGAAAACTTCACGACATCCGTGGTACAAAGTAAGTTAACAATCCCACAAACGTCGACAATTGTACATGGTACTGCATAAGAATAGAATCATCTAAACATTTAATTTCGATATCATCTTGATGGCGCTTCATTCACTTTGAAGAGATGTTCCCTGCATCCGCGGTATAGAAATGGCAGTGTCATCATCAGGTATAGATACACGATACACACTGCAGTTACAGATCAAATACAGATGAATCCGTTTCCATGTACAGCTATCATACCAATATAGAATAGTATATATAGTTAAGGTGTGCCGGTACGTCGTGATGAAAGCGAAATGAAGACGTGGATAAAGCCAGTTAGATCTACAAACCACTAGTGAAGATTCGGTTTCTTTGTATTGTTGTTTTTGTTGATCTCCGAACATCTGGATTACGACGACGAACCAGCCAGTAAAACATTTGCCATGAAGGGGTTGTTCTTTGTTTGAAAGACCGAGCGATCGTTGTTGAATCTCCAATGGATATAAACGGAAAAATAAATACATAAAATAAGTATCTTGATTCGTGGACGTAAATCGTTATAAAAGGTAGATTGTTCCGGTGTTCAGTAAATCTATTGTCCGTATGTTCATGATTCATCTAAACAGGACGCATCGCACTTAATATCAAAGTTAAAGTGACCATGAGAAACAAAATGAAGAAAATAACAAGTAACATTCTGTCCATTATATACGCTATTTCTTTCCATTCTTTCAGATTGTGGTTCTTTTTTTCTTTCGCAAGCACTCGCTGCGAAAAATGTCTGACGTGACGGAGAATCTCTCCGATGTCTCTTTCAGTTTTATCCGACATGACAAACATTTTGGGATTGGAGTGTTTATCGAGTAGTCGCTCCCGTTCTTCTGTTTTGGAAAAGGAACTTACGCTTTTAAAGATTAGACGTCCATTTTCAAGACAACAGTAGCGATTTGAATTCGTCTCAGTGTGCGAGTTGCTGAACATTCCTTCATTATTGGCGGCGCTGTTGAGTTCTCGCGAGAGACTGTTCATAGCTTCAACACTCATATCCGAACCGCTGTCTGCTCTTTTGATGCGCATGATTCGTGCCAACACACCGAACACCACCTTCCTTACCCAGTTTGGCACTCTGTGAGTGTGACCATCGTGGTAGTGCAAGTTCAGCACCCAAATAGTCATAACACAGGAAAGAGACACCATTACTATCATTGCGGTGAAATACAGAGCTGTGGAATAATAGCAAAAAAATATTGAGATGAGGGCGGGCTTTATTGTGTGGGAATTGTGTGAAATAAACGAAAGTCCAGAACTGCATCAACGTTAAGGGCGATATATTCTGCAGTCACAGTTATCTAAAGTAAAATAAGACTAGACGGACAGCATATAAATGTTTTGAGATTAATAAATCTATTTCAAAATGCTTTTGCAATATACATTTCGGATTGGGAAGCTTTGGGAATTTTCTATATTTAGAAAGCAATATAATTTAATGGAAGGAAAATGCACTAATGCAATCCATATGTCATTAACCCACTGGTGTCAATATCTATTACGTCACATATCGTTAAGTATACACTGTTATTGGAGTGTAATACTAATAGGCAAATGTTCAGAGAAAAAAATATTTGTGTTTACTAATATGTAAAATTACTAGTATTACGTTTTTTGTATAATTGGTACATCATTTTAATAAAATAACTAAACGATTCAGCGCAATTGTATATTTCATTTTAATAAAAAATATATTTCTCATATCGGTTTTGTGTTTTAGTAGTAGTGAAATATACGCAAATAAATATAACGCAATGCATTTCGGTTGTTTGGCGGTAAAGTGACGTCATTGCCGTTGGCATCTGTGTTATTCGGAGTATAGATTGAATGTTGTAAAGGTTAAAATAACATATAAATATGGTTATGGTTTAATCAGTTCTGTTATTAACACGTGTAACACAATAAGTCATGTCAATATGCTAATTTTACACAATGTACGCCATTTGATAATGTGTCAGTTACATGTGTAGTGGGGTGGTTGGTTGTGTTTTTAAACGTTTAATTAAAATGTCAATAACTGTAAAAAAAGATTATACGATACATAATCTCACTCGGAATGCTTATGCTAATAAAAAAAATATGATTATTGTCCCGTTTGAGTTTTGTGCAAGTTATTGTGATTTATAGAATACTTAGTTATTCTAAGCGTACGTGTTCTTTCAAACGCCCCTGGCAATACGTCCCATATTCCAGTAAGCCCCACTACAATAAATCTAGTGAATGTAAGCAAAGTGCTTGTCCCACCACAACACTCGTGCCAGTGCAAATTGAAAACAAACTTACCGACTAACGGTACCCTGTCAGATGTTGGTGGCAGAGATTCCGATAGCAGTTGATGAAACACTATCAAAGCCAACAAATTAGTAATAACCATGGTAACCTTCTCACCGGAGTCAGGGGGCAGATAAAATCCCATTAGAGTAAGACAAGCAATGAGGCAATTTGGTAGCAGCAGATTGAACACGTAGAAGAGAGGTCGGCGTTGGAGGATGATGGTAAACGTGAGATCAGGGAACGCCTCGACACAACATCCGTAATATCTTTCATTACGCTTAATGGGCGCATTGACTAAATCCCATTCACCATTGTTAATATAATCAGAGACATCCGCTTGAGTCAGATCGTTCAGGCTAGATAAGTTCAGTTCCACGCCATTGTACGCCCAAGAACCAAATTTGAGACTGCAGTTCTGTCTATCAAACGGAAAGTGCAAAACTTCGACTTTGCAAGAACTTTTTAATATTGCTGGCGCCATCCAGAATACGTTACCATCTGACGTGATAATTGACAAAGTGTCCATTTTGATGTGAGCAAACTCTTCATCGACGCTGTGGGCAAGAAAACAAATAATTAGAGCAGGTTTGAACAATTTAATAAACTAATTAATTAATGGCAATTGAAACACACATTTGTAAAACATCACTTTATTAAAAACAATAAGAGTAATGAGATACGACTTAAATTAGTTTCATGCTAGCTGATGTCGACGTTCCAGAGCTGCACAATCAGAATGTTGTATATATTTAGTTTACATAGTAAATTTGAACAAAGAAAAAACATCCGAACACGCAACTTGTGACGTTTTCGGATTACCCCAATCTGATTAAAATCTGATGTAGTGTACGGGCTTTAATTATTTTGGCTATAAACTTATTTTAATTTTATTTTTTATTACTTTTGTTAATAATGCCCTTTTATTTTATTATTTTACTTTGATTTTGATTTTGTGATTTTTTTTAATTCCGCCCTACCTACATCTGATCCGATGCCTATGTAACGAGATTTCAACGAGACCCACTATCGACGATTTTAGTCAACGAATCACAGACCTCCTTCTATAGCGCACATGATGACGTCACCGGGCAGAGTCAGGTTGCAAACTAACTCAAATAAAATGGCGGATTATACCGACGTTAGCGACCGAGAATGACACGGCTTTTTGGTAAGTTTATCATTGTCAAATGCAACGAAAGTCATTTTTATGTTAATATTGTGGCTCGAATGGTTCGACTTTAGATCGTTATTTTGCATAGTTATTCTGGGAGTGACGATTTTGTTTCCACCGGTTCGACCGAACACCAGTGTCTTTTTTCCAGTCGCCTGCCCTGGAGACGGGTGATGTTTTGTTGACGATCGGGCCAAAATCGTCTACGGTATTGAAGCCGTCGCTGTAAATATTCACCAAATTGTATCAACATTTTGTACATTATATAATAACTCTTTATTAAAGTAATTGAGCTGATTTTGACTGGAATAAAATATTTTTTTATTTGGAACACATCGAAATTGATCAGGAAATATTATTTTGCTCCAATTTTCTGCGTCGATGCCGTGGGCTGGTGACCGTTATACAATTTAATATCAGTTTGCATTGTTTTCTATAGCTGTTTACAGTGTTCTAATCATTACGATTTACTTATTTCTTTGCTTCCATTCTAGATAATTATGCTCAGTGATGTAAAATTGAAGCGATGACTGAATGAACGAACCTTGGCTGGCAAAGATGTATCTGGAAGTGTACACATTTGTTGGAAGTGAAAAAAATATTCAATGTAATGACAAAAATTGTAAAATGCTGTGGAATTTCTTTTGAAAATAAAAATATACTAGCAATTTTCTATTAATGGTTTATTCAAGTGGGCAAAATATAATGTACAGAAAGATTGTCCGTATACACTGAAAAGTAAGCAACCGACAGCCTGTATAAAAGGGGGGCTGTGATTGGCTGTTACTTACGCGAGATTTGAACGGGACTTACATAGGCGTCGGATCAGATGTAGGTAGGGCGGAATTTAAAAAAAATTAAAATCAAAGTAAAATAATAAAATAAAAGGGCATTAATAACAAAAGTAATAAAAAATAAAATTAAAATAAGTTTTTAGCTAAAATAATTAAAGCCCGTACACTACATCAGATTTTAATCAGATTGGGATTACCCGACAAATGAGATATCGATGAAGGGAATAATCAGTATTGGTATTTGAAGTTATCTCGCGATGGCATTTTAGTTTTCGTACAATCCACATGTATTGATCGATAAGGTGCTTTTGCAACGTTACACCATGGGACTATTGAAGAACAGACTAGTACAGATGGCGGGGACGTGGCGACTGTTACTACATAGTCTTATTAAAATGGAATCTATTTGACAGCATTGATTATTTTAAAGTACATGCTTTTATAAATGTACATCAGACCACTGTCAGCTTTCTGCGATTAGATCAAAATGTTGCAGTATATGATTTACCGATAAACAACTCAGGTCTTTTAAATATTTTACCAAAGAGTTGGGTTTTGGATAGGTTGTCAGTCTTCGATTAACAGAATAACCTGGCATCTGAGTTCAATTCATTTATAACATGAATAGGAAAGCAAGACTTTTAAATATAAACAAAAGGCTAATGGAAATTGTTAAATATAAACCAAAAAGAAAATGGTTTGACAATGAATATTACATTCTTAAAACAGATCTGCGTAATACTACACGCGTAATTAGCAACTATATAGCTGATGTTAATGTAAGGAAGTGTTCTTTGCCAAAAAATAAACAATTTAATTAGAACAAAACAAAGAAAAAGAACAAAATAAAGTTGTTAATAAATTAACTGACATAAAAGATATTTTGAAAATTAATCAATGAATTGAAATGTTTGAGACACGATCAGTATAATCTAATTACCCGAAGAAATAGAAAGAATTCTATGTACAATTAATAATATCACTAATGACATTAATAATACCGTTTTTCAAATAGAAATAAGTTGTAACGTTTTAACTATGGGAGTAAAAGCGTATTTTAACAATTACAATTTAAATAATTTTCATATTCGCATCCACTGCATACATTATTTA
Organism: Saccoglossus kowalevskii; assembly: GCF_978046115.1. Lineage (NCBI taxonomy): Eukaryota > Metazoa > Hemichordata > Enteropneusta > Harrimaniidae > Saccoglossus > Saccoglossus kowalevskii. The sequence continues at coordinate 21,586,802 of NC_140659.1, forward strand.
ATATATATAGTCCGACTTAGATTATAATCCTAGTATTCAGCAAGAATACAATATTGGTATTATTTTTCACATCTTCGAGAAAAGAGACAAAACCCACCCAGAAAATTATAGAAAAATATCTGTTTCTAGTTGCGTAGGTAAAACTTTCTGTAACATAATTAATGCTATAATTAGTCAATTTGTTGAAGATAATAACATTATAAATACTGATCAGATTCATATATCCTCAATATAAATTAATACACCAACAAGACATTACATTTCCATTATAGATTTAATTTCCTTATGACTTAAAAAGATGATGTCATAATAAAAAGATAAGTAACTATATTCATAACTCATTTTATTCACCAAAGGACAGTGCCATCTGAAATTTAACACTTGTTTACTTGCTGTCCTTCATTTTATAGCAGTAGTTATCACAACTAATCTGTATTGCTGATAACTACATTGTATTTCCAAGGATGCAATAAAGTTATTAATGTTCCCTGGACAATATTTGAGAAACGTGGTTAAATTATTGACAGAAAACGACAACAAACTGCGTTCTTACATCGTTTCGTGATGCTAGGGCAATGATCTCACTGTCTTCAGTAAGTTAGAATGAGCTAACCAATCAGCGTAGGCATCCAACGGGGTCACAACGAGACGTAAGCATCCAATTACGTCACATAATGGCATATGCACCCAACTGAAGGTTCAATCATGTATTAATTGCAAGATATGCTCTGAGTAAGGGTTCAAATATTACTGCAAATTGCAATATATTTTATCCATATATTCATTCGTTCATTCATTCGTTTTTTTAATTTCTCAGGCAACTAACGACGAATAATGAATAATGTAATGGCGATTTCCGACAGGGAGCTATAATAGTTAAATGACAGGCAGTATTGTCTTGTCGATATTAATGCGTTGTGTCAGACAGTTTAATTGACAAGACAAATGATCCAATATCCTAGAATGACTGTCAGAATAGCGTCACCAATATCGATGGTGTCTTAAACCTATGACAATTACGGTGACCGAGACTCGCAGACGGTGCCATCTCCTGATCTGGGAGATAATTGAAAATGCGTTTTTTACGACCTTAATTAAAAGATATTTCTTTTAACGATTCCACGAGAAAAATCACCCAAAACAAGTAAAAATGTGACCAGCAACATTAATTAAACGATTTATTCGTAAACATAATTTTATTGCATTGTTTTGAGAGTCAGCAGCCAAAACATTTTTGATCTATCAAATTTATCGCTGTGTCCGCCCTCTGTGGTTGTTCCCAGAAAGAAATTGCTTATGACATGACATCACCACGAGCTGTTAATTAATAAGCGTGTATTGTACGTGTGGTTAGATCAAATAATGATTGCACCATGCACGCCAGACTGCGAATATGGAGTCAACGCTGCCGTCCATGCAGCAGTACAGTTGTTTTGGAGTGAGCGCAGGTTACAAAAACCCAGCCATTTTACGATCAGGGAGTAACAAATTCAGTTTATTGCACGACAGAGCTTTTAGTCAATATACAGAATGATAGCTAGCAAACATACACTAAAAACTAGATAAATTATTATTACAATGATATAGAGAAACATTGGCATGAACAAAGTCATCTTACACAAGGCACAAGGCTGATGTCACATGATATGCGATATGAAAAGTAAGAGTCGAGATTTCGTTGAGATCGGTCATGTGATGCGAACTGTAGTAAATTATGGCGCACGGCGCACGCTATCATGAGAATTGGCGCATGAAATCGCCAGGGGGTGACAGAGAGAGGTTTAGCCTTTCAAGCTGCCGACACATCTGACATTTTGCCCAGGGCTCGGTAAGTTGACATCCTCTACTGTAATCCCCGTGGTTCGTTTGAGAAAACCTGATTTCATTGAATGGCGCCATCTTGAGACATGCACGCAACCCCACGGCCATCTTTGATTACTTGCAAGCGATTTAAAATACATCTTCTATATATATATAGCGTATATACTATGCTTAACATTTCGGCGATGGCCTTTACAAATGGACACTAATGACACGGAGAATAAAGATCGATAGTTACAGCTATTGCCGCGTCATAAGGTGTACACGATTTAAAGCTGTTAGGGTTTGAAAGCACTTCATTTGGTTAATATATTGTTTTAATGTATGAAGAAATGGAACAAACTAAAATGAAATACTAATCGTCTACTATGTCTCTATTTTGACTAACCTTGCAATACCGAGAGACAAATTCTATTAGTACTCGTCTTTCCAATTTTAAAAAATGGTAAAAAAAGAGTAAAAAGCAAGAAAACGACGAACATCTGACTACATGCTAAAAGTAAGTGTATTTCAGGGTCAAGCAAACTCTTAAAGCTTAATTGAGTACGTAATTTTAGTTTTATTGACTTGTTACGTCTTGTTTTCGAATGTATAGATAAAACTAATTCTTAATACTAAATTTCCTGAAAAATCCAGACGTATGAATATAGTAAATTTTCCACTGATTTTACCCACATATGTCAGCGTAAATCTCCCAAATCTATCGAGAATATATCAAGAAAACGCATACACTGCTCAAAATGCGAGTAACAATGGGAAGTCCACCACATTTCTCCCATCGCAGCCCCGATCGTTCGCCGTATGAAATACTTTCAATCCCATCATAATATTGGGACTCCAATATCTGAATAGGTCCGTAACTCAAATAGAAAGTACGACGGATAGATTTCAAACGGTTGAAATGAACAGAAAAGTAGCTGATAGATAGTTTGACAATAGTTATCATGTTTGCTTGTAGCATTGTTTGCATGACTGGTTTAGTTTTGAACAGACTTGAATATTTATAATTAGATACATATCTGGGAGTTACCAAAACACAATTTTGTTTATTTCTAGCCCGGTGGTCATTTTAGGAAAAGTTTTTATCTCACATTTTTTTTTAAAATTCATCTTTATTTGCCCTTTTAAACGTTGATATGTTTCAGTAGATTTCTAACATAGTCGGCAAAAATTGTCACGTCGTCAGCTAAAAACGAGGAGAGAGGTATATGGTGTTGTATCCACTGCATGCCAAAATTAAAGGATTACATTTCTATGTGAGAACGTTAGATTGTTATATCGGGTCGTTTCGTTTGTATATTAGCATAAACCATTTTACCAGTGAGCTTTTCATACACGCATTCCTATGTGAGCTCATTTCACTATTCATACAGGCATTCCTATGTGAGCTTATTTCACTATTCATACAGGCATTCCTATGTGAGCTCATTTCACTATTCATACAGGCATTCCTATGTGAGCTCATTTCACTATTCATACACGCATTCCTATGTGAGCTCATTTCACTATTCATACACGCATTCTTATGTGAGCTCATTTCACTATTCATACACGCATTCCTATGTGAGCTCATTTCACTATTCATACAGGCATTCCTATGTGAGCTCATTTCACTATTCATACACGCATTCCTATGTGAGCTCATTTCACTATTCATACACGCATTCTTATGTGAGCTTATTTCACTATTCATATACGCATTCCTATGTGAGCTCATTTCACTATTCATATACGCATTCCTATGTGAGCTCATTTCACTATTCATACAGGCATTCCTATGTGAGCTCATTTCACTATTCATATACGCATTCCTATGTGAGCTCATTTCACTATTCATACAGGCATTCCTATGTGAGATCATTTCACTATTCATATACGCATTCCTATGTGAACTCATTTCACTATTCATACACGCATTCCTATGTGAGCTCATTTCACTATTCATACACGCATTCCTATGTGAGCTCATTTCACTATTCATACACGCATTCCTATGTGAGCTCATTTCACTATTCATATACGCATCCTTATGTGAGCTCATTTCACTATTCATACACGCATTCCTATGTGAGGTCATTTCACTATTCATACAGGCATTCCTATGTGAGCTCATTTCATTATTCATATACGCATTCCTATGTGAGCTCATTTCACTATTCATACAGGCATTCCTATGTGAGCTCATTTCACTATTCATATACGCATTCCTATGTGAACTCATTTCACTATTCATACACGCATTCCTATGTGAGCTCATTTCACTATTCATACAGGCATTATTATGTGAGCTCATTTCACTATTCATACAGGCATTCCTATGTGAGCTCATTTCACTATTCATACAGGCATTCCCATGTGAGCTCATTTCACTATTCATACAGGCATTCCTATGTGAGCTCATTTCACTATTCATACACGCACTCCTATGTGAGCTCATTTCACTATTCATATACGCATTCCTATGTGAGCTCATTTCACTATTCATATACGCATTCCTATGTGAGCTCATTTCACTATTCATATACGCATTCCTATGTGAGCTCATTTCACTATTCATACAGACATTCCTATGTGAGCTCATTTCACTATTCATATACGCATTCCTATGTGAGCTCATTTCACTATTCATACAGGCATTCCTATGTGAGCTCATTTCACTATTCATATACGCATTCCTATGTGAGCTCTTTTCACTATTCATACAGGCATTCCTATGTTAGCTCATTTCACTATTCATACAGGCATTCCTATGTGAGCTGATTTCACTATTCATACACGCATTCCTATGTGAGCTCATTTCACTATTCATACACGCATTCTTATGTGAGCTTATTTCATTATTCATACAGGCATTCCTATGTGAGCTCATTTCACTATTCATACACGCATTCCTATGTGAGCTTATTTCACTATTCATACAGGCATTCCTATGTGAGCTCATTTCACTATTCATACACGCATTCCTATGTGAGCTCATTTCACTATTCATACACGCATTCCTATGTGAGCTCATTTCACTATTCATATACGCATTCCTATGTGAGCTCATTTCACTATTCATACACGCATTCCTATGTGAGCTCATTTCACTATTCATACACGCATTCCTATATGAGCTCATTTCACTATTTGTACACATATTCATATGTGAGTGCATTTCACTGAGCTGCGTCAAGTCTCCAGGGGGCGCCTTCTATTGAAATCAAGTTTTGTCAAGCGCGTTGAGAGACTCACTTTCTCTCTGTCGGCCTCTCACTGATGAGTATATGTACCGGTTCTCATGACAGTGCCTGCCGTGGGTCATACTGTTCTACTGTTCACATCACGTGACCGATTCTAACGAAAATAATAAGAGTATGGCGAATATAATTTGTTCTGCCCAAATATAATAGATCAACTAACTTGTTATAAAGCACGATGTCTGGGCGCCATATTGAGGTTGCAGGAATTTGGATTGTATCGACTTCCTCGTAGTCTGATTTATTCCATACCAAAAACTCATCATTCCATTTCTGAAATCAAAACAAACAATTCATTACAGGCGTGTGGACATGTAATAAAGACTAAGTAACAATCTTATGGTTGAAAATAATAACCCACCAGCACAATTCCCACTCTTATTTTAATTACGGTATGACGTCATCATTGTCACGACAGTCTATTATTTTTTTGCAACTTATGGAATGCTCATTGACGTAAGCAGTGAGAGTTGATGTTGATGACACGTGCGTTTTGCTGGATAGTTAGTTTCCTGTTTCATGTGATGACGAGCTTTATACTTCATATCTCAGAATCAATATATAATTCAAACACTGATTGTGAAATTAATAAATTGGCCTAAAGAACAAGTTAGATGAAATTGGTTATTGTTATAGGAACGTTATATTCATATATAATGTGTACGATTTCGTACTGTCGTTAAATCACTGATTAGATCGATGTTGAACACCGTCGTACATTATTTCACAAAGATTATATGTCTGAACACCAATCATCGTCAGCAGGAATATATACAACTACACTCAATCACATATACAATATGTTTAATTGGACGGATTTATAAGTCACGTGACCGTCACACTGTAACGAGAGTCTATCCGTATCCCGAAGCTATACAGATTTCAAAAAGACTTCTCGAGTATAAGCCGCTTTTAGTGTATTCTTCTGTGTACCCTGTGGCATTATAATAATTTGATAGTAGGACGGTATGCATAATTTACAGCATTGCCTGTTATTGAAATAAACTGGTTACAACTTTGAAATATCGCACTAACAATTAAAGCATTCATTTGTACAACTCGCCTTTTCTAATACATTGACGTCACTATGTTTTCTCACGCGCAGCATGTTAAATAATACATTAAGCGTAATAGGATTATAACTTACGTCAAGTGGACAATAGTAATGTCAATAAAATAAACATAAATGAAACACAATATTGCCATTGAAGTAATATACGGACATCGTTTTTGTTATTCATCTGACAATCACTAGGGCATATACTGGTGGGTGTTTATGACAGTCACGGTTGTATTATTCTCCCTGGATGGTTTATGGTGTTACCTCCACAGTGTCAATATACCTGGCTGTATATGGTTCATGGAGGTACATAAGTCGTACTACCACAATTGGTTGTGGATGGTTAATGGCTGTATATAATTAAGCGGTGACTGTGTACTTGGTTGCTTACAGTTGATGATTGTAGCTAAGTCTGGTTGTCCTAAATGGGTGTTAGCGTTGCATGATCAGTGGTAGTATACATTGTTATGTCTGTTGCGTGGATGTTACTAAATCTGGTTTATGAAGGACTGAGCAGTGTCAATTTACTTATGTCTGGAGTTGATAGTGGTGCATAATCAGTGTCATTATGGTGAAGGAGATGGAATAAATGACACCCGAATATTCGTGAAAATCGATAGTGGATTCAGGTCTGCCAGGCATTCTGCATTGCATACCGAAATAAGCTTGATTAATTGATTAATGTCATCAAAGACACCTATTATGACGTATGTACACACAGAAGAACGTAATTTATGCACGGAATCGTGGCAGTATTTCTCAATTTTTTTTTACCACTTGTAAGGGTGTGCACATTCTCACCATGTGGTTCGATTATTCGCGAATATACGCTTTAACAGAGAACTAGAACAAAGCGTACGTTTGTTCTTCACGATGAAATAAATCTCTTTTGATGTTCGTGAACACTGTTGTTGATGAGTCAAAATTGTATATAGAAATTCATGTTTAGTATGTACAACTCGGGACAGACTCATCTGGATGTGAACGCACACATACGTGCGTACATCACAGTAGATGAAGAAATTGGAACATAACGTGATTTTCAAATAAAAGCGTAGTTGAAACGTTCATAAGCTATATTACTGTAATACCAACGTTGACTGATATCAGTGCTACATGTGACAACTCGTTGGTTCAGTAGGTATGATGAAGCCCCATTCCTTACGCGGATCGGCAAACCAATGTCATTGCCATCACACATAAACGCGTATTCGCTTGTCCATAAACCTCATGGAATTATCTCAAGCATCTTACATTCTGTCTTTTCTGTATGCAATTCGCGTCATGGAATAATAAGCTACGTATTAGTGAAATTCTATGTCTAGTGAGACACATCACTGATCCGCATATCTAGGTTTTGATATCTTATTTGTGCATAACTGCACAATACAGTGAGATACGGGAGTGGTGAATTAAAATAAAAGTGACAACAAGGAACATGAAATGTGTGGAATAATCAGGTCAAATGTTCCATTTAGCAATACAGCTGTCGTGAATATGTCACTCACCTGACGTAACCAGACATTCAAAGTTATTCTTTGATTTCTTTCGTCCTGTAAACGGAAAATATAAAAATATTACATCACAACATCTGTGTTGTTCTATATGAAACATCGGGTTTATGAGATGAGTGTAAACGTAGTTTCGTGCAGTGATAAACACATTCCTACAAGTCGCGCCCTTTAGCGATTCGCGTTTCTGTGATGTAAAGATAACGCACGTCGATGGGTAGATGCATTGACGTCAGAAGGGCAAACTCTGGTATGTTGTGTAATCATACCTCAATTAGAGTATATAGATTATAGTATTTATTGAGATAATTTTAGTCTAAAAAACATGCACAAATATATCATCACTATATACCCTGTGATGTTCGTACATTTTGGAATAAGTAAAGCGTGTATAAGTTGTATAAAACAGGACAGAAAGTTTGCGCAATATGTCTATTCAATTTTGTTTCCAATGAGTGTAATTAAGTTCGGAGACGTGAACTAGCAATAAAATCCGGCATGGTCACCTTTCTGAACGGGTCAAAGAAATGACTCCTCGTTCAACTATCGCACAGTTCTGTATGTGTGTTGATTGATTGATGCCCATTTGGACGTGGTACACACTCACCAATACGGAATTGATCAACTTCATTTCAAAAAACATCACAATAACTTCAAAATGAACATATTATACGTAGCTATATATCAGAAAAAGATTATCATATATTCTATAAAATGATGCGTGTATGTATTATCCCTTTATGACCCATGAATCACGAGTGCATTGTCCTCATAAACTATTTCCACGCTATACGTATACTGCACGTATAGATAGCCATTTATCTATATATTTAGTTTATTTGTATTTTTTGTATTACTCAGATCAACTGACAAATATCCAGATTACAGATCTAGATGCCCACGCTCTCATGAGAGATACATGCAAGAAATTTGTCAAAATCGCATGAAAAATTCTACTACTTTTTGACGAGGTTAATTGGATGTAACGTGTAACGTAGATTCGTTTTCAGTTGCTGTCCCTCGCGTATATAGTTACTGTTTCTGTTTGTTATTTTACAATGGGACGCAGACTGAAGAAACTTAGCAGCTTGCCCTGAATGAGACACAGTACGACAGTGGCAATAAACTAATCGTCATTTTTTCATAAATGTAATACCGCTTGTTTGATGGACTAGGGAAAATGTATTTTATTGTATACTGGTGAATGTGGAGTGGGCTTGGGACCACCCTGGTGCAAGACAAACACGTAAACTACTTTAAACCACCCAGTCTACATGTTGGCTGAAATTTTGTTTAAAGAAAACAATTTCAAACAAAGAAGTCTGTAACAGAGTTGACTTTTGTGTTATTTGTATATCACGTAAAGGAACTTGAACACATATCCATCGACATCATGGAATTGTCAAGTTTGCATCATGCTGGCATCTTAAGACCAAACTGCGAAAACGGAAGCAGGCGTGGGAACCCACGCCGACTCAAATTTCTTTGTTCCTGCATCACAATTTGTCCACGTAGTGTGAATTCACGTGCCAGCAGGTGTGAACTGACTTCTCGCCAACACTTAAATGGGGAGGGTGGAAATGGAATCGGGGTGGACGTTGGGACGTCATACCAGGTGCAGGTCTTGACGGATTGTTGCGATAACCTAGCAAGGGGTGTCTCACGTGTCTTAATATTAAAGAACATCGAAGCTCAACTCCAGAAACTGACTGTGTCTTACTACATGGGTGTGTGAATGACTTCAGTGTTCCGTTATAAGGTCATATGGTATCCCTACACTGCAGAAGCGAGTAATCCCCGAAATTCCCCTTTGAGCCACATTACAGAATAGTTGTTAGGGGTAAATTTATCAAATTCGAACAAAAAACCGCTGTGATTTCAAGATAATTATTTCGAACCTTAAAACACATTTATCAAAAGGTAGGTGTTGATTGAGAACGTCAACAATTAGAAAATTAATTTGGTCGACAATTCATATGATGAGAGATCACTATACCTTTATGATAACAAAACAACTAAATATTTGTCAGCGTGTACGAATATTGGAAGGAAGTCGATATAATAAACAATATACAAATTTAAAAATAGAAATATATGCAGATGAAGATTGGCAGAAAATATATAAAATAAACTACAAGACACAAATCGTTTGTATATTTTAAACAGAAATGTTCTAATTTACATTTTAGTTGAGGACTCACTTAATCAAGAATGCAATAATGATGAATCCAGCAGTGAACTTTATTAACAATAAATATATTAAACTTTTTATTTAAAGAATGGAATATATATGTGTCAAGAGTCTCAAAAACCTGAAAAAATGTTTACAGCTATTTCATCACCTATTATCAGATGAACGCAAATGACCGCTGAGTTCTTGTTCAAAGCGAGAAATCCGCGAGACTAGCCTCCCATTCTCTCCGTCACGTCATAGCGTCCACTCTTACAAATACCATACATCATTGAAACAGTAGACTCGATGACGGGGAAAGGTGAAATGGTATACTATTTGTGGGGCAAACAAACGAGTATAGTGGTAATCTCGCCCTGAACGAGATTTCGGTGGCCATTTGCGTCCAGTGTCTATCAAATAGGTTTTACAATGAACTATTTATCCGAAGCAAAATCCGAGTCCATACACGCATATGTTCGTCTTTCTGTGGACTACACGTGGCATGATCATTCTGGTTTGATGAAACCCATATCATGTATTCACCAGGCGAATCTACTGCAGTGAGTATTCATTAATTTCAAGGTCATGCCTACGCTAAGGGAGCATTCGGAAACTTGCTTGGGTATTGTAAATGTTGTAAATAATTCAACACAATTATACTGAAAAAAGTGAATAACACTTTCTCTTAAATAATCGATAAAAAATAGTATTAATGTTCCTGCGCAGTGCGTGTCGTCGATGACCAAATAGGGAACTTGTTCCACAGAAGAATGATTGTAAATGACGTCATTGACATATGGAAATTCAAAAGATATATTTGCTATGACACTCAGAGTAATTATAAAAGTCTTTCGTGCAATATTAATTGACATGTCTTAGAGGTAGAACTCGAGTTTATCTTTATATAATATGGAGCACTGATTCAATTGTTTCGTTTGACGTGGTCAAGTCATCACCCCCATGTCACACTTAAAAGTGATAAATAGTGGATTTTCCGCTCACTGAGAAATCATGCGTAATGTGCGGTGCAGAAAAGAACATGGTGCTTAAACACCATTACTTCAGCAAAATTGACCATCATCAAATGTGTGTAGCAAAAAATATGAAAAATTGCATTCATATTTGTCAAATCTTACGCCACGCCACGTCTATGACCTTTGTTTGTTAATTGTTACATCAGATTTCACTGTAATGCTGGATCTCGAGAAAGACGGGACACGGTACATTGCAAACTAAGCGAAGAGTAGTGAATACACACTGTGCTGCACATCGTTCGATCATATCTATTTCAAAAATCATAATGTAATGTAATATTCTCGCTCTTTCGTCACTCTAATGAAATTATTTAAGTTTGTTAAAAGCCAGTAATCGATTAAATAATTGACACCGTAATGCACAGTGAACCCTTTGGGGCGATATGTTGCGAGCTGCTACGAAACGATGTGAAATGACTGACAACCTTTTTCAACATTCATACAAGCAATTGAAATATTAAACCTAGTACAAGTAATGCCCGACGAAAAATATTCACGTTCCCGGGCATAAAGCTCGACATTTTAACTATTATTATTTATAGCTCAAATAAAAGTATCGTTATTATGACTATTATAATACAAATAAATATAAAATCTTTAAAAAAAGAGAGAGAGAGCAAATTGTGTTCAGCGCATAATCATGGAATTGTGTTTGCCGGTCGCAATGTACGCGGTTTTTATAACCTGGGTAGGACATTTTGTCTTCATGTCACGTCGAATAATGACTACAAAAATATTCCCCAAAATAATAATTGAATAACAGCGACATAATGACAATTAAACTGTAATCTGCAAAAATGGGTTTTATACGCACAATATTTACAAAATATTTGCCGAAAATAAAAAAAAAATCAGTAAATGGCTCACTTTGCTAATTACATATAATCAGAAATCTGTAATCAGCGAAAAAAGGGTTCTACATGTACAATATTCACAACTGTCGGACGAAACTTTCATACTTTATTGATTTTATATTCATATGCTCAATTATAGTTTTTGTCCCGGTTTAGATGATGCCTGAAGAGGGAGCCTAATTGATTCATCTATGTGCGTTATATTTCAGTACATCCACACAAACATATATTTTTATATTTCTGGACTGAGCATGTTTAAACGCGACACGTACATCATAGACATGTAAACTCATTTTTTTCATGATCTGATATTAGATGGTCGATTATATGTAAATTGTTAAATGTTGACATCCTTGTGGTATCTTAAAAACTGTATCCGTTTTTCAAATAGCATTTGACAAATGTGTACAGTGAAGGAATGTTTTTCCTCCAAAATATGCAAATTTAAGGTCATATGCCATAAAATCTTTTTGCTATTTCTATTTGTATGTTAAGAATGTCAGGAATTTCACAAGTTTTAGTAAGAAATGTTGTTTGTATAATTATTGAGTTTGCTATCATAGATACATTTCATATATACATGGATGAAGAAATTTGGATGAACTAATACCTGGTTATGTGACTTTAATTATGCACATATCTAATTCGCAGATAAATAATATACCTTTACCAATTTTAACTAGAACAGATACTACGAAATATTCAATGAAAATATACTCGCTATGAATTGCTTGCAGATGTATGGCTCTACTGAAAAAAACTACTAGTGTTATTGAATGGTACTTAAAATTTTGGCTGTAGACAACATCCATGTTTTGGTCAGATGAACCTTCTATTTATGTGTTATGGCTAGCCATCCATTTGCATATGTAGCAAACACTTGTTGTAGTGTTTAATTGTTACGTTGTATCAGGAATATACCAATTGCACTAAATTTCAATTCACCAGTATTTATATGTAATTTATTCATTGAGGTTTCATCAAGTGAATACACTCTTTTATGAATAACGCACTTAATTTAAGTACCGGAAAAATGCTTTCATTGACAATAGAGCCCATGACCGTAATGCCAATTACCTATAAGTTGGCGGGTTTCCTTCAATCCATTTACTGCCAAGAATGTGAAATATGACGGTATCCGTCAGCGTTGTGATAGGCTAAGTTGTTGCCAACTACCATTTGTAGGAATGTACTGGTCAAGTTTCGCCCGACAGTTGTGAAGAATGTACGTGCAGGGCCCTTGTTTTGCTGATAACAGATTTCCGATTATCTGTATTTAGAGAAAAGAACTATTTACTGATTAAAATATTGTTTGTTTTTTTCGACAAATGTTTTATGTCGTTATATACACGACTTACAGGTGTACATACTGGTCAAGTTTCGTCCGACAGTTGTGAATATTGTGCCTTTAGGACCCTTCTTTTGCTGATTACAGATTTCCGATTATAAAATATTGGTACATGTATTTAATTTGTTAAATATTGTGCGTATGAAACCCATTCTCTCTGAATACAGTTTAATTGCTATAATGTGCATCTTCCCATCTTTGAATAATCACTACTTGGTATTTGAATGTTTGATTTGAGAGGACCTCTGAAATAGTTGTCAGTCGTTGCATGAACATGACGGCGACCACGCGCGTCATAAGCTAAGCCGCTGACGTAATCGGAAAGGGTATCACGCGAATTAGAAACGTGGAAATAGTATGCTAATATAGATACGCGCGCGCGTTTCATGAGCGATAGTTAGTAAAATAGAGTTTAGTATTTCAGTTAAAGTATATTTCGAAGCTGTTGGGGTTACATTTGCTGGAGCATATTGAGTATATAGTCCTTACCATATCGATGATCTGCGTCAAAGCCAGACCATATTTAACATCGGTTACAGTGGACATTTCATATACTGGTCGAACATACGTTTCGTACTCTTTTAATAAGTGTCTTGTTAACTTCGATCGCCCACTTCTCCTTTCAGCCCCAGGTGGGAGCAGTGACGACTTGTTGAACTCCGTACTCGGCGTTTGGTCTAAACACCTGACAGCTGTAATGAAAAATCAACATAAGTTTTGTTTGTTTCTCCCAAGACATGATATAAACATATTTCTTACATCAGGTATGACTGAGCTGACTGTTGGACCACCATTACAAAAGGCTGAAAGGTAAATTTAAAAATGCATAATAGATTATTTCACAATGTTAATACTACAACAGGCCACATAGAATCACAAATGATATCATCTGTTGTTTATACATTTATACATATTTATACATTTATTATAATTTTTCAATAATTTTCGTTACACACTTTATTGTGAAACCTATATGCATAACATAACAAAAACAAGAAATAAATTATGAATTTGTTTCGTATAAATATTTTATTCAAATAATCCGAGATCAATCATGTTCAATCAACAAAGCCAGTTCACTTGAACAGATTCGAATATAAGTATACTGAACTAATCCAAATAAATAATTTATAGTCGATAGAATATTAATCATGTTCAGTGTTCAGTGGATGCTATACTTAATCAACTATATGCTACAATACACAATAAAGTGAATGATGTGTTCGTAATCTTTTTTTTTTCTTCTAAAACCCCCATATTTTATCCGTGGTTATATGAAAATATTCATTTTGGAGACAAAACACGGAAGAATCATGTCAACCTTGGACAATTAAACCTCTTCTATAGTCTATTGAATGAGATGAATACTGTCAAGTAATCGTAAGTTGATTCACGAGGTTAAGTGTCAAAGGTCAAGTGTCAAGTAATGGGATGAATTCAGAGCTTGAGACTAATATGTGCTGTTCCACTTATTATTGTGTATCACGTGCAAACAAGAACTTATACATTTTACGCGGTTTCAATTTATGCTCAATGGCGCGCTGATATTCAAAATGGTCAGCACCATAAATAATGCATGTAAATGATAACAACGTGTTTGTAAAACGGTTGCCAAATAGTTTGGTTATAAGTGTTTTAGAGAAGCTTGCCTACGAAATTCGTCTGGGAGACATAGTCAAATAATGTCTACACGTCAGACTTTTTATGGAGCTCTACATTAATTTTGCTGCCATACAGAATTATTATGTATGTATTCACTTGTCAGAGGGGTGTTACTATCGCCTGACTTTGACACTACCTTATGTATCACTAGTGACAAAGAAACCAATCAATGTCAAAGATGTCGAGGAATCGATCAGAACAACGAAAATAAAGTTAATTGCGATGAAAATGAAGACATTAACATCTTCGTGAGGTGGAGATAGTTCAACTCAATCAGCGGCGTGACGACATGCACGTTTTGGTGACAAAAAACAATAAATTACGGAGCGTTTGAATTTAGAGAAGAACTCAACCCGAAGTTGCCAACTTGAAGTTGTCTAGTAGGAAGTAAAGACTATTTGTTAAGGACTGTCAAATATAAACAGTGCGGAGCAAATGTATTTTGATAGATTCTATTTCATTCTCAGGGTGTGTCTAAACAATACGTCATGTCGGGCGTGGTGATGGTTGTGGAAATATTTTCGTACTTTATTTCTGTATAATGTGACATCCACTGTGAAACATGTTCGGAGAAAAAATGAATAATGATAACACAGAAGGAATATCAAACGATTCTTGCAACTGTGGCTAGTGATTTTTAAAAATAAATAATGCGCCGTTTATAAATGACCATGGTCAATGGTGTATATATACAATGTAACCACAGCCATGATGTAAAGGTATCGTAAACACAACCATGATGTAAAGGCATCGTAAATACAACCATGGTGGATCTACATTGTAACCACAACCATGATGTAAAGAGATCGTAAATACAACCATGATGTAAAGGCATCGCAAACACAACCATGATGTAAAGGTATCGTAAACACAACCATGATGTAAAGGTATCGTAAACACAACCATGGTGTAAAGGCATCGTAAATACAACCATGATGTAAAGGCATCGTAAACACAACCATGATGTAAAGGTATCGTAAACACAACCATGATGTAAATGTATCGTAAATACAACCATGATGTAAAGGCATCGTAAATACAACCATGATGTAAAGGCATCGTAAACACAACCATGATGTAAAGGTATCGTAAACACAACCATGATGTAAAGACATCGTAAACACAACCATGATGTAAAGGCATCGTAAACACAACCATGATGTAAAGGTATCGTAAACACAACCATGATGTAAAGGCATCGTAAACACAACCATGATGTAAAGGCATCGTAAATACAACCATGGTGGATCTACATTGTAACCACAACCATAATGTAAAGGTATCGTAAACACAACCATGATGTAAAGGCATTGTAAACACAACCATGGTGGATCTACATTGTAACCACAACCATGATGTAAAGACATCGTAAACACAACCATGATGTAAAGGCATTGTAAACACAACCATGGTGGATCTACATTGTAACCACAACCATGATGTAAAGAGATCGTAAACACAACCATGGTATATATATGCATTAAACCACAACCATGATGAAAAGGCATCGTAAACACAACCATGGTGTATATATGCATTAAACCACAACCATGATGTAAAGGCATCGTAAACACAACCATGGTGAATCTACATTGTAACCACAACCATGATGTAAAGACATCGTAAACACAACCATGATGTATATACATTGTAACCACAACCATGATGTAAAGACATCGTAAACACAACTATAGTGTATATACATTGTAACCACAACCATGATGTAGAGACATCGTAAACACAACCATAGTGTATATACATTGTAACCACAACCATGATGTAAAGACATCGTAAACACAACCATGATGTATATACATTGTAACCACAGCCATGATGTAAAGACATCGTAAACAAAACCATGGTGTATATACATTGTAACCACAACCATGATGTAAAGACATCGTAAACACAACCATAGTGTATATACATTGTAACCACGGCCATGATGTAAAGACATCGTAAACACAACCATGGTGTAAATACATCGTAAACACAACCATGGTGTATATACATTATAACCACAACCATGGTGTATATACATTATAACCACAACCATTATGTAAAGACATCGTAAACACAACCATGATGTAAAGACATCGTAAACACAATCATGGTGTATATACATTATAACCACAACCATGGTGTATATAAATTATAACCACAACCATGGTGTCTATACATTATAACCAAAACCATGGTGTAAAGACATCGTAAACACAACCATGATGTAAAGACATCGTAAACACAACCATGATGTAAAGACATCGTAAACACAACCATGATGTAAAGACATCGTAAACACAACCATGGTGTATATATGCATTAAACCACAACCATGATGTAAAGGCATCGTAAACACAACCATGGTGGATCTACATTGTAACCACAACCATGATGTAAAGACATCGTAAACACAACCATGATGTATATACATTGTAACCACAACCATGATGTAAAGACATCGTAAACACAACTATAGTGTATATACATTGTAACCACAACCATGATGTAAAGACATCGTAAACACAACCATAGTGTATATACATTGTAACCACAACCATGATGTAAAGACATCGTAAACACAACCATGATGTATATACATTGTAACCACAGCCATGATGTAAAGACATCGTAAACACAACCATGATGTAAAGGCACCGTAAACACAACCATGGTGGATCTACATTGTAACCACAACCATGATGTAAAAAGATCGTAAACACAACCATGGTATATATATGCATTAAACCACAACCATGATGTAAAGGCATCGTAAACACAACCATGGTGTATATATGCATTAAACCACAACCATGATGTAAAGACATCGTAAACACAACCATGGTGTATATATGCATTAAACCACAACCATGATGTAAAGGCATCGTAAACACAACCATGGTGGATCTACATTGTAACCACAACCATGATGTAAAGACATCGTAAACACAACCATGATGTATATACATTGTAACCACAACCATGATGTAAAGACATCGTAAACACAACTACAGTGTATATACATTGTAACTACAACCATGATGTAAAGACATCGTAAACAAAACCATGGTGTATATACATTGTAACCACAACCATGATGTAAAGACATCGTAAACACAACCATAGTGTATATACATTGTAACCACGGCCATGATGTAAAGACATCGTAAACACAACCATGGTGTAAATACATCGTAAACACAACCATGGTGTATATACATTATAACCACAACCATGGTGTATATACATTATAACCACAACCATGATGTAAAGACATCGTAAACACTACTATGATGTAAAGACATCGTAAACACAACCATGGTGTATATACATTATAACCACAACCATGGTGTCTATACATTATAACCAAAACCATGGTGTAAAGACATCGTAAACACAACCATGATGTAAAGACATCGTAAACACAACCATGATGTAAAGACATTATATCTGGGACTATTTTCTGTTACATTTATAACAATGCATATAATGATTTAAGCAAACCGTGTCCTCACATCATTATAATATGTATAAGTGCATCATTTTGTTGACCAACTAAATTAATGTGAATATTCGTTTATTGGAAGCGACACGGAATATCCAAATATTTGCTTGTTCAAATATTATATGACGATCGAAATACATTTTATTTCTTGCTAAAAAAGTTTAATATAAATATACACATACAAAAACACAACAATCAACGAATCAAATTTACATTTGATTTACTGTCATACAACGATTCTCTTGTTTAATTGGTACTGGAATTCCCAAAATATAAATAATCTATAAATTATCTTATAAGCAAACTATTTGTAATATCAAATTAAGTACCCACTGTCCACAAAATATTTCATGATGTTTACTTTATCACGAAATTGGGAATTACGTGGCGTCATTAATGATCTTTATATTTATGCTTCAACTGTGACATTAAACTACACTAAAAGCCAAACAAGGTTACTTAATTTATTATACCGTATGCTTTATGAAAACAAAATAGTTGTGCTTCGGTTTGCGCCTCGGTTAGCGCCTCGGTTTGCGCCTCGGTGGGTAACTGCTTCAACTGAAGGCACTTTCAAAAGGTCGTCCAAGTATTAACAAAAAGACAACGTTTATAAATTATTGATGTGAACATTTCAATAATTTGTCTGTACGTGATTGACATCTATTTCAATTGTTACTATGACAACGATTATACCTATGCCGTGGCAGAAAAATATATAATTATATATATTCATTTTATTTTCCGTAGGCGTGTGTAACTTTGAAAAATCACACATTTACATCAACATTTAGTGTATTGTGACACAATTCCCACAAGCGAAATTGTTAATCTCAGGAGAAATAGGCTTTCAAAAAAATATCTTGTTCAATTTACAGGAACGTCTGGGTAACGAAATCTGGAAGTTGATTAGTAGTCTCGTTCCGAATTGATGGATAGTATATGGTGTATTGATGATTGGTGGACCCTTTGTATGTCTGGTTTAATTTCACCAATGAAAGGTGGCGTTACATTTCACGGGAAGGACAGTAACGGACTCAATAGTACATGAACGTTAACCTGTCGTTTCAAGTAAAAAGCAACTAACTGATTACACGAGAAACAGAAGAAAACTAAGAAATTATTTGTATAAACTGGATTGACTTCTCTGGCTTGACAGAGATGTCAAAACCTGTCAATAAAGCTTTTATCATGCCTAATTCATTATTGGTGGACGCACTTGTTTATCCTAGCGCGCGTGTGTGTGTGCGTAGTGACTGGTTGTCGATACCGGTCTTTTGCACCCAAAAATAAATTAAGAGCATTGTTCGTTGCTGCTGTTACTAAATTAAAATGTATGTGTCCCTGTTGACGAAACAATTTATGGACAATACATTTATAGATTGTGATCAGAGAGCAAGTTAATCATACATTTGCATAATAAAAATACTTCGAATTGTTTGGAGCTGTAGATGTTTATTTCAATTATTATTCATACCGGGTGAGCAAACGTTCAGTGCTCGGCACCAAAAGACGCACGAGGGTTTTGGAATTCGACCGCTATTCACGCAACTCTTTTGCGAATACGATTTGATTTCTGTCTGTCTGTCTGTCGCCGAAAGCTAGTTAGCAGGTAACGTGACCGATGTTTTTAAAAGGCAAGTCATACAAGGTGGCGTCAGAAATCTTTACGTTCAAAATCTCAAGATCACATTAAATTATATAAGATAAGAACGTGGCAAGTGGATAGTTGTGTGCATTCTAAATTATATAAAAGAATTACGTTGATATAATTATGGCTAAACAAAGCCGGACATGATACTGAAAATTATTTCACGGCTGGTTTATCGTATTTAATAAAGCTGATATGTACGGGATACGTGACAATGTCGAATAATGCCTACTAGGATAGGTAAAATGACTTGAATAGTATTTTCACATTTTTAATGTACTTCACATGAGCCGATCCCGTAAGGTATTTTAGGGCATTCATCCTGATAACTAAAAAATGAAACGGGTACGAATATATATATTGTTTGCAAAAAAACTGTCTAAAAAATGTCGATTTATATTAAAATAGTGTTTCATAAAAATAAATGTATTCTCAAAAATCTTTAATAATTCGAGACAACCATGATTGCCCAACTTATTTTTTACCATTGTACCCCGAACGAAATTTTGAAATATAACGGATTTTTTCACTGTGGAACCCAGTGGTGAATCCAACATTTGTGTGGAAAACGTAGTCCTGCGATCATAATTTGTATATGGATTGTGTGACTAACTGCATAACACGGTAAAAGTAAAAAAAAACATCTGGTGATACATTTTAAAGACGCATTATCATGTATTTATGAATTAATGTGAACTAAAAATGTTTAGAATTCATAATATTAATTCGAAGAAAATGAAAAGCATTACTGCGCATGTACAGTAATTGTTTTTGTACGTACCAATAACAACAGTGCACATGCGTAATAAATGGGTTTCATTGAAGGAATACACAGATGTGCACAGCAAAAATAGCATTTTGGGTTTATGATAAATCACAATTCAATGTAGCATCTTAAACGGCGATGATCATCATGCCTCGCATGCGCAAGATATGGGTCTCTTGTAACAAAGATGGCGACTTTGAGTGTCGCACAAACTGAGAAGTTTCCAAGCTTTAACTAGGTAATTTCTTTGGAGATTGGAAGGTGTCGAAGAAGTCATCGTCGGTAATTAGTGCACGTCGCGCTGAGGCCAAAACTCGTACTCATGATTTAAAAAAAACGCATTGGATTGTGGGAAAATCAATCAACACAAATGTCGCACATGCGCGACACGATGACCACCGTCCTTTAACATACAAGAGCATATTTTGTAAGAATGCTTCTACGGCTATCAATGTATTGAACATACATTAAATATAGGATGGTGGGCGATAGAGGTCAAAGTGGTGAATCTTTCACAAGACGTCAACATAATTCATGCCTGAATATTATTAATTTATGGTGCACAAAACATGCACGATCGACAATTTTAGTCTAAGTCCACCCAGAATATCCAGGTTGATTACATTAAATAATGTGTAATCCCAACTCAATTTAAACAAAGTAATTATTATCACTTTTAATGGATTGTCTCTTGGAGAGTTAACAATCAATGCGATATCATTTGAAGCGTCTCTATTGAGACTGAAACTGTAATTGTTAATATAAGGAGATTCTTCATGCTTTTCCCTACGATGATTGGCTGCAGACTTGATTGTTACCATGGGCGATCTCAAATACGCACAATTGGTTTATATATAACGATGATACGAGAATTGGGTGCAAAGAAATTTGCTAAGAACAGATGTTATTTCTTCGTGTTACCCTTAATTCGATGTGCGCCTGGAAGTATGTATTCATTATTGTGTTTTACCTAACTTACATACTAAGATGTTTGAGGTTAATACACGACAATCCCCGTGGTATGGCGTCGTATTTTACGAGTGATCTTGAGGTTAATGAGTCGCGAAGCAACGAGTTCAAATACCGAGATCATGTGTAAAACCGTAAATAATGCGATATCACGGTTTCCCTGTTGTCGCGTAATATCCTCCCTATCGTAAATGTTATCATGATCATGATTTTTTTTATTTCAATTGGAACTGATGCCCCACTAAATGCGTGCACTGAAAGACGTCCGCTCTTGGTCGAAGTTTGAGGAACAGTTCACAATTAAAATTAGTTGATGGGTACTATGCTACTAAACACTAAATTAAAATCAAGGAATGTAATTTATGTTTATCGTCACAGCTTATGAAGTTTAGTAAATTATTTTAGTAACGTTTTGGTAAAATATGTAAATGATATGAAACGAAATAATGTTGTTCACACGTCGATATGAAGTGCGGTTATACCTGTGCAATTAATGTAATATTTTGGTGAAAACGGATAAAAAGCCAGACTTTTATTATACCTTGTTTTGCGAACCCGCCGAATGAACAGAAACCGAAAATGAAATAAAAATAAAATTTTATTTCAGCGTAATTTCTCGCGCCCACCGACTTGTAAATGCAAAAAATTGCTAAAAAAAACTTTCGCCCGCCGCATAATAAACCCAAGTTGCATTTTCGTGGGAGTATCATGATCAAAGTCTCGCGCAGATGAGAAACAAGGTTATACATGGAATAACATTTTATTTCATTTCTTCTCTCCGATCAATGATCTCACTTACAATTCTTTGAGAATCACACAAATCTAATGAAAAAAAAGAATTAATTTTATTTTTTCCGCCCTCCTGAAAAAATTGCCTTATAAAAACTCGCGAAACAAGGAATAAAAAAAAGTCTAGCCTTACATGGTGTGCTGAGTGCACAGAATATACAGTTCTGGAAAGTTTACTTTCATCAATGGTTCATTTATAGCCCAGCTAACGTCCGTAACGACCTTCAAGTTATTGGTCCGACGATTGCACCTGCTTTTGACCTCATGTTGCATGTTTTGAAAAGAGCAGCTGGGGAGGTTATTTAATGGAACACTGTCAATCATGTGTTTCCCCTATGCTTTATCGTTTATCATAGCCGACCAAGCATATCCCAATGTATGATGTGACTGTCTTATATATTTTTTTAACGTTTTTTTAGAAAAGGTGTTCTGTGTACTTATATTTGTCCGAGACGTTGTGGGCGTTTTTGGAGTAATTATTAAGAATATATGCCATACTGCCCTTATGAGTTGTGTATATTTCATATGCATACTTATAACAACTTTGCACGGTAGAAAATAAGATATTAAATTATTGATACGACACGGAGACAGCGAATGCATTCTCATGAATACTTTAACCAGTCTGGGTAATCCTTAAGGTTAAGCTATGTTTGCGGATTTCAGGATTACGGATTATATAAACGGGAAACAATGTGGAGAATACAATAGCAATGTAAAAGATACTCTGAAACCGCAATTTTCCATCACAGCTGCAAAGAACTTATCTTCATGATTCTAACTGAGAATGGTGAAGAACCCTTCCAAATATTCATGTTTTCATGGCAACCGGGTTAGTTTTTTTCTGCACATGTTATAGACTCGTTGTGGAAACAGGTCCTCAAAAATAAACTCCTTGGAGGTAATAGACTCTATATATGATGATAACGATTGTTTTTGTTTGCAGATGAGGGCGTTATAAACATTTCCCACACTATACAACCAAACCCGCATTGCGTTCCCAGTAAATTGCGTAAATCGTATGCAAACACAAAGATTATATTCTAAAATTATCGAAATAAAACAAATTAATTACTGCATGAAACATCATGACAACTTGAGTACAATCATGGTTGCTACATTTGTAAATCTTATTATTCATTGGTACAGTGAAACACGTGAAACATTGGACCAGTTACAGTCATTTTATTTTGAGAAAAAAAAAACATTCAAAGCAGACCAGCATAAAAAAATAAAATCTAAGAAATTCTACTAAAAACTAAATTAATTGAGTTGATGATCATTCAGTGTATATATAGAAACTGTTGAATGTAATAATATGCATCAATTAATTATTATTTATTGGAACGTAATTATTCTACATAAACTTCGAACAATTCATCAATCACTGGTAATGTAAACGTGTAAATATAGAATATCCAATGAGTAACCTATGAAATCAGAATTATTCTTAGACTGCAGTTATTTTAGATGTTCCGAGTCTTTGGAGCGGAACATATGAATATGTTTCTAAGAATTGATAAAAGCGAATTCATCAAATGCGAAAAATGAAAACGCATATATTTGACTCGTAGTGATATGGCTCTTACGTCACTCGTATATTTCCCCCACCTGAATGTAGATAAATATAAATATTACAGGACCTTATGTCATTAACACTATTGAGTAATGATGATAATTTGTTTTACGCGTGGGGATAGTATTAAAGATTATATATTCCTGCAACAGTGAACAGGGTCAGACATGTTATAATACCTTAATGCAATTTTAACATCGTGTGTTTGTGATATTTCGCTGCTCACTGACAGATAAATTATACAAAATGTCGTTCACCAGATTACGAGAGCATTATCACGGCATTTTGTATTCATTATACAAATGTATACTTCTCCGACCTGTCAGCATGTCAGAAGGTTGAATAATTTTCCTGTCGCCAGGACTGCAGTATTTATTTATTTATTAATTAATTAATGTTCGTGGTCGATGAAGATGTATGAAATGAGAATTACCCCTTTTCCTGGATAAACGAGGAACGATCATATGAAAACAACTTGAATACTACTGCCACCAACGGTAGAGCACAGTGCATATAAAAATGGCTGTTTTATTTTCTTGACTGAAGTTAAAAAGTGTATGTCTGTTCATTATGCCGAATAGCACGCCAACAACTTAAAGCACAAATAGATGTAACTATCAATTTTTTTCTACGCTTTTTTTATTTTTAATAAAACATTCCCTGCGCCAATAGTTACATCGCAAGAATACGACAGATTTCAACGAAATAATCGACCCTTATTTGTCACATTGCATTTTATGTGACCCTAGTCTTGTGTGGAGTCATTTTCGGTAAAATTGGTAAATGTTTATGTGGTTAAAAATCTTCAAAAACATCATTGACATATAATGACGCTTTTTAACTGAGCGACTAAATCGTGGTCAGCAAAAACAACAAAAGTAGTAATACCACGATAAATATATATTAACATATATTAAGTTTTATAAATTGCAAATAACATCCGTGGCGCTAATTATTTTCTGTTGTACCTAATGAACATTGCGAATAAAAAGTAAATAATACAATAATGACTGAAAATATTGCTCCAGGTACAGCAACTACGAGTATTGTATAATAGACTTATATTTCCTATGTCGCGTATTGCGGCAGTAAGAAATTAAAGAAAAACCAAACGGTGGTTGGAGCTCCTGCGATAACACATATTTTGTTCGCCTCTTCATCTATGTAATCAGAAACACTGTTAACAGGTTTTTATAAATCACCTGCCAAACACCCACACTCCAAAACTCACACAACGAATATATAGTGAAATTACTACATAACCAAGATGCATTTACTTCAGTGCGACATGTCACTAGAGATATGGCATGGGCGTTCGAACAGCACACAAAGAAAACCATATCAATTATATGATACTTGCAGACCGAATAACAGCAATTAGTCACGTGATGCAATTACACTGACTCCTTAGGGTACCGACTAAAAGTTATCTTGCTAACTATGACGATATATGTAAAGACACGTCCAGTGGCGCGCTTGGACGTCTTTTAAAATTAGTAAAATTAAAATATGGTTGATTCTTGTAATGTCAAGGGCTGTATAACATAGCAATAAGGTCGTAACGTAATAGAAAACTAATTTGTCACACTATTTATACCATTTTATCATGATATTTTATAAAAGAGTTATAAATTATTCTTCTGTACCGACTACGATGTCGAATGAAATAAAAATAATATGAGCTAAATTCAACATAATTTTCGAGTTGTCGACGCTTATTTTAGCTGGAGTAAGTGCGCGACAAAGTTGTGTGACAATGCATGTGTGTATTGAATACTGACATAAGGGGGGCACTGATACTCGTTCTAATGGAATACAAATGTTTAGTCTTCAAAATATACTCTGGAAAAATATGTGTATGCTTTTATTTTGGGTAACAGTAGTTGCACTGTTATTCGTGAGAATATGCACTTTCCTTCCCCATGACCTGTGATCTATACCCCTCCCCACTTTGTTTTGTATCACAACTTGAAGGCACATATAAATGACAGATAAATGTCAATAGCTGGTTATTTAAAAAAAAGGAGTCTAATTGCAGCGATTTGCTACTCAATGAAATCACCTTAAAGATCAAATCGATTCTCATATATACTCAGCTGTGTTTAACCGATTGTGACGTAATAGCCAGATGGCGCCAGTAAACTGATATACCGTCTAAAACGATTAAATAATACAATTAAACTTTCAATAAAATGTAGAGAGTTGTAATTAGGCCAACAACCTTGTAACCATTCTTAAAGATGGGAGCCAAACGAGTCAAATACAAATTAATATATCTTCAGAATTACCATCTAATTTGGATAGCCACGAATTATTGCATCAAAATTGTATTCACAGACCGGTGTAAAATCAACCTTTACAATAGAATTTTCACGTCACTTTTTCAATTTTATTATTTATGTATGAATGTTCTCAATACGCGTCGGGAATGAGCCCTCAATAATAATGAAGAGATAGTATGATTTAAATGCCAAGCATGCGTCAATGGGGTCTCAAGAGCATTACCAAAAACTGGTGTATTTCCATCGAACGTGAGAAAAACGATCCATTCATATCATCCCCTAAAGTGCATTAATTCATTACAAACACACAAAAGCGGTAATACACAAATCAACTTCACTAAAATTGGAATTGGTTGTTAGTAGCTTTACGAGACTAGTAGTCACGTACACAACAATATGAAATCTGTGGATTCCTTACAAATAATTATGCAATCACATTGACAGACAAGTTGTAATCGACATACTGCATTTAACTCATCTTTGGTGCACGTGGAGCATCCCATGCCTTCGATGGGGTAGTTAATTTTATTTAGGTATACCAAAGCGAAAGGGGAACTATGTTGAGAATTATTTGAATGAAAAGGATGATACATACATGCGCTCATTCGCATCATCACACTTGGCTTAAAAACGGCAAAAAGAATTAGGACATTTTGACCTCCCGTATTTTACAACTCCTCGCACAAAATTTAGCCGATTCAAACTGATAAATGGTTTCGAATTGTTTTCTATTGAATTATTGATCTAGACATGTCGCATGAGGTTAGGGTTTCTTCTGTTCATTCAGTAAATTGGCTTTTAGCTGGGAAATGTCAAACAGGATGTAAAGTACAGTCTAAAATGTTGCAAAAAAAGGAAATATGTTCATATACGCACACAAGCTATATCACTTACATGGCGGAAAAATATATTTTAAAAAAATCAGGATTCATCCGTCTGTCAGAGTCAGATTTGTTTGATAAATCCCATCAGCAATGAGGAACTTTGTTCGACTTAAAATTAAAATCAGAACGAATGGGGGAACTAAATTATTACGGCAAAAACCTAGTCGTGAAAAGGGAAATTACGACTATTCACGCGGCTGATTTGATTACTTGGCAGCGTGATTAAATGCCATCCTTCATGTTCGCTTTCCAATTTCTCGTTTTAATGCTATGTTAGTGAGGGAATCTCGTCTAAGTAAACAGTCGCGTCATCTCTTACAATATAAAGAATACTGAGCTTAAAAATATGCTTTGGAATTATCCATAATTTACTTCAATTTACTTCAGTATTGTATTAGTGACTTAACTTATACCTATGAGATTGCATGTGTTATATACAACTTGCCAGGTAAAAAACATAATTTAAAACACTCTACCACGTGCTTCACCACTCGATGGCAATTTCTAGGCATTATCTCGCGAGATCGCACCTGTTTGTGTTTCTATTAGATTTGCACGTTTGAACAACTTTCCAAATAACCTTCATTGAATTGAATTGAATTGAATGAACTATTCTTTTAATACAAATTTCAGTGTATAATTTGCATATGCAAATAAAATATGCCTGATACGGACCTTAGAAAACGTTTTATGTACGTCTTTCGAACTCAATTTGCACAACTCAAATATACCTATGTGATCTTATAATCGAGTTTTAACAGGTCAATGTTTCAGCCACGTTTTGGCTGCACACAATCACTCACTGTCATTGTAGTTATGTTAACGAGAGCAAACGAGAAAGCCGACAGGCAAGGTAGCTCTGTATATTTCTAATCAGTTTATAGTGTTTTCTATCGATTTTAACAGCTTTTCATCATAACGTCGTGTTTCTCCCTTGATACTAGAAGGTTAGTCTTTCTTTTTTCATTATATTAAACTTTATTTTTTGTTATATGAAAAATATTGAGACTAAAACAAAATGACACAACTATTGTCTCGTGACCTGATGTCTTTACCAGAAAATTATTTTGGAAACGCTCTCACTCGCTGTTTGATTCTATGCAAATTAGTAAATAATCAGATTTAGTTTATGCATATTCGAATTCTTAATTATATGTGAACAGATATTCAATTGTATGATAATTGATTTCTGAAACTACAAAAATCATTGCTAACTGACGCTGGCAAATGTATCAAATCAGATAATGTTACAATCATTTTGATTGGCTAACACCTTCCTTAACGAGTGGCATTGGAGAAAAACATAAATGACTTATATATGTAAACATATTCTCCGGACCGGAATGGCTACAAAGTAAGCGGAGATACCAAGGCGATCATGTGGACGTTCTGTGCGCGCTCACCGGGAACCCTCAGAAGCTTACTGAGATACGATAAGCAAACAAAAATGGGCACGTTTATGAGAAACGTATCACAATCACTTCAATACTAGCAAATAAAAAAGTGAAATGTTTTTTTTCTGGGCGATTGGTAAAATAAATTGCGCTTTACATATTCATTTAAGATGCTCAGTTCATTCCAATATATCAATAAGTTGCGAGCTGTTTATGTTTCAAATTGATGGGGGTTAATTTATAAGTGGTTTAGCAAAACATATTCAATAGAACCAAAAACAAACTGTTTATATGAGATAACATAAGACGTTTGTTAGCGTTATTACTGTGCGCGAATATCATCCGTATTAAATTTTATCATGCATGCTTATAACTCGTTCTCATCCGTGGACTTCAATCCCGAATGTAATTAATACTATCCCCTATCCGTGAGTACTCGATTCAAAAGTCAGATAAAACTAGTTTACGCATTTACGCATGTATACTGCATCGACCACTTCGGGGAAGGGAACGAATGATAAATATCGGAGTAACTGGGGCATTTGAGGGTGGTTCAAAACCTTCATCAAAATAATATAGTCTAGTATTACATAAGTAACCATAGTAATGCCAGTTTGTATTTATGTGAATGGTGACATTGTTGCTAGGCGATGAACCATAATGGCAATGTCGTGGGTCGTTAGAACCATATGATAAACCGATAAGAAATGTGCCACAGGACACTGAGCAATAAACAATACGTAATGATATGTTGTGGTACCAGTGTGTGTTTAGCGGTAATACAATGGATTAATTTTAGAAAGAGTTCCGGTCTTCAGGGCAGAAACTAGAATAACAGTCCGTATCGCCTACGATCTAGATCGATCCAAACTAAAACTATCATGCAACATTTTGAATAACATTTGAACGTCAATTTCAGAAATAAGGTTTGTAACCGTATCCAATTACAAGTGTGGTATGCTGTCAATATCATATAAACCTTGACAGACTGTAAATCTTTGAGTTAAGAAAATCGAGGCGTTGAAAAGCTTACTTTTGTGGTACCAACGTGCGTCCGAATTTCAACTATAGAATTATAGATAGTGCAGGTGGTTGTCGCGTGTGTGGCAGTATTGCATAAGTCATTCCGTATCTACTTGCATTTTGGGTATTAATCGGTATTCGAAGATTAAAATGAATCATCATCTCTGTTTGACGGGCGAACCGTGATGTACTTTATTTTATTTATATGTTATAAAATCCCCCAAGTAATGCAGTAATTTTCAAATAAACCGAACGAGTCAACCGAGTTAATCCAATGTTAAGACGCTAAGTTTCCTGTAGCTAATAACCCTAGAATACGTACACATGAAGTGGTTACAAAACAAGTGTCGTACATTTAAACAACACGATCCGTGAATGGTCGTCCGGTGTATGACGTAATTACTGTTATTATTATTATTATTATGAAAATTCTCAGTGTCTTCTTTTTTTCAGAATTTAAATAAACGACGCTCTACACACTTTTATCGGTGTACAGTCATATCAAGTTACAGGAATATGTTCTGTCAAGGTTCACCAAGAGTTACCGGTTGACATAGTCGTCTAAAAAGGCTAAACAAATAAACGTAATTCGAGTATCATTTTTTTTTTAAATGAACAATTCTGTAATCATGTGCCATTATATGTTACAACCTACAATCACCTACCGGATAAGATTGATAGGAATATCAGCTACGATGACGTAATTGATTAAATAAATGTAGATGACCGATGCAATTTATAACGCTATTATGAAAAGGTTCAAACAGCCTCAAACTGGATAAAACAGGATTACACCTTCATCCATTTAATATTGATGGTCTGTGCTCGTGTTCTTTAGTTCTTATTGTTTTTGAGTGGCAGGCTCGACATAAAAAAACGAACGGATAAAATAGGATCTGAATATAATCTGTATTCACAGTGTTTAATTATTAATGATGTAATTCATGTTTAGCCTCTTCGCATGTAATAGCATTGTTGAAATTTGCGTTGCGATCAATTGTTTTTTTTAAATAGCCCAAGCAATATGCTCTGACTTGGCATATTCACCAAATAAAACTACAACTTGTATCGGAGATTTGGTTGTGTGTTGGATTTGCTGTTACTCATTGAAATACGATAGAAATATCTACTTAATTAGATTTCAAATTATGCTCTGCTTTGCTGATATGAATTATTAAATCATTGAACAATATAAAGATGTATTCACTTATGTCAATGTTTAAAAAAGATACCTATATAATCGCACTATAGTCAATTTATGGTTTGAATTATTTTTGACTATGTAATGCCGATACATATGTTTTCGTATTACTCTATCAGTGACACATTTCAATTGTATACATTCTTTGGTTCCACCAGCGTAACTCGGTTGACTGAACTCGAATAATTAAACAGAACACGTAGCTGGAAAATGACTACACAACAACAATTCCCGTTTTTTTGTTTGATAAATCCCGCTTTGAATGTCCCAGTAATGCCATTTAAATTGTTCGATTATTTGTACGTGTATTATTTTATTCAAAACATTGAATGCATAAACAACAGGGAAGGGGGTGTCAATGGGAAAATAACCATAGTGATTATAATACACAATCTTTCTACTACAAAAGTCAATTCCCGTGGGTTATAAAACATCCACCACGATCTGATAAACAAAACGCATCAATATTGCAAATATACCTCTGGCGAAGATTCTCTCTTAAGTTTTTGGCTCAGTACACGAACATTATTATTTGAATAATGTCCAGAGTACCGTGCCAGCAATGTGAGGTGTATGTTAGTTAACATTACATAAACGCACTTTAATTGAACGTAAAAATGAAACAAATACCGATAAAATTTTCGGATAACAATATTTTAGCTAATGAGCCCAGTAGGTTTAGTTCATATAGTTCTCAAAAAAAAACATGTATATCATACCCATTTCAACTTTTAAAAGTCACCTTTTATCATCTTTTGCATTTAGAGCATGGATGATCAAGATCTATAACAGATGACAAATTATATCAATCTAACATTAAATAAGAAAATGTGCAAAATTGCATCAAGCATATCCAAAAACTGATGTTTGCCATTAAACAATTGCGTATCCCAACAAATTGAGATATCAACAACACTGTGTGTAACGAATTTATTAAAGTTAAGCACGACGTTAAGTCAATGAGCACAAATTTCATTGTTTGGAGATTAGGTTCACAAATCATTCCATAATACTACAATGTGCAACTGCCCGGTGAATTTTTTTTTTTTACAAGTGAATTGAGAAGAGATACTCAGTACTTTGCCCAACCTTATCGCAAATAGCTGTGACTTTGGTCTCGCAATCAAAGGGTTGTTGGTTCGAATACCTCTGGTTGTATCTCGTAATATTTTCAAGGTACTTCGCTTCAATCTTGTGCTTCTCTCAACCAAAGGCTGAATGGGTTAGGGCGGTGAATAATATTTGTGTGCTTAGGTCTGATTTGGATGAATTACGGATTCATTTTGTTCAGTTAGTGTAATGACTATAAAGCGTAGTAGCCGTCAATGACCAATCATGATATAACATCTATGTTAGCATTGTCGCGGTCCATATATGACCATTCCATACTGGTAATATAGTCTCGTAAAAACTATTGTTATCACAGCGTATCTTAAACCATCCCGTTTATAGCTTGTGTATTCAGAATAAGTTGACCAATTCATCCAAATGATTGATTACTCCGAAAGTAGAAAATAATATGCTCCGTGTATTTCAAAACAGATTTTCCATTGATCGCAAAGATGTTTATTTAAGATTTACTTAAAACGAGCACGGCGCCAATGGTCGTTGTGGTCACTGAATTTTACACTAATAGGGCGTGTTATTCCATGGTGTTCCATTAGGGCCGTAATTAAAGTGTACATTCAAATTTAAAATATGAGCATTTAATTTTAAAATATGAGCATTTAAATTTAATATATGAGAAGTTAAATATATAATGTCATAGATGAACATTAAATCACCATTCAGTTTATATTTAAACCACAGCGGTCCTGAATTGCGAGTCACGGCCTGTTGGAGCATTTTATATGGCGGGTGACACTGCATTGATACGATGATGTATGGGGTATACGATTCGAGTGACACTCGTGGGTGACGTTTCTTCACAGTTGATTCCTGTGACTGAAATTGTTGTCACCCCTTCCCCCGCATCCCGAAACGGGTGATTTTTTTCATTCGGACTGGTGGAAATAAAAACTCACATGTCCCATGGTTTATGGCACAGTCAGCTGGCGCACACGTGATAATAAAATAAATACGATATTTACTATATGGGGGCCGCCATCTTGAATGACGCATAAAACTAAATAAGAGACAAGTTGTGAAACGCGTTTTTCAGATTCCTACAAATCATGACAAAAATACCAATCTTTCACAAAAATACGGTCCGTTGGGGTTATATTAAGCCAACCGATAACAAAATTCGGCCTAATTCGTCGTTTTTGTGTGGAAAAATCCCTTGCATGCGAACACCTAATTACGCGAAGAACCTAGAACACTTTGCTGGGGTATTTGAAACTAAAAATTGGCATTCCAGCCTAGCAACCAATCAGCGACGGCCTAACGCTTAGATGACAATTTCGGTTTCAAATACCCCGGCTTAGTGTTCTAGGTTCTTCGCGTAATTAGGTGTTCGCATGCAAGGGATTTTTCCACACAAAAACGACGAATTCGGCCGAATTTTAACATTTTGGATTTCGGCATTCCCATGGTGTATCCTTGGAAGCAAAAGATGTATAATAATAAGGTTATTACGAGAATACCTCAAGGTATGCACTCAGACAGTACGCCCGCTACGCGTCGGTCGATACTCTGCTGTCTTCGTGCATACTTCGTATTCGTATTCTCGTAATAACCTCATATTACATAAATTGTACTTCACATCAATTGATTGACTGATTTGACGACGTCTATTTTTTTATTTCATCCAAAACTGCGGTTCATTTCTTGTGCTGATGTGCAAAATAATTTCGCGGAATTTGATATTTTGAAATAGAATACATGTAGCCATCGGAGACGATGTCAGAAAAACTGTGCAACTGTCCATGAATAATTTGCTGCTGTTTTATACACAATGTGAAATACTTTTTCTCGAAGATTTAAGCGTGCATTTTTTTTTTCTCTTTATGAACCCTGTAGGGATTATTTCCCGTGCACAGAGTTTATAATTGTCAAGCGGGGTATTTGAAACCGAAATCGTCATCCAACTCAGGAACAAAACAGCGACGGCTTTACTGTTCAGATGAAGATTACGGTTTTAAATACCCTGGGAAAGATTTCTATGTCTAATTAGGTGCTCGTATGCAAAGTTTTTTTCCACACAAAATCAATTCTGCAAAATGTTGTTAGCGGTTGACCTGAAGTTGTCCAAACGCATCGTTTGCCTGTGAAAGTTTCAGTTGGTATTTTTCCCTGATTTACAGGAATCTGGAAAATGCATTTCTCAATATGCCTCTTTCGTTTCATGCCGTATTCATAATGGCGGACCTTATATAGTAAATAGCGGTAAGTTACATTTATTTTATTATCACGTGTACGCCAGCTGACTGTTTGGAAAATACATTGTTTGTTTAAATGAAATTCAAACACACGTTGTGTGACGACAATTCTTTAACGCGACCTCCAACTAACTGTAAAAGACGTAAACATTACCAAAACTTTTTAAATAGTCGAACAGACTCTATACGAAACTTCTGAGGACCCTTAAATATATATATTTGTCAGGTGCTCGACGGGTGAACACCACTGTCATATATAAGGACATGACGGAAACGTGATGACATGAAGGACAACAACTGCCGGCAACTACTAAGATTTCATTCTCTGCATTTCCACTAATAGATTATATTGAAGTTCCGATTTGCTGATGCGATTTATTAGTGATCTGGAATAGATGAGATGCGTTTCCGACATCATAATTCGGGATGGCGTGATTGAACCGGTAACACGTAGACAGATATAATCCGTTGTATATAAATATAGATAGTCATCGTGACAGACGGGTGTTTTTAATCCTTAAAGATTACATTGTTACTAATGGTGTAGCTTTTAATTAATTACATCATCCAATTTCTCAGTAAACCGCCGTATTCAAGTTATACGTAATTTATACAAACACGAATATAAATTTAAAATTAATATTTAAATTACCTTACAATGAGAAAATATTCACATATGATACTACCCCCTCCCTCACACTCATGTTTAAGGAATGCATTTGGTTACATTTATGATACGTTAATTGTGTGGTATAATGTCATGCATCGTTCGAGGGGGGTGCTTCCTGTGCCAGATAAACTCGTAAACTACATAACTGAGAAATGTTATAGTTTCCTCGTTTTTTTAAATAGTATCTTCAAATCAGTTAACCAATTTTTTGCTAAAGTAAAAGGTTAAACTATCGAATGGACTAATTACGATACTTAGCAATCACCTATGAGGTTTCCGAAAAATGACCATTTCACGGATGCTGAATACAGAGCTATAAGCTTAATATCATTTTACTAGTAAAACTAAACTAACAAATCCGATTCACGTTCATGCTTAAGCAATTCAAATGAATTAAAATGTTATAAATATATTGAATTTATTATATAAAGCCAAACTAATTTTTTTTTATTTAATAACACGTTGTTTTCTGTCACTCTGACGTCGCCAAATTCAACACAGTGTTCAGATAAGGTGCCACATTCCATGCCTTGTAACATGGTTAATATACTAGTTCTAAAATTAAAAGAAAGACACCTCCTTGTTCTGCTGACACATTTCTGCGAATACTTCAGCGCCTTCATGTCGCTCTGCGACCATCAATAATGTCATTAATTTCCGATCCGATCCGCAACATGGTTTCATAATGACTGCTCATTTCAAAACTAATAGGTATATAACCGTGGAATTTGATACTCGTTGTAGCTGGTAAAACGACATAATTGTCTCATAGTGTGATGAAACTGTTCATGTGAATAATTTACGACGTTTTAATTAAACCTGACACACACCTTGCATATCAAATTGCAACGTGATAACATCTAACAACAAAAATATATGCTCCCATTACGACTCACAAAGCAAAGACAAGGAAACTCAATGTTTCAATGCAGAATCACAGAGATGGGAAATAAAAACAAAGCACGTGACACAGTTGAACGCATTCATCGTGTTTATCACATCGTGGCTAGAAGATACTAGGTTACAGACACATTGCCCTAATAGCTTTTATTAAATGGCACCTGTGGCTGAAATCATATATATGTCTTATATACTACTGGCAATAACATATATATATATATATATATATATATATATATATATATATATATATATATATATATATATATATAACATATATATATATATATATATATATATATATATATATATATATATATATATATATATATATATATATATATATGAAACAGTTCTGACAATCAATCGATATAGCATCTTCTCATTCAGTGCTGAATGGCCGTGAATGTGTTAATGAAAATACTATCAACATCGTGAAACTATCTAACTGAAGAGATGCATAATAAAATAGATTAACACAACATTGAAATATTATTTGAACTCTAATCTTTACGGAAATGTGTTTCTATTGATTTCCATGCGTCTACACCCACGCTATATTCGTAATCGTGCCCGGCAGTCTATAACTTAAAGTGTCTGATAATGATGTAAGAGCAGATCAAAGAGGTACCGATCTGTCCAGACACACAATTCCCTAACCTAAACTTCAATTATCCATGGGACGACATGTAATCTACCTACTGAAACGGCATGCTGTGGTAAGCACAAAGACGATGAAATGTTCAGGCAAATGCGACTGCGAGTTGTATTCATTTCCTAATGCCTAAGAATTGTCACAATTTGTCACTGTATTCGCATATCAAATTCGACCCATATACCGTCAATTTAAAGGGCATTTCCCCTCAAGTGTGTAGTTTTTGTTGCGCCACACATCACAACTTGTGTCCCGTAGACGGTGATTCTTGATGGAAAAATAATTAAAAAAAACGCGCGTTGGACTGAGTGCACGCGGCTATACTGCAACAACAAAACAAACCAAGTCAAAAAGAGCCAAACGTTAATGGATAAACGTTTCACTACAGTACAACTACATAACTCACTTGAACAAGTACCAACACATTCCCTCTGTATACTATACATAGACTGTGATAAAGCATGATCACAATTAGAACGAGTGTACGCTGTCGCGCTTAATAATTAGTGCGATTCCGATTGAAGGAAGTTCCGGCGGAGATTGGGCAAAGAGGCTGAAAATGCGGTGTATATGCATTTGGTAACAGTCAGTGCACACAAAATCAACGCTGCACAAAATAGCGGCGATTGTCGCTCTATGGTTGGGGCAGGCGATGAAGAGCCGTGAACGTTGCTAATTCCCAACAAAAGAGTAAAGGATTTCTTTCTCAATACTGTTCCTTCTTTTGAATAATATAATTGAGTACATATTCACTCAATGGTATTCGTTGTATTTTAATCTCGTTAAGACTGTCGTTGTATAACTCCTCATTTGCACATCAGCTGTGTCGTCATGATGAATGATTTTGGGAAGTTTACGAAATCCCTGTTGATGACTGTCATTAATATTTCGAGAAATAATTAGAACATGCAACCAGTATGTACCCAAAACGCAATGACAAACAACCGATGCAATCGACAGCCCACTTATTCCACTTATAAGAACGTATACTTGATGTTTCACTGGTTCAGTCTCGAGAATATTATTCTTGTACTCCAAAGAGGAAATCATTTACCACAAATATATTTGAAGCTAAATAAATGTTTTGATCTAAGGACTCATGTATAAGATTGGGCTTTGGGTAAAATGTATGATAACGATCACAAGCAAATTGCAAAAGTAACGGTAATTGCGATATAAAATCGCACGAAAATCCTTAATTCTAGAAATTCTAATACAAATAAGTGAGTCTGTGAAAAAAAAATGGTTCGTGTTTATCTCAGACCGTTCAATAGTAGTGTTCTTGTATACTCGAAAAACGCGTAATACGTGCGTTTTGTGTTTTTGAATGGAGACAATAATTTCACTTTACGCAATCGAACATTTCCAAGTACCCACTGTGTTCTGGGACGCTATTGATTGAAACTGTGTCCAATTGACGCGTACGGAAGGAGATCGCTTTCAAACGATCGCAAATCGTGAGAGTTCGTTTTTTGTGAGATCTTCGTCGCATATCACCGTACGTAGTTATGAAGAATGCAAACCCTTAACCTATTTTTGTTTTGTTTATTCTAGTGTAAACATCTGTAAACCATACACTAGTAAGATACACATACTAGAAGGACAACATTGATAGATGGTAAATATTTATAAGCTGCCGTAGTCAATTCAGACTACATTATTCATACGACATTCACGCTATAAAGAGTTTCCAGCATGTCAGTGCGTTCTGGTCCACGTGTGTAGACTAGATAGTGTTAAAAACATTCGTGATTTTAGTATGTCTCAAACAACTAGTGAATGTGACTAATGACGTATTACTGTAAATGGCACATGCAAGTGATACTTTACATTCCACAGAGACGCTAACACGTCCATGTTGTTTTGAACATGATTCGAAGTAGTTAACCCAATCCAAGGGAGGTGTTTCCTAATTTCTCTGTACCTGGGATGGGTGGCTAATTAGAGCTAATATTGTGACCTGCTAAAGCTGATACTGTTATACCATGTTTTAGAACAATGTATTGTTAGCATTTATGCATATCGATATTCCCTTCCTATATTTGTTGAGTTCATAAATCATAATCTGTCAGATTACAATTATAGCATCTGCGACAAACATGAAAACATATCGATGATTAGCGAAACAGCACCAGTACCATCAACTTTCGCGTATATTGTATTAATTGGACGCAAAACATAAAAGTTTACGGTATAATATGACCCACAGAGAATTCACAACGAGAACTGAGTAGAATTTAAAAATATCGATTTCCGGTCTCATACCTGATATAAAAATTATTTGCGAAGTCAATTTGCGATATACGTCACACGTGGGACAGTGCGCAATGGAATGAAGTAACAAACATCGCTATGTTAAGTTTACACCAATAAAAAAGATAAATAACTCGAAGTCAACAATGTCAATGACCGAAACTCGATATTAAACAGCTTCGTTTAATACGCCATGCGGCTTAGCAAACATATTGACATTTGGGTCTCATCGGAGCAAATTTGATCACAGCGTATAATTCAATGGTTATTTAAACCGACATTGCCGTATTTCCATCGATGAGCGAACTCCATTAGGTAGTAATTGAGTTAGAAGGAATATTCATATAGAATTCATGTTAAAAACATGATATGAATAGTCAAAGAATGAATAACACGTGACTCGAGAGAATCCTTTTGATTCATTTGACATAGTCGACAAGTTATATTGATATACAGATACAAGAATAATTTTGTAAAGTTGAGATTACGAAATTCGAATGAAACCATTCTGTACTTAACGGTTTTATACAAAACTATAATAACACGACAAATAAAGATGACAGTCATTTTTCAAAAAGATCGGAAGGGAAGCTGGATTGATTCGAATGACAGTTACAGTGATATAACTTGTTATCCGTGAAGCATTTCTGACACGATGGGAAATTACAATCTTTACTTTTTATCTTGTCCATCAAAACGGAAACTATATGTATGAGATATTTATCAGTCAAGTAGCTTTGACCTTAAGCGGAATGGCTCGCACTATGTTCTGATTACTGATCTGTAACTGATATGTTCAATGCTTTATCTATCAGACATATTATAACGTGACAATATAAGTTAACAACTTCATTTATCATCGCCAATCACAGTCACGGTCGATAGTAAAACTAGTCACCAAATATGTACCGACTAGTTCATAAGGTCCATCAATCAAACACTTGTCAGCCATTAGATTAACATTAAGGTGTAGTGAGTAATGCAAGGTGGGTGATGAAAAGCTTGTGTTTGAGGTAGTTAATTGAAGACGTTTCTGAAAGAGCATGCATGCAAGATTATTGCTTTCCAAAAGATTAGTTTACTTAAGTGAAAGAGAAACAACCTGACTGCGAACAGTTATGAATTTGTTTGTCACGAGCGTCGGAATAGTAAGTTGTTCATAGTAGAGTTACATGTTGAATATAAGTATCAGGCATGGATGATGACTTATTGAGAGGAACACGTATTCAGCGTCTAACAGAGTATCCCCATTAATGGAAGGTATGGATGAAAACTTGTTGGTGCTCGGAAATGTTCATTTCTTAGAGATTTTACATAGTTTCATATCGTAGTTTGACAGGGATTTGCAAGACGTGGATGCTGCTTTATACTGCAGCATCAATTGAATGCCAACAAAACGCAATAGCTGTGACGTTGCTATGTAGAGTTAAAGCAAACAACTCGAAGTACAGTATCTAATTCTTGTGAATTTTTCCTGACAAACTAAAATCCATAAACTCAGATAATGACCATTACAAACAATTAAAATTCAAAATATACCATATTTTCTCAATTTAAAAATGTTTGTGGTTGAGATTTGGAGCTAAAATATATTAATAAAGATTAATAAACAAAACCGAACTTCAAATATGGTGTCTACGAACGTTTGTTCCATATACCATGGCAGTTCAGTGTAGTAAAGCAGTGTATTGATCCCGTTATTCTGATTGGTTCTTCCCAGCAGATTGATCTGTAACTTTGACACATTTGATTCATTCGTATATATTTCTGGGACCTCTTTTAAATCCTCCAAACTCCTTCAATAACAGAAATTTGTTCATCCACGACTAGTGGCGATTTTTACCTACATTGTGAAACGGTCACGGTTTGAATTGAAGGTTATGTTATCAATGCATCCCGGAACCGTAAATATAGTGATGACTCCAAAAATAACTACTAGTATACTTAATCTTAGTATTGTAAACTAGCGGTAATCTGTGTTCAAGAAGGGCGGCCATTTATGCAAATAAGCCCAAACATACTATGTCCTGAATACGCGCTCAACAATTACGATCACTCAGTTAGTTTTTTGCTTTTAGAAACTGTAACATATATACATGAGATAAACAGGATAACAAATGTGTGACCCTCAAAAGTCAGATTCATTAAACCTATGTAATTTTCATGTGTTTCTCACCAAAGGCTCAGAACAAATGAAAATTACTACTCTATTTTAATAAATCCGATATACAAGAGTCACTTAAGAGATATTTTCTATGCATCTATGCAATAACATTATTTACTCAGATGAAGCACAACACAGTAGAAATAATATCATGCTGAATTGATCCATACACTCACAATTACTATATATATTAATATACGACACGTGACAGACAAAACAAATAAATTGCTACATTCAGCAAGTACTCGCACTGAGACGAGAAAACACATTTGTCATTTGATTGCAGTACTCGAGTGAAATCACGGAAGGCCCGCAGTGTGTTGGTCCCAACCAATGCAGAAAATATACTTTCAAACTTTACTGTACAATTAGCACATACTGTAGTAAAAATAATAATATTTAGCACTAGAGTTGTGTGTGGCAGGCGGGCATAAATGTTGACTTTAGAGGACTAGTTGTTCAATGAATAATTGTGTTTCATGTACCGTGAAACGTAAATTCTTAGCGACTTTTTTTGCGACGGGTCAGATCGGTGTCATGCATGACATGGTTATAGTCATTCTGTCCCCAATTATGCACTAGTTTGTCTATAGACTTCAATGAAAAAAAGCAAACCATCGTGTATACCTTGCTTTAACGAGTAATTGTAACTGAACACTAAATGTTTTACACAGGTGTCCTGCTGCTACGACTCAGGTACATACTCGTATTATCGGCCCCCATCTGGCATCACTGACTGGTGTATATGATTTGTCTAGATCATAAATCTACCACACTTTTATAGTTTTGTCGATACAAATTATTTAGGAAATAGTGTTACACACGTTATAACGACAGCACCCTTGAAATCCTGTAGTAGGACTGTTTAGCAACAGTTTACATTACTAACCTTGCTAACCTTTGCATAGGATTTATAACTTATTTTATTATTCAATAAACACAATTTCAGCAAACTATAAATCTAGTGTGTCTTGTTTATGTACGTTGTTGTTGTTAAAGTTAACGCAATCATACCAAAGTACATACGTTTCTTATCTCTAACATCACATACTGGTGTTCAGTCACAAACGTGTCTGTGACACTGCAATGCATGAAGACGTCGCTGCTTATTTGAGACATTACTGATATTTAATTTTTAAATGAAATATTTCCACTTACCGTAAGCATGGAAAGATACGATGAAGAAGAATAGCATTTCCCAGTGCTCTTTTTGCCTGCCCAGCGCCATTTTGAGTATCATGTCCAAAGCTTGTTTCGTGTCAGCTTCAGTACGTATTTGTGTTTGGCAGCGAGGATCGTTACGGTGGTGACTGAGTGTTGTGGCTATCCAACCACGATGGACATATACAGCCACTGTGATTAGTTAGATAACTGTCCGTGTTGATACCGTTAAAATCTGGAATTGTTTCCTGGAATATCCCTTCATCAACGAGATTATTCACACAGACCATTCAGTCGTTCATACCCGGCCAATGCGTTCACACCGTCGTATAATTCCACACCAGTTATAAGGATTCCATTTAGGTCTAGCCATTGTTTTTCACTCCAGCTTCATATTCCTGGAAACTAAACATAAAGTGTATACTCCTGAGTGAAATTATAGTTGTTCTGCAGATATCATAACCCCTGTCACATGTTTGATCTAGACTATACTTTTGTTTGATAATATAAGTCGAGTCCCACTTGAGGATCACGATCCCGATCAGACTGTTCTTTCAGTGTAGTGTATACAAGCTTTGAAATCCATATATTTTTAAAACACTGCATTCACCAGTTGGTCCTTCCAAGATTATGATGGATTTTGATTGACTGTAATAATATTTTAATATGGGTACGATACAATTGAACTAAACAGTT
Organism: Saccoglossus kowalevskii; assembly: GCF_978046115.1. Taxonomy (NCBI): domain Eukaryota; kingdom Metazoa; phylum Hemichordata; class Enteropneusta; family Harrimaniidae; genus Saccoglossus; species Saccoglossus kowalevskii. The sequence continues at coordinate 21,629,363 of NC_140659.1, forward strand.
AAGTAGTATTTTGTAATCAGCAAGGCGATCCAAACGCGCACTACGTGATCTGTTCAACAATACATGGAATAAACTAGTAAATGTGGTATATGTAGAGGCAGCAATGTATGTATTGTTTCCTGCATTGACGTGTTTACCCTTTCAGCTGTTTCACTATTCAAACATTTCGTAACTATCTTAAAGTTAATTACTTTGTAAATTATAATCAATATGGCGACTTAATTGTCTCACTAGATCAATAAATTGTCTGGAACATAAGCTACGAAAATCTATGCTTGTACAATGTGCGGTATTTAATTGCTTACTACTTCCGTGTAGATATTATCAAACTCTTCAGTGTGGAGATAAAATATGCATGAAGAACCGCGATAAGAACAATCAATACGTAGAACCACAATGCAACAGAAAGCTGTGAATCCTATCGTCCGGAAGTTGCATAGGTTCAAATTCTCCCACAGTGTGTGGTAAGAATTATTTCCATCCAAATAAATTATCGAAATAATGTTATTGATCACAAATGTTTGTAATTTGTTGTGTAAAATAATCATATTGTTAAAAAAAACATCTGTTAGTCAATGTAACTAGCATTGATCGGCAGTTTTGAATATTTCAGTTTTTTTAACTGCAAATGACAACGAACTTGATTGTTCACTGTTTCTTGACATCAGTGTTAGTGCTTTGTTGTTGATTAGTGGAACAATAAATTATTATGACTATAATGTGATAACATTGATAATAACGAGTTCCTTGCAACACAAAAGTCCCAATTTACTACTTCAATCTCGCCTTCCATTTATTATCAACCCCACGGTGTGTGTCACCGAATTAGTGAGGTAAAAGCATTTCAATTATGAACCGTAATTACTTTTTGATTGAGTTGAAACGAAACACAATTCCACTGTAGCTAATTAATTAAACGTTTTTGTCGGCATCGCACAGGTGGGACATGAAATAACTGGGTCTGCTAGAAGCAATAAATAAATAAGCTGTTATAATTATGCGTATAAATGGGTTTACTTGAAGTTTTATAACCATTATAATTGATATTATATATTATTGATTCTATGATTTTATGAAATGCAAACAACTCTGGAGCATGCATCCAACAACTATGAAATTGGGCCAGGGATTCTAATAATTATGAAAATTTACAACGTCATTGAAAAACTGTGTGACCTCTTCAGCAGATCAACGCATACACACAATCAAACACGTTTTAGTCAGCCTAACTTTTCTTCGAATGATTATTCGTATTCAAAATAAACTCCAAAATTCGCTGACTGACTCTCAGGTAATCACGTTTAAACGCCGGCTGTGGTTATTTACGAGTTCAGGCAAGGTGACTGTGTTTTGACTGCTAATTGTCAAAGTTGATCGCGTTTCACGGTCGCTACTACATCCAGTAATATTATCTAAAGATATTCATTACGGTGACTGTACAAATACATTTGCAAGACAGCCTTTCTAGCTTGTATGAAAGCATATGAGAGCGGTCACGATCGAGTGCGAAACGAACGCTAGAATTTGTGTCATGGAAGCGCGCGTATGTAGCGCGTTCAAATATGCAAATTTCGAAAATGTCACTGACAGTACCCAGCGGAAAACTTTGAAAGCGAAAGCGATAGTTTAGGTAAACATCTCCTCCCAACGTCTGTTAAAAAGAATGTATAATAATAATAATAATAATAATGCTATTAACAAAATATTTTGAGAACACATGAAACCTTATACAGTAAAGTCGCAACTTGGGTGTTTTGTACATGTTTAAATAACTTGGTAAATAAATAATAAAATAAAAACGTCAATAAATATATTTAGTCGTTGTAGTATTCGACAGTTGGAATAAAAGTCAGCGCTCTTGCACTGCCAATTACGTGTTACATTAGTGCAAACACAGTTTCATTATTGTGATATTCTTTCTCCTATGGTAACAGCGTTAAAAATAACTGCACTTGGTGTCACTATGACAACTGCCATGAAACGTCTGCTTCATGTAAAACTTAATTTGTCTCCAACAAGTTGCTCGGCAATGTATGGAAACATTATACAGCTGTAATTAACCACGTTTAGACTTTGCCAGAAGTGAAAGTTGTTTCACGATACAGTCAGTTAATTCAAAGGCAGTCAACCCGGTCGTTAATTCTTGATTATATTTTAGTAGTACACGTGTATTTTCGGTTAGTCCCCTTGATATTTTGATAGCACAATCTGTACACATATACAAGTAATATTTGTAATAGTCATATCTATTTAATTTATTTTAATTATCCAATAATTAATTTATTTTAAAAATCCAATAAAAATGATTTTAACAGAATAAGATTGGAGTGTTTACCGTAGGGTAAACCATTTTAGTTTTTTTGTACACCACAAAATCGGATAACACAACAACACCCGGCAATTACACAAAGGTTAACGTATTTCTCAGTTGTATATGGATATCCAATCCTAATACGCCAGGTGACCGAATTTAACAGTCCCAACTTTGGTCATAGAGTCCAGTTAAGACATGCAAAAAAGTCCAATGAACATAACAGTATACTAGTACATAGATATACATTTACACACATACTTGTGTACACTTGTACAGAAATTAAATAATGTACTACGCGAGATGAAGTGATCAATCTCGGACATTCACAAAACCTAATGTACAAATGATATATGTACCTCAAGGTTAAGGGCAAAGACGTGATATCAGGCGTTTGCAAAAGATAATTGAGCGTAATCTGCCCTATCCGTAGCACTCGCCATATATCAATCTAGTGGGTCAATTCATGACGGGATCTTCTAAATAAGACAAATGATGTTACCACAATCATAGATCAACTGCCTCGATGATATTGTCATTAATTTATGATATCTACCGTAGAAACGCTTGAATGTTGAGATAAGACGATATCTTGAAAACAAAGACTTGAATTAGCAAAGTCATTATAACAGGTGCAAGCTCAAGAATATCAAACAAGCTTTGAAATATATACATCATTTGAAGGGGAAAGAAGGATATACTAGTACATTACTACAAAGATGGGGGAAATTGATGATGTTAAAACTACATACAGTCTAGTAGAAAGGGTAAGTCGCTCGATGTATCTAAAATCGTAGTATGTTAGTTGAATGACCCATTTTATTTAACCACGGTAGCAAGCAGAACGTACAAATTCCGTATCACATTTTTACATGGTTTTTCGGTGCTTTGAAGTTATTTCTAGGTCGTAATAACGTTGGTATAATATAGCAATAAACCACCAATGCAGTAGAGTATCCACGGGCTATTGCACAATTAACGACATATATGCCCGAACCGAATTGCAATATATGCTGCGAATTGTGCAATATCCAATGTGATTTATGTATCACAACATATTAGGGTAATGACTATTGAACTGACATGTTGACACGCATTATAGATATAACTGATTCTGAGTCGCATCACATCCGCGTTTTCTTTTTCGGACAGACGCAATAGGTGTACTTGATTATTGAAAATATACAACAGAAAAATAATCCCCACTAGTGACCAGATGACAAGTCACGACCTTCCATAAATTGAAATGTATGTACAATGTGAAATATACCATGTGATAAGTATTTTTGATATATATAACAAATAAACAGGCATGCGTCTCAGGCCTGCGTGTCTAGTTATTCACTCACCTGTGTATGGCAAATACATTCAGATTTGCTTTATAATGTATAACTAAACCGTTGATAACGTTATAATCATTCAAGACGTTAATTTATATAGAGAAACCGCACTACTTCACTTTGTGTATCCTCAATTTAAATTATAACAATTTAACGTTCAACATGTGCTACAAATTATGTGGGAAGTCCTAACACGTAATTTGAATTCCTTATTTAAAACAACCAGTACCATTAATTATTTTAATCAAGTAATCAAACCCGTTGAAATTACCAAATATTAAAATACTTTTTCTCAAACGTTCTGAAATAATTTCGCAAAAAAAGATCATTCGTTCTAGCGATGTAGAATTATTTGTGATTATACCGATTCACCCTTGACCTTAGAAATCAAGTAGGTAATAAATTTCAACATTCCGATGACATTTAGATTTTAGATTTGAAACCACTGTTGTGTGATCATTTTCCCATACATCATCTTTTTTTTTTTTTGCTTACCACCCACGGCAGCGAAATCCGAGCAACAAGCTCCGGCTGTCATTAAAAGTTCCCTGGAGGGATTGAAAACCAACTAGCTCAATCCCAATCCAATCAATTACCTTTTTTCATAACGCGGTCCTCAAATGATTTATCTCTCAAATTTCACGGACATCTTTCATTCGCCAATAGATAGCATATTTGGAGAACACGGTAAACCTTTTAGTGTGTGAGCGCCGAGTTTACTCTGTATATTTTGGAGACAGGTGCCTCACAGTGCTTTACATCATGGGTTTGGAGCAATAGTAATTTCATTTTGAAAGGTTAATATCAGATATATAGTATTGGAAGAAAAATCAACGCATCATATATATCGGGGATCCGCGTTCGATTACCCAAGATGAGGCCGCATTGCGTTTTTAATGTATTTGTTATTTTTCAAGTTGACCTGTACGTAATATTATTATTTCTATATTGGTAATTTTATTGTACACGTATATATATTAACGTTGAGCGCTGACGTATCAAGTTAAGATGACTGCATAGTTACAGGTGGGGAATCTCAAGACCTGCTGATCGCTGTGTTTGACCGTGGTGCGGCGGATATATAGCACGTGGGAATCGGAAAATATCACCTAGGCGTTAGACGAGTACACATTATCAAATTATTGTTATACATTTAACCAATAACTGGGTTATCATATGCTATCAAAATCGTAACCATGGAAACGTGTACATATTTTAATTGAACAATTAATTGCGCGACACAATACACATGATCATGAAAGGCGTATTAGAATATACCGCCAGACGAAACTAGGTTTCTTTATTGACGTGCCGACAAGACGCAATTCAACAACTCTGACTTCACGGTGTGTCCCCTGATGTGAATTGTCCATTGATCCCGTTAATAGGAAATACGTGAGTGAAAGAGTACCTGTAATTTATTGTACATTCTTAACGTAACTTAATGCCGAGATTATTCACTACACACAAAAAAATCACCACACACAGCTACTAAGCATATGAGCCGGAATCCTTTGAACGAAAGTGCCTACTATAACACAATGTCACAATATTGTTCAAAACTTTACAGATACATATTGAAAACTAATTCCTGTATGTTTTTTACAATACATAGTCCATACTGTTCAAATCATTTTACTGGAATATGTCTACCACACAGTACGGATGTTCAATATTTGAATCATGCGTACATTGAGTAGTATTTAGTGAAAGAGCTAGTTTTTCTATCAGTTAACTTGGTCACGCACCGACATACAATCATCAGTCAAGATGTTATGTGATTTCTCCTACGTCACATCCGCACTTACCTTGCTCGCATACTCGTTGCGAGATGCAATCACTCTGTAACTGCGTGTAAGTCATAAAGTCGACTGCGTGACTTCTCTCTAAACCACACGAGTGTCCAGTATAAATTTGTGTAATTGTTGCTATAGCAACTGTCGTGCCAAACAGGACTTCGACTAGTAACTTATCATTCTGTCGCACAAACCAATTTCCTGGATATCGTAGTTTTTACTTGAAATTTCGGATGTGATGGTTTGATTTAAATGTCCCGGACGTCAGTAATAAAAATAATCTTGACAGGAGAAAGGTACAAGTCACATACGATAGGAATGGAAATGTGACATGTTAGTACTTATGTAACGTATGATGTCGTGTGACAGAATTACTGTCAATGCCCCCAAGGAAAAAACTAGTACACATGAAGTAATGTTCATTTCAATATATATCAAGTTCTTAGTAACCAAATCTATCGTTTGTCATGTTTGGACAATTCCACAATTTCAAACTTAGTCGTCATTACAATATTTGTCAGTTTTCTTGTTAATCTAATTTAATTTTAAACATCGATAATAATTAATGGATTTTAATCGCACTATTCGTACCGATAGTGATACATCATAGCGGTCTTTTCTGTGATTTGAATTAAATGATATTGATAGCAGTGAAATAAAAAAAATGAAATAACCATTGTCGTTGTGAAATCGATTTCACTGCATATGTCTATACTGCATATTACTTAAACGAATGAGACCTATGAAATTAGAACTCTAATCTGTTTGATTAGTCGTTTGCTGATTAATCTCACCTGTTAAAGATTCCTGTCTGATGTCCCACGGAAGTTATACTTAATTTAGTTTTATTTTCAACGTTTGCATAGCTACCTTGTTATTACATCAAATTACTGTGTGATCAATGCACGAATCGATTTCGTATACATCTGCGCAATATGAGCTTAAACATATTTGTTAATGATCGTATTTTTGGTAAGTTGGATAATTGGTTGATGGACGAGATGTACGGATGAATCGATGGTTGGCTTGTTTGTGTGTTTGTTTGAAAATGGCTGTTGAATATATTACATAGTTTGTTTTAAAAAAACTCGATTTATCTTTCACCTGATTTTAAAATTGTGTTTAATGTTCCCAGATTACCAATTGTCATTCTCCGCATCAGAAGGAGTCACAGCAATATACAATTCGGAAGATGCGGTGGATCACGTACGTCATGCAAAGTAATCCTGTAACACCCACTATTTATCTGTTTTTGTATCTTTATTGCTAAATGTTCAGGAATTCAAATTGGAATATGAATTGAGGTGGATCAATAACTTGCTGAAGTGTTCAATTTCTTGTGTTACCAAAACGTGGGTAAATATAGAATAAGTAGGCTCTGGTAACAACAAGAAATAACCTGCCAGCAAGACCGACAAAACGTGTTTTAGCGCGCTACGTGGTGTATACAAACGGGAAGCGCGGATCTTCTCAATGACAGCGCATGTCATAAAGTAAACTCTTGTTTTCCCGAAAACGGACGGAGAACAAAAACTGGAATCAGTACTTAATTAATTCAATTACTTCTCTGAGAACGTATTTGAAATGTTAGGAGAAAGAGATAGGTGCTCTATAGTGATGCATGATATGTGTGTATTAGCGTATGGTGATTATAACAAATGGTCCGTTTTTAGTCAAAGTTATAAACCTTGATGTGCTGCAATTTTAACCTAGAAAGTCGCATATTGTTGCCTATAGAACGGTAAAAGTCACTGTAATATATTTTTGTGATGGGAGGAAGCTAAATTAAGCCCCTTTCATCAGAAGATAAACTGATAATCATGAACATTTGGACCTGGAGAAAGCTGACAATCAAAGTACGCAATGCATTCATTTGACACGAATGGTGATGATGCAAAAATAGAAATAAAGACAAAGTAAAACAAGAAACCGATGTTTATGCTGAGGTTATAAAGTCTAGTGAAGACCAGTTCACCTTTGTAATCTAAAATTGTAATTGCTCTTGCGTCCACTGTGTTTATATTTTTCAATAATTTCATTAATTATAAATTCATGCAAGTTTATATATACGAATTTATAATTTATAGCGAATAACGTCGCGGCTGATGGAAAAACCGGGCGGCATTGTGAGACTGTGTTTGTAGTTCGAAATGTCCTGATATCACTGACAGGGGCAACAATTATTTTCTGCGTTTTCAAATCATGTTCTCGCACGTTATGAAAGCCGTATTAACGTGACAATATGAAACCTGAAACTAGAATATGACCATATAAACGGTTGTGAATGAGTGAGGTTGGATAGAATCAAGCTGTACTTTACTATACAGGGCTGGTATATTTGTGGCAACGTCCTGTATGTGGGATGTGGACAATATATGAAACTCACCTTGTCAAAACTGTAAACAAAACAAGCCAGCAGGATATACCGACATATCACTCGACATTTCGCACTATTATTGTTCGTGAAAACAGAATCAAGCGGGTATACTTGTTATGTTATGAGAAGGAATTGAAAACAAAATATTTGTCTAATCAGCGCAATGTGCACACTTTATAAGTCAGCGTCCAGTTCACTGAGCCGGGATTTAGCAAAATATGTGACTGTGTTGTCAAAGAACAAAACTGTAGGAAAAATAGCTAGAATGTGACAGTACTTAATTCGATGACGCAAGCAATGCATGTGTAGCTGGCATCAAACCAGGAATTCGTTTGAATCAGCTACCAAAATGTATCTGCATTTTAAAATGACTTGGAGATGGTGCATGCACTTTCGTGTTTAATCAATTATGTCACAAAACACAGGGGACGTGATGAAGGCAGACACAGGCATATAACAGAGTGTAGTTAAGAATTACACAACTTGTCGCCTAAGGAAATTCGGAAACAAAAAAACTAAATATTCAATATTACAGGCTTGAGTGTCGTGATTAACAGGATCATGACATTACGCATTATGTATAAAGTTTATTCAATGATGTGTACATGATTTAATAGATTACAGTATTAATCCGATATCGTATTGTGCACTTGCCAAATCGTAATATGTCAATTCGAATTATTTTAACACAATCGCCAGTTCAGTTAATCATACGCTGAAAGTGTTTTCCTGGATATTGTCAATATAGAAACGAGAACTACTAAATGATTAGAAAAACGTATATCACGATGTTAGCAGTAATGGAGGCAAAGTCACACACCCCCGCACACTTAATGTCGATGAGAGTCAGAATGTTCACTTGTTTCTAGCTTCGAATCCGTGAACTAAAACATTTCTCAGTGTCCATACCTCTCTACTATCGAGAAAATAGAAAGTTTTAAGAATTTCATTTTGTTTATTGTGGTGCATTTGTTACTGTTCCAGGCACTGTCTGGCTTATTCAGAGAAATTAAACGCGATTCCATTTTTTTTCTATCTGCCATATTTTCAGTATTGTGTTAGTTCTCATCTTCAGATATCTTGAAATTTTAAAAAACATCACGATATTCTGCCCACGTGTTGCTGACTAGTTGCTTTGTGCTTAAAATGCTGTTGTGTTTGTCTTTATTTATATTTTTTTAATTTTATGTTGTCTGTTTTCTTGATCTATTGATGGAATTCTTGTTCGTTGTTGTTTCACCTCAATTATTTCAGTCCTCTAAGATAGCCTTTCGCAAATGGTGCTCAGATCCTCTACATCTTCTATGATAAGTCCCTCAGATCTGTTCTGCAGTTCGATTCGTTAGTCTCTGAAGAGTTCGTTATTATCAAGTGCTTCTGTGTAAAAATTTTGTTTGTTTTTAGACTTGTTTCAGTTTAGAGCGCACTTCGCAGTCAGTGTCAAAACCTGCTGAATCGTGTTCTTGTTGGATCTTCCATGCCCATTGTGTCAATTTTTCACTTTCATTTAAATCTTTATATCCATGTTTACGCTGCTACGTTTTGTCCAATCGTATCATTAACATCTCCTATAGATTATGATCTATCTACTGTTCTGATTTCTGAACCGATCCAGTGAATTTCGCACATCCCATTATTACTTCATTTGTAATTTTGGGTTCATTGAGTGAGATCTCAGTAGAACCATTTGTTGTGTCATAATCTGACATTAAACGTTTCAATATGCACCATTTCTCCAATTCTATTTATACTATGGCGCGAACGTTCTTTGTGCTACGCATCAGTCCACTCAGTACACTGAGTTGACTTCATTACAGAGCTTGTTGATTACGTGGCAGTCTCATCACCGTGTGTTATTTACAGGCAGACTTTCCCCCTGAAGGATTGATAATGCGTAAGCAGTGTGGTGACCAGGACGTGATTACATTCAGTATGAAGTCTCAGTGGGGGTTGTGAATCATTGAATAACTTTGAGAACTTTCGAGGAGCATAAGTACACTCTCATGCGCCCAGGAGCTTTTTAGATGTAGATGTGCCGATACAGGGTGGGATATGTCAATCATAGTTCTAAATAAAACGTAAGCTTAGAATCAGTGCAGGGGGACTATAGATTTCTATAATCAGAACATTACCATGCCAGCCAATCAAAGCTTTGTATACTAATGCTTCGCATAACATTTATCACGGAGGTGAGGTGGTACATCTTACCAAAAGCTGGCCCTATATCTGCAGAGGGAATGGTGCCTCGCATTTTCTTTTGCAGCTTGAATGAATACCAAGGGTTTAGAATGGAATAATAAGGGTTTAGAAAGAGTTAAAAATGGCTTAAAATGGGATGATAAATGTTCAGTTTCAAATGAAACAATTTCAAACAATTTCAAAATATTTGATAAAGAGAAATATTTATATATTTTACTTATTTATTCCAGAATATTGAATGGAGTAATAATGGCTCAAAAGAGAATAATAAGGATTCAGAGAATCAAATAATAATAAAAGGTTTGAAAATGAACATAAAGGCTTAGCTGAAACGGTCTCAAATTGTTTAATGAGGTTTAATAATTAGTGCTGACATCTCTTCCTTTATTTGCTTGATTTTATAACAATTGAAAAAATAGAGCACCGATTTCTCGGTGGTTGACAAATTATGCGTCTCAGTGATTCATGTTGCCTAATACAATAAAGCGTCGTCCTGAGCAGTGGATTAAAAATTAAAATTCAACGAAAGTTATAATCAAAAATGATAATTCCCTTCATGATGATAGCAAAAGTCATGTAGATATTTGAAGGCGTAAGTACGAGTTAAGACACACGTAAGCCTCTTATGAAGCATTTCGATAACGTTGAATAAATAAACATTAGAGTCTTGAAATCTAATGGCTTTTAGTATTTGATAGTTGTATCACATTTTTGCTATAAATACGAGGAGCGGCAAATAGTGTCAGTATTCGTTCATTTCATTTATACTTCAACAATTTGATGTTTTGTCAGTTGTACATCTTTCCCCCCTGATAATACCATACGTCTTGGTCTAATGTATAATTCAATGTAGCGTGTCGATTACCTTATTTTGCTTTGAATTTTTCCCAGGATTACATCACATTGCATCAAATATACGTCAAATTCTTCGTCAGGCGGCAAGTGTTCTCAACATAGCAGCATGTATGAGTTTCTATGATAGATGGATTCACCGTTTATCCGAATGTATGCATCATCCCAATGTATTCTGTTTATTCATGAGTTAACTATTCGACATTACGTCATGGTTGTTTATCAACTCTGCTGTCACACAGCATTTTATTATGACAAATTCAAACGTGTCCATATTACTTAGGTGCCGAGTTTTACGAACATGGTCGTCACTCGTACACTATCAAGACTTAAGGTCCGTAGTGATTGTCTTCTCATCCTTGATAGTGGAGAGTGGCGACACCATGATCAATAAATTACACGCTATATGCAAATTAACGGATGTTTTAATATGGCACAGTGCGATCTGTCAGGTGTGGAGTATAATAAAGATTTACTAGACGCTATCAATTCATAGAACCATGGTGGATATTGAAAGTTGAAATTATGAATAGTAGGTGCAATCCCCCTAAATGGCATTATATTTTAATCATATAATAATATAAACGGTAACATTGATAAGGCAACCTGTATGTATGTTCCCCTATCACGGTGGTAGATGGTCTTATTGTTACCCAATTGCGTCAGGGTAGTAAATGCGGAGAGTGATGAAAACAATAAATCGGCAGTACCGTGTAGTGTTATTCTTTGGATAGTAATTACTTCCAAAGTTTTTTTACTCGTATTCTGCATCGAAAAGTGGGAGATGATAAAAACGTTTGTAAAATATGCCTGTCTGACTATCTGTCTGCAATCATTCTACATGCACATTGAGAATCGCTCTTTACTCGATCTCGCTGATGTTGCTATGACGACACCCTATTCAAATTACCGGCAGGTTGTTAAGTTTCTATCGACACAAAGGTGATTGTAGTATGTGGCTACTTTGCCTATTAGTGAGTCGAATTTTGATTGGTCTACTAATATCAAAGAGTCTACTAAACTAAACAAAATGAACATTGAGTTGAACTCCAACTTAATTTGTTTAGTGTGAGTATTTTTCAGAAAAAAAAATACTTTGTAAATGGTAATTGGTTGCAATATGATGGTATTATGTCGTGAATTGTACATGGCATTTTGGAAGGACATGAGTAAACAGTGGAAGACGAAACGGGTGATTGTAATAGTACAACGTAAACGGAGAAAATATACTAAAATTTGTAGTAGCTTTAACTTAGTGTGGGTCGACTAGTGTGAAAAGAAAAGTTAAATTTAATGACAATGTTAATACTAATCAAAAGATCAATAACGCACATTTTTAAAAGCCTTTTTACAAAACTGGAAAGTGATTTGTTGAACATGAGGTGGAAGAAAAGGAAAAAAATATGTAATTTTTATACATTAACAGTAACGTTTCAGCAAAATAGTATACATGTACTTTGAAACGTGTTAATGATTACTATATTAAGCAATCCATTAACATTTCAAGCAAAAGTAGTCTATGTTTTGGTCACAAAAATCACAAGCACAAAAGTGAATATTTGGGTATCTATTATTTTTGTCTCGATGTTTCTTTCATTCTTGATGCTTAATGTTTGATACTAGTATTTCAAATGAAACAAAACTTGGTATTCATGTCAATTAGGGTAATATTAAATATCTGATTAGTTTGTCTTCATGTAAATCACGAATAATACATTTTCCCGATTTTTCCGTTCGAATTGCAGTGTTACCTAGTCCAAACTTGGTACACATGCATTTTTTAATGTAGTGAAATATCCATATTTTTTGTGCTAATCTGTGCTAAGAAAGTGGCTAATGATGGTTTAAATATAGCTTTTTTGCAAGTAGCTAGGCGAAATCAAATATGGCCGCCGCCAAATTACAAATTTGAATTACATGTGCGTTATAATTACAAACATCGTCTGTAAAACGTTCACTAGTTATTTTGTCCATTTGTGGTGAAACGAAACCGGAAGTTAATTATCTCTCTTGTTGCAACTGTTAGTGGATAAACCATCCAAAGCAATACATTTAAGCGCGCATGACTACACAGACAGACTGACACAAGCACTAACATAAGTAAACCACCCGGGGAGTGGTAACTTCGATACAACGTTTTTAATGAAAGTGCGACTCAAATTTTATCCAGTAAATGCAAATATGTACATTGATTTAATAAATACAATTTACAGCTTGAACAAAGAATGACGTAACTAAAAATCGATTTTTATCACTCTCCGGATGATGCATTGCACGTTTTTCATATACATATCTATTGACTTAGATAACAACAAAGCGCAACTTCTCCTAAGCACAGTGCTGTTCACAGTCCCCGTACGATATACTCTAGCGTATACATTAGTAATTTATGCACTATGACCACCGCCACGGCACAGTTGTGGTTTACTGACGTATAAAATAAATGAATAAGTAACATAAAATACAAATATTGCCCAGGGCATACGCCACTAAGATAGTAATCTTCAGTGGTTATCAGAACTAATTAATTAATTAATTAATTAAATCAGCTGAAAACGTGTACTCGCCAGGTTAATTAATGTAGATGACACGTTAGGAATAATACGGAATATTGAACTGACACAATTTACTTCAAACATTATATTTATGGACTGTATTGGTGAACACACACTTAGATATTTTCACTAAACCATGGAAGGTGCACGTGTCGCCTTAGGAGGGTGAGATGCCTAGCACGTAACCTGATTGAATGAACACGTTCATATACGTCGGCCATCTTGGCAAGACGTCCACCATCAAACGGTTAATTTATTCATTGTTTTCGAGCTTGCTAAATGATGTACCTCATGAGGGTGGTGTATACAAAAATAATATTAACTATATGAAAACTAGCTAACTTGTAAAATATTTATAAATTTCACATATTTGATGTTAATGTAATACAATTAATCAACTCAATATATCTAATCTAATCAATATATTGGGGCCAAATAAATCCAAATCGGCTATCTACCAGGGATTATAACTGTATTTCGTAAACACAAAATGTGGGTTTCACTACAGTCTTTAGACGTATTGTTTTAAAGTCTATGGTTTTACATATGAACAAATATAATATTACAATATGGCACTATGTGGCCTTGTAGAACGTTTCAAACTGATGTTTCATGTTGATTTGAAACGTGTGGTAAAAAGTAACGTCGAGGTTGTTACGATGTGATCCCGCGGTAGGAGATAAATTGAACAAAGTGGGTGCGTGGTACGAAATGACCACGTGATACGAAATGACTTTGGACAAAGTAATTTGGGTACAATGTGCGCCGTATCATGAGGGGGTAACTCCTTGAATATGGGCCTTTTTCACACTTCACTGCTTTTAAATTAATATTACTAGTGTGCTGTAATAACGACTAGAATATGATAAACAATTTCATGCTAACTCATTCTAGGAAGCGCTGATCGTGGTTTAATTATCAGAGATGCAAATGGCAGGTATTCGCAGGAATGACCGTCTAGACGGTATACAGAATGGATGTTTTGTTTTCTTATTATTTGATCAACAACGCTTATATACGGCCCCAGCGCAATCATGTAAAGACTGTCTCGTATTGTGACAGGGCAACCGAAATCAAATTATTGTTGACTGTATTGATGAGTTCGTGTTCGTCGTACGAGCCATCACCGAGAAGTGTCCAACTCAGGGGACTACCTTTAACATAAATTGGTGATGCGTGTCTGAATAGTGTATTGTAAAAGACAGGTGAATTTATGAGCTGGGATTATGCTTTACGGAAATATACATAATTTAAATATGATTCATGTTGTGTTTATTTCATTCAGTGTATACAAGAGTCGTAATTAAGTTGTTGGGTCTCTCTGTCAATGTTTACGTCTGCTACCAGATCTATACATTAATTGTTGAAGCGTTTTTACAAGACAACATTTAGTTGATATATAGTAAATAGTAGCTGTTTATTTTTAGGGACAAAACGGAAACGAATGGTACGTCGATAATGTTTCCTCTGTGTGTGATTAGATAATATGCTGTGACATACAAATTATAGCAGCAGCTGAATTATGGCAGGAAATTACTCTAATTGTTGGTAGTGTAGAACACAAGTTTATAATTAATACAAATTTATAAGTTAAATGCTCTAAGGAACTGTTTAAAAATTATTATGAGCGCTTCTGTGGGTGTTAGTGTTTATTTTGTCACTATGACAAGCAATGATTGACGTACGCTTTACACATTGTCTAATAATTTATTCGATATTGATTCGTCCGACCATCACATGTTTTCTAGATCAATACGATTGGCAACAAGATTTAATTACAACCAAAGTTAAGTCGTACAAAATCGAGTAGACATATTAACCCAATACATGTTTTTACATACTGTATACTATCTGTACTAATTCAGTAAATCGTAGCGCTACTGTTTTTAGGGAGAGAATTAGTTAGTTTTTTGGAAATTATTTTCTTTAATCTTTAATTATAGATTCAAATTGTGCTTGGCACACTTTTTGTACATGTGTATGGTGTCGTTGATATTTATTGATGTTTAATTTTGCTCTTTATATATTCAATTAGCCTTCATTCCATTTACCATCACGAGGTGCTGTCTTGTATAGCTGTTCCATCTGACGCACCTTCTAATAATAAAAACAAACATGGCTGCAGCCTGCCACCAGTGTTTGACCGGACTCCAAACAAAGATTCTGATTCTGTTTTAAACTTTTTGGATTTTGGCATTCCCATGATGTATCATTGGGAGGAAAAGATGTATAATAATAAGGTTATTAAGAGAATACCGCAAAATATGCACTCAGACAGTACGCCGTCGAATCGACCTCAGTTGTGCGTCGGTTGATATTCCCGCTGTACTGTCTTCGTGCATACTTTTTTGTAATCTTTAGTTGCATGTGTCCCCCTGACTTGGAATGTTATCATGATGAATCTTATATATACGGAAGTATGTAACATAGGGAGTTGAGTACGTCATTATCAGTCGGCAAGATGCGTGCAACGGAAGCGAGATTCGTCTTATCTACAGATGGACGTACGTAACATCACTGGATACGTTGACGTAATTATTTATTATCCACTACATGATAAGCCTATCAGGCGAATAATGTTGTTTGATCAATCGAAATTATCTCTATTTTATATAATTTATGTTCCTAAAAATAACCACTTCGTCTACAAGTTCCTAAACTGTGTAATCGATCGACGTGTAGACTCAGTGAGTAGGCGGATAAGCAGTACTGAGTTCGACACTGAAAATTGGTTTAGGTCAATGAACTGAATATGGTATTCGTATCGTCATTGATCTGGCATTCGAAATCACGACAGAGTGCCGAATAACCAATGTTCAAGTTATGAACATCACACAATATCATGTTCAATTGCTGCAACAATCGTATGTGCATTTCCTATACTTGCCTTTCCTATATATACAGATACATAAATTGGATACGGCGAAATAAGCGGACAACATATATTTGGAGTTACATTCTGTTTAACATATCGTTAGGTATTCAAATCACATAATTAGTTATTATTGTATATGTCTTTCAATAGGCTTGTAGTCAAGGTAACAGACCGAATATTTGCAAGTTGTGTGCTAATGCAATGTTTTTTTTTCGCTTAAATTACGTCAATTACCACGACCCTTTTTTCCTGTACGCAAGACCCGGCAAAAAAAGTAAAGTACTTTCAATGTATCATATGTTTAATACTGCCTTGCATATTCTCACGTATGTTGCGATTATAATCATATCTAAACTGTATTGGGTAATTAATTGCATTTTCAATATACCAAATAAAAAATCATTGTGCGAAATTTGATAATCAATACTTTTAAGTTAAATTATATTTAGAAACATAGCATAACTAACGAATCCTTGTCCGTAGCAAAATACTGAATAAGAATTGTAATAAAATAATGTGCATAGTATTTAATCACATACAATCAAAACGATGACACAATTACAAGTGTAATTCCATTCCATTCTTCAATATTAAAATATTGATTCAATATTAAAAAGGTATCTCCATAACAGTTACACATCAATGAAATGATTGTCCAAACTAAGCATCCATAAAACATGAACATGTTTGAAAAGGATTTGATAACCATTATTTTTTTGACAACGTATTGCTTGTGTTTATATCGAGGATGGTGACAGTTCTCTCAACTAATTCACCTTTATGCCTATTATATCAATCGCGAGTAATCTCAATTTTAGAATACGGCCTAGAATGTCAATAATATTCAGGACGAAGGAGAGCTGGAGCGTGTCCAACGACTAGCAACGCGTATCTTAATCAGACAGTCTATAATGGAGACACTATACAGTGTCAGACCTACAAGCTATGAGCCTGTTTAGTCTTGAGCCATGTCGGAGTATTTTAGATTTAGATTTAATGCTAAATCGTTTTTTTTTTCCAAATAGCAACAATAGCATCGTATCTAAATACAATGTCATATTGATGTTAATCTTTCTGCAAATAAACTTTAGTTGCGTTATTCTCAAGTTATTGCGTTGTTCCTCATGCTTCGTGTACAGGAAATGTATACAGTGTCTTATATTCATATGGCTGTCAGCTAAACAGACACGCTAAACCAACAACTATACCATAATAATAAAACCAGAGGCGTTGTCTGTGTACAGCCTCACTTCTAGGCAATCATCGTCAGTGCCTTCAAATTATACAATTGCCTTACATGCATGTGACAATTACCAAAGACTACAACAACCTGAATGCAGACAATTCTCGTGGCCAAGTAGTTACTGTTTCTTTGAACACCACATCAGCCATGATCTCATCTTTTCGACCAAATTTTACTTTTAATGTCTATAAAATTATCAAAGGTCAAAGGTTGCACACCTAGATCATAGTCCAATAATCTCTACCTGAAACGATTCTTGACAATATTACACAATTTTCATCAATTTTCCTGCTCAACTGTTTTATACTCTCAGAAATGAACCACTGTAATGATGTTTCTCAAATAAATGATATTTATCACAGCGGACCTATTTCAAGTAGCACCTTCATTTCTAAAGTTTTCCAACTCCGCAATACTGAAACGGATTTTTGAAGTCCACAGTGATATTTCTATGTAGGACAACGAGCCCTTCTAGCTCTCCTTGACTCTTCCGCTGCATTTAAAACTATTAACCATATCTTATTTGTTACTTGAATGTTATTTGTTACAATGAATGAATGAATGAATGAATGAATGAATGAATGAATGAATGAATGAATGAATGAAATGTAATTTATTTTCGCTGTTTTCGCTGAAGGAATGAGTCAGTGAAAATAAAATCCAGTGAATATACTTTTTTCTTATATTTTACATTCAACTTGTCAAAAATCAGTGAAAATAAATTTAATACAAAATACCCAAAATGTCTTTTCAGCGCAAATTAATTCCAGCTAAAATAAAGTATTCTACAGTAGTTAAAGCATGTAATGAACACTATAATACATAAAGCAATACAGAAACACTCACACGCCCTGATAAAATAAAACAACGTAACATACAAATACACATAATGCTGATAGGAAAGTAAAATTTACATATCTTCTAGAAGATACCTTTTTAAGTGGCATTTGAAAGACCGTCTATTTTGTATACTTTTTATGTGATCGGGAAGTGAGTTCCAGTCCTTAGTGGAGGCGGATTAGAGAGTATGTTGATTTAATGTGATTTAATGTGAGATTGACTGATTGCACTTCGGAAACAAGATTCTACAATGCAATAATTGTCAGTTATCAGTCTGCTCAGCTGAATATAACATCCCATATATAGTGGTATACGGCTCATTCTCACTACTAACAAATTATTATATAATTTTAAATGTTTATTTAGCCATTAGAGGCGCAATAAGTAGAATGCCAATTTGAAGTTTTTCCTAATTCTTCTTATTTTGATATCCTCCCATCTTCAGCACATTGTGGCTGGTCCAGTCACTTTCAGCCAAGTCAAATCCACTCGGAACATACTTAGTATGCATATACTGTGTGCATATTTTAACTTTATATTGATTCATGATCAGTATCACTAAACCGCTAATCGGTAACTATGGCCTAAAGAATTTGCAGATACATTAAAAAAATCGTCCAATGTCCAATGATATCATAAATTTAAATTATACGTAACATCTTCATTATTTCCATAGATTAAACACAAAAATGCACAACCGTGGTTATTCATCACACGTAACATTTAGTATAATTGTTGTTAAACAACCACTAAGTCGAATTAATAAATTGTATATGTAAACAAACAGACAGATATAACAACATAAAACGAACGCTTCGATTTACAATTACGGCAATCGACTCCCCAATGTGGGTAGACGCACTATTACTGATGGTCAGAAACGACCAACTAAGTTACGATTTACAAACATCTTAGAATAAGTAGTCAAATTCACACGTAATCGTGCGAAATCTCACCTACGAAAAATGCATTTCGCTACTGTAAACAACAGCTCTCTCCGCTACGACATAACACGTTATAGAGTATGCAAAACACGGGTATGAATCTATTTAGCATACAAATTAACTATAATTATTATAAAGCACAAATGCAACAACATACAGTTAATGTGTGTGTTATAATGTATCGTTTTATATATATATATAATATCCCATGTTTCTGATATATATGTACAATGAATGGTTTTAAGTGACCTCATTAACATAATTAAGGGTACTACGATGACACCACATAGATTTACCGTGACATTCCTAACAGTAAATATATGCCAAGAAATCGCACTTTCACAACTTTCTACCTGGCTATATATAACATTTATTTTCGCGGGGATGTCCCAATAATGCTGCGTTTTTCAATCACGTGATCTTTTACGCTGATGTCCTTGTGGACAACATATGGAGATGTTATGAATGCAACCCAAAGTCTGACAGTGTTTTTTTTACCAGGATACTAGTTGACTTGTATATTACTTTAAAGGTTGTGTAATACATTTCCGAGCGCGATTCGTGTACATAAGAGTATATCTGTATTGCTTCATACATAGAGGCAGAATCGATAAAAGGACATAATAGTTCTAAAATATCTGAGCTTGCAAATATACCGTCATCTCCAGATTAATTGAGGATAGCAGTAGCAACTAACTTTCAGTAGAATCAATAAATACACGGGGTGCCATAGGGCTAACATTCTAGTACATAAAAGGGAGGACCCGGACACTGAATAACTGTACGTGTAGTTATATTTACCTCAGCGTGACACAATTACAATGTGTATATTTATCTGATTATTTTTTAATGATTTAAGAATTGATTTTAACCAGTATGGCGATCATATTCCAGTGTTCAGATTGGAAAACATTGCACAATGTCGTCCGTATAAAATGGAAGTAACACCGCCAATAGCAGATTATTGGGAGAGTCGCATATTGGAAATAAAACTGTATAAACATAATATTGCACTCCCGCCAAAGTGCTTAACTTAGAAACACGATCAAATTAGTGAGTGAATGAATGCAACATAGACCATCACTATCCTAGGGGCTATACTTTTCAAAGTTCGGCACTTCCGCGAAAACCGAAAAAAAATTGGATACTTTTTAAAACAAGGAAGTGTCTTGGCAGTAGAAGACTGAGTTGCTTTGAAGGTTCCAACTGAATCAAACTCATCAAAAGTACGGAGGTATTCGAATAGAACAAGAAGACAGTATATCTAGTCTGTATTAAGGTTATTCATTTTATAAAACAGCATTAAAACAAATCAGTGCAAAAAGGTTGTTTATGGTTTTGCAAGACACTCATATGTTCTACCTATACATGGGGGGGCATGTGTAAAAGAAATTGAGAAACAAAACATAAATACCTGCAACCAGTTATTAAGACAAGATGACATAAATACAAACTAACGTCAATGATGAAATGATGAGAACAAATGGCAACGCAATGACCGTAGTGTGACCGGTCATAACCTTAATAGCGAAGCGTGCACGGTCATGAGACGAACGAGTAAATTACTCCCCGAATACCACAGGGTATTAACAGTGACGTGTTGATTGATAATTGATTGGAGAAGCTAAGAAAACCGATCCCGAGTGTTTGTTGGTAACGGTTCAATACATGGGGAACAGCCTTAAGTGTTTCCTTTCAACTCTTTCAACGTACATAACGTATTACGAGTCCCGGGGTACGGGTACATCATCGAGGGTAATACAATATGCTTATAAAGACCCAGTATTTCAACTGTGTCGTACATTTATTTTACATCAAATTGTGATGTTGTGCATTTGCCTAGATATTATAATTCAATACTGACCATTCACCGTGGACATGCCACCAGGGTATGCTGGTATGTCACGTGTCGCCACTCCCCTGTACATAATATATTTTGACAGAATATTGGGATAAAAAATTGTCCTTTTATCACATCATAGGATTACGGTATGTAATTATTTCCACCCCTTCCACCTATAGAATGGATCACCGTGGATGTGGTACAACAGTTCACTGTATTCTATCTGTACTGTCAAAGAACGCACATTGTGAATATCCGTGATATACATAATAGTACGAAGATTTTGATTGGCTGGTTATGGAGGACGCGTTAACGTTGTAATGCACCTTTAATGCACATGCCAGTTTGTTTTCCTGTTCGAATACCTTTATTAAGTTCTGATTACTGACCGAATACTACGACAGACCACACCAAGATATCCCGTATTTGAAAGCAAGCCTTCCATGCCTAGACATTTTGAGTGATTGATGGGTGCCGCATCACGGACTTCATCGTGGATATCATTCTGGTAAAACATGTGTAAGGCTGAGAAAAAAAATATGTTTCTAGTTTCCGCGCGTTGAACTATGCGCCTCGGACGTTTTTTTTTTTTCCTTCTAAAGCATTTCAAAATGCGCCTGTACTCGCACTTGTCTCAAATTTGACTTATTTCAGCTCACTATTAAAAAAATCGCCTCGCCGCCTCATTTTAAAAATAATTTCCATGAAACGAGAAACAGAGAATTTTTTTTACCTGGCCTAAATGGATTTTTAACGTGTACCGCTTGTCTTTGAGAAGCGCTGCCACATTGGAAAGTATCGCGAGTAGATACAAACCTCAATTATGTGATAAATAGAACAACAGAATTACGGTTAACAAGACATATAACTCTGATTCTTGACAGTCGCGTAATGGGTACCACGTGACAAAAATAGCCGTAATTGTAAATCTGCAAGCCACAGTCCTATTCACTGTCACGTACGACATGTGGTTTAACGAATTAAAGGGCGGCAGTCGTCGCGCCGCGACCTGTTCGATATGGGACTCATAGCGACGTATACAACGCGTGTAAAATACATTGTTTATTTACATGAAATTTAAACACGCGCTGCGCGACGACCACCGCGCTTTAAGAATTGTCATCATGATGAGGGGAGCATGCGTTGTTTTCGTGCTGCAAACTAAGTGGACCATTTCATCAACAATTACGTGCAGTATGATACTGCAAAACATTTTACTCTTGAAGAATATATTTCAGAGTAGTTTTCGGTAAATTTCAATCCAATGATCCCTCATAAATAATGTCCAGATCCTTCGTCAAGGGGACATTGTCTAATCATTGATTTTTGCTGTTTACAAGTGAAATAAATTAAATCATATAGTATCACTATAATTATTATAAACGTATTTGATATAATATCATTATAGCTCATACTATAGAGACGGGATTGATTGATGTTCTCGCTTTAACAACCAAGAGTAACTCCCATGATAAATGTCATATTCAGACATAATTTTTTTTTCTGCCTGATTCATTTACTTATTTACTGCTTCTTTCTCTGTGTCAAATTTCCTCAATTAATCACCGTCTGAATGTTCTTGTGGAAATTTACAATATGTAAATTACTTACGTTGTCAATAGCTGCGAATCGCGCAGATATCTAAATAAATAAAAACACATTGCTAAAGATAGCTGGTACCGAATCACTCTTCATTAGCACGTGCATGTCAAATCACAGAGCCTAGCGAAATTAAAACCATTTTCTAGCCATACACCAATAATAAACTAATTTTAAGAATGAGGGGAATAATGGATGGATGTTAGGGGGGGACGTAAATGATTCTCCGTCTGGAGGATATTTACATGTGCCACGATGTATATTGCATTTCATGTGTATTTAGTTTAGTATCACCGTAGGCCGTCTCGCAATGGATTAAAAATCGAAAGTTGATTAGCGGTACTATTCCAGATGATTGTGTCAGTTTAATACCAGGCATACGTGTAACACTCGCTCAAATATAAACGTCACCGATAGAACTGATTGTTTTCAAACAAGTATTACTGGCGCCAGCGTTCTTGTTGAAATTGTTTCTCAATGACAAAAAACACGGCTTGATGATTTCACTCTTGCGCCAGAAGTTATGCCGTCTTAATAGTTGTGTTCAATTTCTGCAGTTATTTACTTTCTTTTTTTGAACCATGTAACTGTTATTTTTAGGAAATTTTATTGTTTAAAAACTAACAATAAAATATTAGTTTTGATCTAAAGTAAAACGTACGTTCCAACTTTTGCACTGGTCTGACATCCCCAAAATTAAAATCCCTAAAAGGCGACACCAAATCATATAGCCTGGCCCTGTAAGCCCCGAGTATGCCCGCAAGGCTGTTTCCTCTGGGGATCCGTCCCCCGGACACGAGAAAGCACGATACGGTTGCATCGGATGATCCAGCTGCATTACAAAGTTTTAACATTCAATGAATAATATTCTTGTTTTCGTCACACTGTACAATAAACACAAATTAGAATTCTAAATTAAATGATTCAGCCAGAAAGTCGAATTATAGAATTGTAAACGTCACAGCAGCGTGTAAAGGCTGGAGTCGTTATTAGATTCGAAATAAAGTATTGTGGTTGCATAAAATGTCGATCACAGTCATTTGTTTATATCGAAGAATTGTTATTTCCCTTCACTTACAGAGTCAATATATTGCCATGTTGGTTTAATTGCATCCCAATGTACGAGAAGGTCACTGAAGACTACGTTGTTTTATGGCATGTAATTACAATCAAATCGAGCGTAAATTTTTAACTAGGTAGAATAATGCATAGCGCATGTACCGTGTATCTGTAACGCGTGTCGTTTCACCGTTCTAGCCCCGGCTTCATATATACTCGAGAAGGTTTAGCCGAGGTGCGATTTGTGACGCAGAATTAAAATCACTTTATATGTAATAAGGTTCATGTACACAAATATAGGACTAATTCAATGAATGGGTGGGAGCGAATCTTCCTAAATAAGATGAAACACTACTTTAACAATCAGAATTTAAGGCCCCTTCCATGTTCGACTCGTCTACGAACTGGGTATAGCAGCAATGTTAACGCTGTAAATATGCAAAGGTATATGCCCATATTTGTATATTCATTATGCTCTAGAAAATACGGTATTGGGTACTTACTGACTATTGCTAATCAGAATAACGTTTAACTTGATCTCATGCAGCTAGAATGTAACAAGTATTTTCCCAAAATTCTCCAAATTGGAATTGGTTTTACAGTATTTTAAACTTTATGAAATATAGCACTACGAAACTGTTGAATTCTCAGCTCGACATCCAACTGCAGTGACACAATTGCTGTTATCTGGCATCCATTCGCTTGTATACGTTGCGAGTATTTCGTTTCATGACTTTTGAATCAATAAAGAGCACCTACCTTTCGTCGATTTAGTGTCCAGCCTTTGAGCAGAATCACTAATGCTGGATCATTGATCTCATTTCGTTTGTGATAAGTGTGTTCGTTTTTTTACGTGTTCATCGGTTGATTCTCAGTGGAGGAATGGGTACAAACTGAACTCTTGCCACTGGTCACAATGAGAACATCGCCCTCTCTAGCCGTGTTGTCAAATTCAGTCGTTCGAAGTAAGACCCTCTAGCTTAATAAAAAAAGTATAAATTATTTTTAAATACACTATGCTATACTATATAGCAAATGGATGTGATTATTTACGCCAAATATACCATGCACCTCACTAATTAAGTTATAATTATTTGTTTGGGGTAATGAAATCTGCAATTGCGTTCTTAATGCGAAAATTGGTTACATAACGCAAATAAAATAAACCTAAGTGGTCTATACAAAATGGCGACGCACAAGAGAGTCGTCGTATTTTGTATTGCTTTTAATTTTTCGAATTTGTTGTTATTGCTCAGTACGTTCTCAGGTAAATATTCTATTTATTTATGTTTCTACTTACTTTGGTGATGGATGTGTGGCTCTTATGTCAAACGCAAGACCCCATTATATATACGTACACTCTAATCACAGGTGTGTGGCATTCTAATTTTACCCTAAGCGCAAGTCAAACTTACATACGGTAAGTCGGTTCGTCCCACAAGTTAATTCGTCCCAAAGTTGATTCGTCCCACAAGTTGATTCGTCCCAAAGTCGATTCGTTCCACAAGTCGATTCGTCGGATTTAAGGTTAGCCAAATACTAACTCGCCAAATAAGCACAAACACATCCAAACAACGAACTGTTCACGTACACGTCATGCACTGGCATGCGTAATTGTTCGTTACGCCATTTTGTTTTTGCCGACGTTATATACAAATACATCTTACGTACAACGCTGAGTTATTAGTTAATAAATACAAATACACCGTACAAGTTATTAGTTAATAAATACAAATACTCCTTACATGCAACATAGAGTTATTAGTTAATAAATACAAATACATCGTACAAGTTATTAGTTAATAAATACAAATACACCGGACATTCAACGTACAAGTTATTAGTTAATAAATACAAATACACCGTACACGCAACGTAGAGTTTTAGTTAATAAATACAAATAATCCGTTCACGCAACGTGGAGTTATTAGTTAGCGTGTCAGTAACAGTTGGCATAGAAATTGACCCTGTTCAAGATCGTAATGCTGACCAAAAATTTTAAAAATAGACGAATGTGAATTGGGACGAATCGACTCGTGGGACGAATGTGAATTGTGACGAATTGACTGTGAATCAGTTGAGGCATCACTGTCCTTAGAAAGTAAGGTCTGCCAATGTAGACCAAATTGTGATTTTGTGTACCATATGAAGAATTATGGTCAGTGTGTGCAATTTCTCAATTGTTTAGTGAGACTGTATTAATCAAAATGGTTGCTAAAATAATAACATTAATTTGCCTACATTTCTAGTGATACTGGGAGATATACAAAACAATGATAATGTTGAGCCAGTTGTTATTGATCATCTTGGTGTGGATGAAGACCTGCTAGAAGATCATGATAGTCAGTATCCATCATCTACAGTTCTAGAGAATGAACTCACTGGAGATATTGTAGACGATGATACCACTAAGGATGTATGTCATGCCAGTGATATCATAAGTGAAGTAGGATTGAATGATTCAGAAATTATACCAAGTAATAATGTCACCAAAGAGATGGAAGACGATGATAACGATGAGGGGGTATGTTTTGCAACGAATCATACAGAAGAAAATAAACCCAGATTCCAGTGTACCAAAGTTGAACTTGCCGAAAATGAAACGGCCGCTGTAAAAATAGTGAACAACACAGAACTCTTTCAGACGTTGAATAGACTGAATACGTCTGAAGGGCCGTGTGCTATTGTTTTATTCTATGCGCCATGGTGTAGATTCAGTGCAGCAGTTGCACCACATGTGAATGCTGTTGGGAGAGCATATCCAATGTTACATGTACTAGCAGTGGATGCTATACAATTTAGTGGGTATGTATTTTCTTTTTTCTAACCAGGTGCTCTGTTTTCAGCTGTCAAGATTTCAATATAGTAATTAAACATGTGAAAAAATGGTCACTGAAAATTCACTGAATTTTACAACACAACAGTACCAGAGGTCGGGTATAAATGCCAGGAT
This sequence comes from Saccoglossus kowalevskii, assembly GCF_978046115.1. Classification (NCBI taxonomy): domain Eukaryota; kingdom Metazoa; phylum Hemichordata; class Enteropneusta; family Harrimaniidae; genus Saccoglossus; species Saccoglossus kowalevskii. The sequence goes on from NC_140659.1 coordinate 21,656,149, forward strand.
GTGTGACCTTGGGGGCCAGGTATAAATGCTAGGATGTGTGACCTTAGGGGCCAGGTATAAATGCCAGGGTGTGTGACCTTAGGGGCCAGGTATAAATGCTAGGATGTGTGACCTTAGGGGCCAGGTATAAATGCCAGGATGTGTGACCTTAGTGGCTAGGTATAAATGCCATGATGTTTGACCATAGGGGCCAGATATAAATGACAGGATGTGTGACCTTAGTGGCTAGGTATAAATGTCAGGATGTGTGACCTTAGACGCCAGGTATAAATGCCAAGATGTGTGACCTTAGGGGCCAGGTATAAATGCCAGGATGTTTGACCTTAGAGGCCAGGTATAAATGCCAGGATGTGTGACCTTAGGGGCCAGGTATAAATGACAGGGTGTGTGACCTTAGGGGCCTGGTATAAATGCCAGGATGTATGACCTTAGGGGCCAGGTATAAATGCCAGGATGTGTGACCTTAGGGGCCAGGTATAAATGTCAGGATGTGTGACCTAAGGGACCAGGTATAAATGCCAGGATGTGTGACCTTAGTGGCTAGATATAAATGCCAGAATGTGTGACCTTAGTGGTCAGGTATGAATGCTAGGATGTATGACCTTAGTGGCTAGATATAAATGCCATGATGTTTGACCTTAGGGGCCAGGTATAAATGCCAGGGTGTGTGACCTTAGGGGCCAGGTATAAATGCCAGGATGTTTGACCTTAGGGACCAGGTATAAATGCCAGGATGTGTGACCTTAGGGGCCACATATAAATGCCAGAATGTGTGACCTTAGTGGCCAGGTATGAATGCTAGGATGTGTGACCTTAGTGGCTAGATATAAATGCCAGGATGTGTGACCTGAGGGACCAGGTATAAATGCTAGGATGTGTGACTTAGTGGCTAGATATAAATGCCATGATGTTTGACCATAGGGGCCAGGTATAAATGACAGGATGTGTGACCTTAGTGGCTAGGTATGAATGCTAGGATGTGTGACCTTAGGGCCAGGTATAAATGCCAGGATGTGTGACCTTAGGGACCAGGTATAAATACCAGGATGTGTGATCTTAGGGACCAGGTATAAATGCTAGGATGTGTGACCTTAGGGACCAGGTATAAATACTAGGATGTGTGACCTTAGTGGCTAGATATAAATGCCATGATGTTTGACCTTAGGGACCAGGTATAAATGCCATGATGTTTGACCTTGGGGACCAGGTATAAATGCCATGATGTTTGACCTTAGGGACCAGGTATAAATGCTAGGATGTGTGACCTTAGGGACCAGGTATAAATGCCAGGTTGTGTGACCTTAGGGGCCAGGTATAAATGCCAGGATGTGTGACCTTAGGGGCCAGGTATAAATGCTAGGATGTGTGACCTTAGTGGCTAGGTATAAATGCCAGGATGTTTGACCTTAGTGGCTAGGTATAAATGCCAGAATGTTTGACCTTAGGGGCCAGGTATAAATGCCAGGATGTGTGACCTTAGGGGCAAGGTATAAATGACAGTATGTGTGACCTTAGGGGCCAGGTATAAATGCCAGGATGTGTGACCTTAGGGGCCAGGTATAAATGCCAGATTTTGTGACCTTAGGGGCCAGGTATAAATGCCAGGATGTGTGACCTTAGGGGCCAGGTATAAATGCCAGGATGTGTGACCTTAGGGGCCAGGTATAAATGCCAGGATGTGTGACCTTAGGGGCCAGGTATAAATGCCAGGATGTGTGACCTTAGGGGCCAGGTATAAATGACAGGATGTGTGACCTTAGGGGCCAGGTATAAATGCCAGGATGTGTGACCTTAGGGGCCAGGTATAAATGCCAGATTTTGTGACCTTAGGGGCCAGGTATAAATGCCAGGATGTGTGACCTTAGGGGCCAGGTATAAATGACAGGATGTGTGACCTTAGGGGCCAGGTATAAATGCCAGGATGTGTGACCTTAGGGGCCAGGTATAAATGCCAGATTTTGTGACCTTAGGGGCCAGGTATAAATGCCAGGATGTGTGACCTTAGGGGCCAGGTGTAAATGCCAGGATGTGTGACCTTAGGGGCCAGGTATAAATGCCAGGATGTGTGACCTTAGGGGCCAGGTATAAATGCCAGGATGTGTGACCTTAGTGGCTAGGTATGAATGCCAGGCTGTGTGACCTTGGGGGCCAGGTATAAATGCCAGGATGTGTGACCTTAGAGGTCAAGTATAAATGTGTGACTTTCAAGGGTCAGGTTTAAGGCCTGTTAACTACAAATAGTACATACAGGTATGCATAACTAAAGAAATATTACGTGTAACAGAATACTTGTATTTTAGTTCCTCCTTTCAATTTTACTTGTGGTTGTGATCAAAATTTATTTAGGCTTGTCTGCGCACATTCAGACTACAGTGTAAAGGCCAGTGTTAAATTTGGTGACCAGTTTAGTATGATAGAAAGCATGTACAGTCTTCAAATTACCACAATAGACAGAATATACATGATTCTGGCATTTCATAATAAATGCTTTCTATTGATAATTGCACTTTCAAATAATATTCATGAGATATGTCTACGTCATAACCTTGTTAAAGGTCATTAGCATATTGTGTACACAGTGGGCAAGCTTCGGTCCCTTGTTCCATATTCCAGAGTGGTTTTGTCTTTATAAAATATTTGGTAGCAGCTTGCGAATCCATAACTGGGGCCAACAATTTTGCAATGTCATCATCTTTTATCACAGCTATTGCATTTCTATAAATAAAAATTCTTCCTATTACAAGCCCATCATGATATCCATATAGTGAGACATTCTAACATAGGGCCACCCCTATTTTTTTGGCATTTTCCATGTTCAGAACCCTGGGCTCTTTACCCAGATAAATACGGTATGCATACAAGCTAACAAGGCACGCCAACTCAACGAATGCTCTGCAAAAGATTTGTACACACTCCTACCATGTCATACTTTAATATAATATGCAATTACAATTCTGGTTTCCTAATAAATTAGTTGCACTTAGTTGCACTCTGATTTCATATCACCATAATGTCAAATTAATAAACATCTACCACTAGAGGGCGCTGTTGCATGCAGTCCCAAGATTTCACATACTGTAAATAGAGAAATATTCCCTGCATATGATGACATTGCAAAGATACTGATTCCTGAAGGAAACAATACATTCTATTGTTAAATTTAAATATTCACTGGGTTTGAATTTAGAGCATTTAGTTATCGGCCGAAAAAACAAAAAATAAAATGCACCAAATAATTAAAACCCTATGCAGTAGAGTAGAATAGAATGTAATGCATGTAATGTAATTCTCTTTATTATTGAAACTATCTTTATTGATGATTGTATTTCATAGTTTGATATTTAATATTATTTGTTCATTTAACAACTTTTCAAGCATATTTGCGATAACACAGTGGTCTACACGGTGATAAATTCATTTTTACAGACACATTTACCACAAGATGGAAAATAAACAAAAATTGTTAGTATGGTATTGTGTCTAAAGGGCAGTTGGCGTTGCCAGGATGTGTTGATATGGGTCCCATACGATGTATACAACACATGTAAAATACATTGTTTTCATTTGAACAGGTGCAAGCCACCATCCTTTAACTTCTGTGACTTATAATAAGAAATTAAATGTATGTGTTAATTATGGTATTTTAGCAATAAATGTACAATTCACAGTCTTACACTTTATCTTTTTTTTGCCAGTTTGAATGCTAGATTTGGTACTGTGGCTGTACCCAATCTCATTCTATTCCACAATGGTAAACCAGTTGCAAGATACAATCAAACAGAAAGAACATTTGAACAGTTTAAATCATTTATCAAGAACCATACAGGTACATGTACTACTGTAAAATCAGTATTAGAAGCTGGAGAGTCTATTAAAATGGTACAATGCAAGAGAGGGAATGCGGCTTCTATTAGAGCATCTGCGCATATGAGAAAGTGAATTTTTGGTTTGCAATTGTTCCAAAAAAATGGGTGTGGCTTCTATTCGGGATGCAACATTTTTGGGGCTAATATGAGAATACCATGCCTTATCATACCTAGAACATGTGGTTCTCTTGATTTTATGTGTTTTATAACTCGTGATATTTGGAAAATAGTTTCTCTGAGGGGCTCAAACTATTTATTTTTTATTATTATACCAGGATGTGTTTCAGCTTTGTTTTCACAACCATAGACAGCTGTATATTTTGTGTACTTTGCATCTTTCAAGAAAATTTAACAAAATTGCATGGCTAGTTTTAAAATGCAATATTGTGATCCAGTATGAAGTGCTTCATAGAACTTTGACTAAGAGTGTTCATGTGTGAGTTGAATTATTGTGTTTACCATGTTGCATTAACAAAATCTTTTGCAAAATCAACATATAGATCAACAACCTTGTGATATCACGCTGTTTTAATCGAGATAGGATAATGCATTCCTGTATTTTCCTGTATCATGTAGTACATTTTTTCCTCACATGGTCCATATGATTCATGCTTTCAAGGGAAAACTAAATGCCAGGATATTTGACCTTGGGGGGCCAGGTATAAATGCCAGGATGTATGACCTTAGTGGCTAAATATAAATGCTAGGATGTGTGACCTTAGGGGCCAGGTATAAATGCCAGGATGTGTGACCTTAGTGGCTGGATATAAATGCCAGGATATGTAACCTTAGGGGCCAGGTATAAATGCCAGGATGTGTGACCTTAGGGGCCAGGTATAAATGCCAGGATATTTGACCTTAGGGGCCAGGTATAAATGCCAGGATGTGTGACCATAGGGGCCAGGCATGGCGAACAATGAAACATTCACACTCTTTCTGTTGTGTTATTACTACACACCCGATGTTCTGTACAGTATCCTTCTACGCAATACTACACAAGTTATTCTCCTTTGATTTATCTGAACTTTGCGTCATTTGCAGGAATTGATGCAGATGCTACGGTTGAAGTAACAGATGAGGACTACCTCGGACCATTACCCAGCGTACCCACAGTTGAACCAGACTATTTCCTGTGGTTTTCAACCTTATTTGTCATTGCCTTTATTTGCTATTTATTCAAACAAAAATTTGGAGACCGAATCATGGAGCGTGTGAGGACTTGGGCAGAGATTCATGAACATTTAGATTGAGATGTAAAATTGGTCACTTTGTTGGAGACTGTGAAATATGCAATAATTACTGAGAACTCGAGTAGTAATCATGTCAGTTTTATTAATATCAGACTTTTTTGTGCATGACAGTAATCAACCTTGGGTGGCTTTGGAGGGTCTATATCTAATGACTTTAACCATGGAAGGTACTAACGGAAGGAGCCACGACGCTATTGTTTTAGCTTTACCCCATGATCGTTTGTCAATGTTTGTTCACAAACATTGTTCTTGTTAGCTTTTAACACCTTCGTACGATGGGTTATGCTAATCTCGAGCATTCGGTAATATTCAGAGCATGTTCGGAAGCGATAGTACCTCGCATGTACAATATTGAAAATGGCGAACTTTAATGGAAAATTGTCAGATATAACATTGATTGAAGAAGAACTGATGAAATATCATGAATTTTGTATTTGTAATGGTAATGACAGTTAATCAATGATTGCTTGTGACGATTGCATTATTCAATGGTACCATTTTGGCGCCCGAAACTGTCGAAATTTTTGACCACCGGACATCAGCGAACACCAACAGAAAAGATAGTATCGAAAGAAGAGCATGCCTCCACACTTTCTCTGTGATAATATTTCTTAGGAGTCCTTAGGAATTGTTGTTGTATGCACTCGAAATCTTGTTCTAGTTACAGTTGCTAATATTTAAAACATGGGAAATTTGTGAAGTCAAACGTTCATCTGTTGAATTTCCGGTTGTGAAATACGTATTTTGACCTTTTAGATCTAAACAAACCCAGTGCGCATGTGTGATGACCGTAGTTTCTTAATGCGCATATATTTCATAGTCACATTAAAAAAATGGCGGGGTTGTATCATACTCCGCTAACTCGTTACTTGTGTAAACAATCGCAAACTATCATGGACATCAAAGATGAGCTAGACAATGGCCTTATCAGGATTAATTTGGGTTGAAACAAAAGGAAATAAGCCAATTAAGAGGCTTAATTGGCCACTTGATAGGTGTCGTGGCTCCTTCCGTTAGTACCTTCCATGCTTTAACTAAGCAAGTCTTGTAAACGAACAAAAATGGGAGACAAGATAATGTTGACAAAATTATCTTGTGTTTTTAGGGTTCAATACTGTTACAATAACTTATTATTTTCATATCATTAAGAATGACTTTTTAAATTAACTGGAATAAATTACTCTGTTTCATTGGCATTGCTACAAAATATTTTGAAGGAGGTTTAATTTGATTAAACATGAATGTCAGTGTAGCTCCCTGCCTAGAACTCCAACAAATAGTGACTCTAGTGTGAAAATGTCATCATCTAGTCGTGAAAATGGTTTCCATTCCCACAATACACTGCTGCCCATGGTGTGTGTAGTTAATTTTTGTGGTCGACTCTGTAATAAATGGTTTGATTAGATGTATTCATTATTATCATATCTTTGTAACCCTTTTAGTGATATCAAATTTTGGCACCATCTGCAAAAAGTACAGTCTGCTCCTCTCCACATGAAATGTTGATAAAAAAATTACAAACCTTTTGATCAAAAACTAAAAGTAATATCTAATAAAAACGGTGAGTGTGGTCCAAAATAATTATATAATTTAGAACAATTTTACTGGAGAGAATATTTACCCTGAATTTTAGGCAGGTAAATTATCAGGCATTCAACGAGTTAGAGGTTTGAGCTGAATTGAAGATTGTATCCTGTTCATCGTGCTTAATTATTATAAGATCATACCATCAGAATATCGAAAATGGAAAAAAAATGGGGTTCACCTGATGATTTTGTGAGATACAGTAGTCCGAAATATCATGGAAAATTTCCAAAATTGTCATTTTTACACTGGTTTCTATGGTGAGATTATTCATTCGTATCTCAAAATTTCACTCAATTACATGGGATTATTATGTATATTAAATCCAACATTGTTATTCAATTTTGAAAAAAACGAATAATTTAGGGAGTAAAACGAGTTTCCAGGGTGATACTAGTTTTCAATTATATCAATGAGGTTATCTCCCATAATGCATTGCATATATGTGCAGTAACATGCTCAGTAGTGAAAAATTTAAATTCGGCTCACACTATAGTCTATCATTGAATATTATGTGTGGGAAATATTGTACATATTATTGGAAAATAATGTTACATACAAATTGATTGGATAATGTAAAGTACAAGACTGGTAACTCGATTAAAGTTTGTAAACAAAATGATTTATTAGCTTGATATAGCAAAGCTATTTATATCACTGATCGGCCTTTAAATAGACCTAAAGGACTGTCAACAGCCTGAGTCTAGCCGCTGCAGACCACATAATACGAGGTTATTACGAGGATACCGAAAAGTATGCACTAATACAGTATAGCAGGAGTATAGACAGACACGCAGCAGAGGTCGATGTGACCGCATACTGTCTGAGTGAACTTCTTTGTATTGGGTCTGGTCAAACCCATGTAATCATTCCATATTTGGAATTTGCATATCCTTTTATTGATTTGTTTTAATTTCATGAAGTCGTATGCTGGAAATAAATTTGTACTACCAGCATCTTTATGTATTCAAATTAGACCATTGAATACACCATTCTGTAAACTGCGCCCTCTAGTGATGAAAATCGTGTATGATAAAAACGGATGAGACAAACGCTGTTCTACTCTTTGTTATTGCTTTGATCCATAGTCATAAATCAGTGAAGCTTGTGTTTTTTGAGAGATGTTGACCGTATATAGATGACTGGTTTGATCTACATTCCTCCATCCTTGTGCGTCATTTTGACGTCACGGGAGCGTTCTATCACCAGTGGCATGGTGCATTTCATTAGTTTTGGTGCAGTAGAAATGATAAAATAATCTCGTCTAGTTGTGCTTTATTTTATACAAGACTTTTTTTCTATTTCTCAACATTATTGAACTAGATGTATGCGCATTATTTCATTTCTTTTAGTACCAAAAAAAATATTTTTTAGTCAATTTTTGTTTACCAAACTTTATTTTAAAATTGTAAAAAATCGATTTTGCTTTTGAATTTCAAGACATCGCCCTCAGTGACTAAGTTGCACGTATTACAAGTAGCAAAGTAACTATGGATTGTCTTCACTACAATTCAATAGTGCATGAGCCAAATGTTGAAGCTTTATTACTGTGTCACGGTAATGGATGATAGTTGTTTTGCAAACTATAGCAGGGTGGTCAAACCGAAGTGGGTATAATTTTTTCTAATGTACGCCTCGCAGGGAAAACTAAAAATAAATAAAACTTCTGGAAGAAATTCTCTGGAAACCCGTGTCCGGAAGCAATATCGTGCATAACACTTGGAAAATGTCTGACTTCACTTTATTTCACAAAGGCAACGATTTTAACTGAACTTGAAGCTCAGACTGAGAAAATACAAGTTGATGATGCTTGTAAGCGAACTGTGGATTTCAAGTAGCTTGCCGTGCCTAGCTGTTATTTTCCCGTAACTCTAATCTGTTACCTCCGCCGAGTAACGGTTTAAGTCTTTTTTTCCCGTATTATGTACCAATGGAAACGACAAATTCTCTAGGGTAATAGGTGTAACTAATAATTTGAATGTATTCAGTTTGGCAACCAGCAAAAAGAAATTCCACAAAAAAATCCAAATCTGAGAATATAAAGTTTTAAATTGCGGGCTAGAATTATCCCGAGTTTTGTTTCTATAATTTGTTTTCTCTTTCCTTGCATTCAAATTATAAAGTGTCTCAAAATATCGCTTATAGGAACCAGCCAATACGCCAACCTTTAACGACTCAAAATAACCATCCATCGAAACGGTCATTACATTACATTACATTACTTATTGTGTCAAATAAAGTTATATTATATCGTGCTATGTTTGTTTTTCTTCCAAAATAAATCATTATTCAGAACTTTCGAAGAAAATATTTGTTTTCAGATTCTGTGAACTTATGTTTTAGGGATATATTTTTTGTAAACTTGAGTAAAGTTCACAAAATCAAACGCCTTTGAACGATATCGTTACGACAATTGGCCTGATGTTCTTCTTCGGCTAATATTGTAATCCCGAGATAAGAATTTATTATTTCAGCTGGTTTTGATTCAAAATGTGTGCATATTAATTGAATCATTTAGTAAGAAACATGTTGATTTCATGACGTCAGTCACGCTACTAATCGACAGCTGATTTGTAATTTCGTTTGCCAAACTGTATTGCCATTTGATTATGTGTACTGGTTATTTTAGCACAAAAAAGGTAGTGAAGCAAACTGATTTGAGAAACGGATAGAGTGTGACGTAGTGCTTTAATTGGGGTGTGTATATTCAATTCAGTTCAATTAGGGGTTCAGATATTCTTGGACGATCCAGTTTATTTGCCCAAATACTAAGTCTTGTAGTTTGTAATCACGGTAAGGTTAAGGAGTTTGAGAATACGAACATATGTGTGTGCGTTAGTGGTCAAGATAGATGAATGTACATTAATTTGCAAATGAATACAATAATTAGCATATATATTCATAAGGTAATTAATTTATTTATATGCAAATGCTATATAAATTCATCTATCTTGACCCTGGTACTCGTTGCGTCTAGAAAATCGTGTAAATCTTGAGATGAAACCCGGCGTATAAATCTAGTGTAGGGTAGGGAACCGCGGGGGCAGGAGTCACGAGTAGAAACGTCCACAGGGTATGCGAGAACCTAAGGGGATTTTACAGCGAGCGCAAGATATTTACATACACCTAACTCGCGCACCCGCTAGGTAATTACCGAGGGACTTTGCAACATCCCCAGACACTTTGCTAGACGCCCCAACGACCGTTGTAGACGCAATAAAGTTACATACACTCTCACGTGACAGTTAATCAAAACACCGGACGCGGTATGCCTTTGATGTGTGGGCACGAGGAACAGGGGTAGTTGGAATATTCCATTGCTTTGTAGGTATAACAATCATTGCTGTGTAACACTTGGAAGAAATATAAAACGAACATAAAACTGGAAATAAATATTAACAAGAAACGTTAAAAGTAAATTCCTTCGATTGTTAGTTTGTTGAGATGTTGTCAATGGGTTTATACACAGTCCTATTAAAAATGTCGCGTTTGCGCATAATGGCATGTCCCATTGCCAGTTTGCCATACAGCGCCCAGTCAGTCTTTCCCAGAAATCTTCTACTTACTAGTATATAGTTTTACCACAGGGAGCCCAGGAACTATAATCAACTGTAATACGCAGTCTCTATGAGCGAGGGGGGGGGGGGTATCGGCTGGTATCTAGTGTAAGAAATAGACAAGGGATGAAGGCTCCAGCCAGCTCACATTTTTTAAACTCGAAAAAACGGACGACAAAAATAAAAAATAAAATCTAAAAAAAATACCAGGTTGAAGAATATTAGTTGTTTCTTCAAATTTCGCCAAAGCCCTACCTACATTTTACCGATATCTGCAGAATAAATCAAGAAAACTACACAAATTGACTCCATTTAGGAATTCCTAACGGTTTGCCCGAACGCACGGTACAGTTGGAGGCGTGGCCTGTTCAGCATTTGTCAACAACCAATCACAAGACTGGTTACGAACCACCTGATAGTTGCGAAGTTGTATATGGACTGCTAAAAGGCGAGCCCACCCGATATTTTAATAATTATATTTATGAGTATACTCATTATTTTTTACACCCTGTAACACATTCGTCAATATTTTAATGTTATAGGCTGTGAGACTAGCGTCGAATATACAGTATAATTAAATGTGTATTTTTGTTGTTGCAGACTCTCCAATAAAGTCCTCCCATGACAGTGACGAAGAGTTGTCGGGGCAATTTTAAACTCCAGGGAAACGAATTGTTTTGAAAACAAAATAATCAACAATGATCTAACCTCAAACTAAGTAAAGAATTTAAATAATTTCAACGGTTTTATCTCTCCATCCAGTGTTTCTATTGGTCAAACCTAACCCTGTAACAGTTAATTTTAGTGGCAGACCTACCCCATACGCAACTCATATAAAAAAATAATCGACAACATTTTTGAAGAAAAAACTTATTTATTTATCAATTTACACTTTCCAGTAAGTTTTGTGATAAGGCTCCACCATCAAAATTTAGTATGTTTTTTTAATGTTATCTAGTCTAGACTATGGCAATTCCACAAAAACGAAAGAAATTGCGCGACATCAAGGGCGTTATTGATGCAAGTCCGTCAATAATAGCAGTCTCGGTAAACAACACGGCAAACATATAATTTTCTCGTAATTTTCTCTTCACTTGACAAAAACACATTTCACATGAATTAAATTCAGGTGAGTATGGTGGTTGAAAAAGTAGCGTAACATTTCTTGCTGCCAACATTTCACGAAGCGCTGGCTCAGTTATCCGGCCATGGTGAAAACCACAATTATCCATTATTACTGTATCGTCTGGTGATAATACATGTTGCCCATTCTCGTCGAGTAACTCCATGGTCTCTTCAAAAAAATTAAGCATTTCGAGTCCATTGGAAGGACTGTCTAAAATGTTGAAGTTACTTACACCTCGGGCGTTGTGTAAGAGACTCACTGTAAAATTGACGTCATAAGCATAGCGTTGAAACTCGACAGCCTTTTGACCGCGTAAACTGTGACCGTAATCATGATTGCGATTTGGAGTCGTTCTCTTCACACCAGTCTCGTCGAAAAAGTGCAAAGTTTGTGGATCAAGCTGAGAAACAGTGTCTATATATTGTAATATTCGTTCCATATTTCTTTCAGTAACTTGCTCAGTAGGAGTTTGACTTATTTTTTTGAACGAATAATTCAAATCACTTTTCATTATATGATGTACCATACGCACCGAAGGCAAATTTTCCTGTACGCAAATATTTTCCCTCAAGAGAGACATGCGTATTTCCTTTGCCGTTAGGGATGGTTTCTGTAAGAGACAAAATTCCATAAACTCAACGATTTCCTGTGTAGATTTCAGTCGACGACGGCCGCTACTCTTGTCGGAACGTATCCAACCGGTGCGACGGAAATGCTTCACAATCCCCTGGACCGTTGCCCCCGCTAGTCCAACTTCCTTGGCGATCATTCGCAAACTATTTCCATCAAAGAAAAGACGAATAATCTCCTTCCGAGTGTTTTCGTCTACACCCTTTGGCATAATAGCAATAATTTTATAGTCAGCGAGCAATTCAAACTTGAATCCAGAAACTACACTGAAAAAAACTAAACTGTTCTCGCGATGGTAATTCCATTATATGTTAGGGGTGTTGTATTACATGTTTGTATTAACAAGGTTTATTATATTAATGAAACGTTCAAAATAGAATTTATTTATTAGTAAATAAACGAACATATCTATGCATGACATAATAAAGTGTCCGACAACAACAATGAATAAAAAATTGTTTGATAAATGTTTGACTGGGCGCTTACACGTTGTAATAGTTGAACCTATCTGAAACCCCGGACCGTTGTTTTGATTGAACATGAACATGTGCTTTCCATCTAAATCATCTGAGCGTGCTCAAAACCAAAATATAGCAAGTACGCATGTATTTAACCTATTGACCCAGAAAAAGTTAGAACAGCTCATTATCTGCCTCATGCGTATTTATGAGGGAAAAAAAGGCCATTATAGGCTAATTCCCGATGGGGCAGTTGCCAGAGCTGTTGAATGTCAAGTGTTACACAGATTGTTATAACTACAAAGCAATGGAATATCCAAACTACCCCTCGTTCCTCGTGCCCACACATCAAAGGCATACCGCGTCCGGTGTTTTGATTAACTGTCACGTGAGAGTGTATGTAACTTTATTGCGTCTACAACGGTCGTTGGGGCGTCTAGCAAAGTGTCTGGGGATGTTGCAAAGTCCCTCGGTAATTACCTAGCGGGTGCGCGAGTTAGGTGTATGTAAATATCTTGCGCTCGCTGTAAAATATGTTTCAAAATGGGCTCCCGGTCTATGATTATCACCAAAAGTTCGTGCCTTGCATACCCGTATGTAAATAAGTAATCCCCCGGGACAGAGAACTGCAGCTTGACATTTTCAACCTCATTAGACATGCATCTTGGTACATGACCCCCCCCCCAAAAAAAAAAAACGTCAACAAACGATGCAATGCGCGTAATGTGAATGACTGTTTTCATATAAAATGTACTCAGTTATTGTAAATTTCTGATGTCGTGTGTCTAACTTAACATTTACTTATGGCTTATAATTTTTACAACGTTTATTTTTTGCTCACCTGAGAGATTAAATTTGTGTTTTAAAACAGCTGTTCTGAGTTCAATCATGTTTGTTCATATATGACGGTAAGTGTGAATTGTAAAGAAGTTACGTACATAGTACAGACATTGGTGATTGATTTTAATTATTGAACCGGGCACAGGCATCGGTTAATCATGGAGGTAAATTCTTATTAACTCCACGGGTTAATAAACTGGATAACAGAGAGTTATATTCAGGGGTTCATTTCAAGCCGTACGTGCGAAAGTTATATTTCCATGTTGTGTTTATGTTTATATTTATCCTTTTTATTTTATTTTATATATTATATTGCAACGTTTGTTATGAATCTTCTTAATATTTGTTTAACTGTAACTGTGAAGTTTCAATTATAATTTTATTTATTTATTTATATATTATTAGTTTCTAGACTTTGATATTAATGGATTAAAGTGCTCTGACTCAACTGTCGGCGTTGTTTCACTTGTTTTATAAGAAACGCCATAACCCCAAAAGATGACAACTGTCCGCATCTTTGTTTATTTTCTGACAGGTTTATATCTTATACGGAGGGGCGGCAAGGGGGGTAGCTGGTACAGTTTTACGGGAAATAAATAGGGGTTTTTACAATTTACAAGGAAAAAAGACGTTTTTTACAGTTTACAGTGAAAATTGAATGTTTACAGTTTACAGAGAAAATAAAGGTTATTTTACATTTTACGGAAGATTAAGAAAGACAACCTAGAAAATTCTTGTACGTACCGAGAAAAATGACACATTTTTAGTGTACGAAAAAAATATTTGATTGATTACGTTGTACGTCTAGTCTGTGATTACAGAATTACGGAATTTATTTTTTTTTCAATTTACGTTGTACGAACAAAAAAATATTGCAATTACGTTGAACAAAAATAACCCTTGCCCCCCCCCCCCCCATACGAATTTCAAACACTGTCTCAGCTCCGCAAGATTACTACGCATTCTGGTGAACCCGGAAGCATATCCCAGAATACAATGCAGAATTTGTCGACGTGGCTTTACTACGCATGCGTACATCCGGGAATACACCTGCGTGAACCCGAAATCGACGTGGCATAAGTATCTGCCCGATTTACGTCAGTTTTGCGTCGTGTATAGAACTTCGATCACCTTTAGGTTGTTGGTAGAAGAAACGTGGAACATATTGTGTCAACCTTGAAGCGATTAGCGAGTTTGTGTCGTGTCAGACTAGTATCAAGCACGATAGCATCGGTACCGAGTTCCATTTTGATCTCGCATGTTCCGGTATTGTAACATATGACAGATTGTGTTTGTCTACTGTGTTCGTCCTACGTCGCTATACTCTGATTTCATATCTCAACATCAACAACGAATAGAAACTACACAATGTATAATCCACAAGCCGGACAATCAATGGGCTATGGACAGCCGCCTGGTGGACAAAACTATGGCCCTCCTCCAGTTTCTGGACACAGCATGGGATATCAACAACAGCAACAGTCAATGAATCAATATGGAACTCCATTTAGTGGTAAACCTGCGATGGGTCAACCACCTCCAAGTAAAGCACCCATGGGTGGTTACAATGCTGGTCCACCACCACCGACAGGACAACCAATGCATGGCCAGCAGAATCAGAACGGCCCGTATACAAACAGTGGTGGACCGAGCAGTCAGGGACAACAATATTACGGACAACAGCAACAGCAAAGGTCAGTCACTTCCTGTTTAATCTGGCTGTATTGCCATTACTCAACCCCAGATTAAAGGGTCATTATTGTATGTGGTATGTTGTTGTAGATGATTATATATATCATATTTTTATATTATCAATGAAAAGAGGAAACCCAAATTTGGTTTTGCAAGTCATTCATTTTCCGACTTCGTTCATTACCAATACAAGACCCAATACATAAAGCCAATCCTATTTAATTAAATAATATTGAGAGAATCATGAAATTGTGCTGTTGTAAACATGATAAGAGTTCCTTAGCCCCCCCCCCCCCATTCATAACTCTAATCCTAAAACCTGGCCCTTGGGTCATTTATAATTATTTGGAAGGTTGTATTGATTTACATTGGGGGCTGGAGTGTTGGGGTTAGGATTCAGGTTAGGGGTAAGGGGCCCTTAAGGAACTCTTTCCGTAAAAATTTCACTTGGGTCAACATGACCTTCGATAGAATATGTCCTCACATGAGCAGTCTGAGATTATTCCTGTATTTGGACTATTATCACATGACCATTGTGCATGTCATTTACAGTAGTGACGTATTAGTGTGAAATATCTATAACTAAATATCACACTAAATGTGACGATATCCACAATAAACGTCATCAATCTGTATGCTCGAACAGTACCGGTATGTTGAGAAACCAAATTGTGGGACAGTATTGTGTGGTGAGATGACAATAACTTACAAGGCTGGTTGCTTTCCTCACATCTCTAAAATACAATTAACAGTATAGTGAATTGATCACAGAATCTTGCAATTTTGCAGTTTCAAAAACTTGCGAATACTACATTTGAAGCCTAACTGATTTCTTGCGATTTCATGTAACAAGTTTTCGTAGTGTAGTAGTTCACGTTCGCCTCACACGCAAAAGGCCCCTGGTTCGAACCCGGGCGAAAACAAAAATCAATTAGTTTTAATTAACGTCACCACATGAGATGTGTCGTGGATGCGTGTTCATCAACACGCTTAAAAGTCGTCCCTTATTCACATATAATTCGTAAGTGTGGTTCCATATAAATACAGTTTCTGTCATTTGACACATTTTGAGCTGGTTATGTGATAAAAAGGTTATCGTCTGATATCACTTGTTCGTAAAACTGGTTACGGTAATACCATACTAAGTATGTACTTGTGTCTTCATAAGCTCTATTATCTGCTCAGATTCAGTATGTGGATAATACAAACAGTGAAGTGTATCTACCTGTTTTTCGAACACCTGATATTAGTTGATAATCTCTTACGCATGTATGAATTGTGTGAATTGTCAAATATTCAAGATTCACCTGGATTCAGTTTTGTTCCAAATTACTGGGGTCATTACCAAGCCACTTATAAGATTGTTTCTTATTGGCTACCCAACCCCAATACTTATCAAAACACCCAACCCTATTAAATTCTGACTTTTGTATAGTGCTTTGAACAAGAGTGAATATTTCGTAATTCGTTAACGTCATACCATCAAAACTGTCACCAATCGATATTGTGTTTATGAAAACCGTTACTGCAAAGGCAGCTATTGCCAACAAGTACAATATTACATGATCTTGACTGTAGGACTTCCCCTGTTGAGTGGAACAGAGAAAACGACAGAAAGTATTGTTTGCTTTATGAAGTCCTATTGGTAATGATCTTCTTTACTTTTCTAAATGATGTATTGGTTTCTATGGTGAAATTTTCTGCATATACTGTATCTCCCAATTTCGCTAGAATGACATAGATGCAAAAGTTTTGTACATGAATTATTAAAACATTTCAAAAAATTTACTTAATCTAGTAAGTTTCCATTTTGCAAGTTTTTTCCCATGATACATTAACGTGCAGTAGCACGCTCAGTACAGCAAAATGTTAATTTGGCTCAAATCGTGTATACTAGTATATATTATACATGTTATACATGTACCATCTTGAATCTGTTGATCCAATGTGGAAGTGAATAAAGATGTTGATCTATAAAAAAAAATTTGCATTGTAAAATCTACCAAAACTAACTCTGTGTATGTTCTGCTTGACTTAATTATATAAAAATACATATAAAATCACAGTTACTGTAAAATGAACTTTATTTTCACTTGCAATTTATTTAAGGATGTAGTAGACATAACAAGTATGTTATAGTTAGGCTTGATATTTTCATATAAGAATTGACCTGAACTATAGTAAACCATATATTTTATGAAACCTCTTATCTCACACTTTCTGAAATTCTGGGTAATTTTGGATAGAATTTAATGGTTATCACGTGACTGCTAAGTAAACAAACAAAAATGTTATTTTAAAAGAACGAGTACTGCATGAAACTGGAACTAGTTAGATGAGTAACAAACATCGTAATGTTAACCACAGGGTGTCCCATCCAATCGGGTGACAAGATTTTTGCCCAGCGAGATGCGTTTATTTCATGAGACCAGCTTGAAATGTTAGACCGCGGTCACTGAATTACACTCAATTTACTTTTAGTTTATAACAAGATTTCTCGCCAACGATTATTGTTAGGATAAAACGCTCTCACCCGCATGTTTTACACTTTCGGTAGAACAGCCCGTGCAAATTTCAAGCCAATGCGATACCCAGGAAACGCAGCGTACTCGATAATGTAGTTCACTAATTAGTCTGTTTTCATTTGGCAGAAACGGCAAATAACCTTTCCACTGAACAAACTGGCCAATATTTTCAGTTTGGGACGTTGTTTGAGAAAAAATGTGACACTCGGGCGAAGGGTATACTTCTATTTTATAGATTGTGTGGTTCAAGTTACAAAGTGATCAAGCGTATCGTCGATATTCAACGTAAAACAGGCTCCAAAGCACTGGCGAGACTCGTTCATCGAAATAGCGTTGTACAGTTACAAAAGATAAATTACGTAATCCTATGCGCATACAAAGGTTGTTTATTGACTGGACATAAGTGAGAGATTATGGTTACTTCCTTAGTAACCGGGAACCGCACGACTGGGGTTATTGTGGCAGCTACTGCAATTTTTAATGTAGGCCAACTGTGATCAGTGTAAATCGCCGCGTGTTTTCTACACAATGTCCAAGTTGCTGACAACGATCATATCGGTCACCCCCCTTAGAAAAAAAAAAAATATATATATATAATAAAATAAAATGAAATGTGCCTTGTTAATGTAGATGCAGGCATGCTAGCTGGAGACGAGGGATAGAAACAGCTCGATCCGACAGAGTATGTGTTTCGCTGTTCGGTCGAGTGGCAACCGGGACTGGCGTAACGATTATTCAATTGTATTTATATCTCAGTTTCTTACTGGATATTAAAATTTAGTTGTGATAAATAATTTGTCGTTTGGGACAACGTGTGAAAAAGTACCTTTGAAGCCGGCCTGTGAAAAGATAACCCTGCCTGGTATACAGGAATCATGGAGCTCCATGCAGGAAGTAAACATGCAGTACAGTTCAGCTCTGAACATTTGACGTCATAATTGGGCGGAGACAATCCGTATAAGGAGTGAGGTGATTGAAACGTTTCTTGATTTGAATTTTATTTGTCGGAGCTCTACTGACGCCGCTTCTACGAATTCCTTCTCAAGTTCGTTCTCGGCCCCGTTTTCCACTTCAACGACGTGTTTTTTATATGGTCCCCGGTGGATCGGTGCCGGTAAACCCATGTACTTGGCAAATATTGCCATCACACGTCGGCCTTTACCGATCACTCTTCCGGCGATCACCATTTTCCTGTTTACTTGGAACTCTTTTTCTTGTTTTTCAAAAGACGTGAAAATTCTCTCGGCTGAGGAAAAATAACATTCGGAATTTGAACATTTAATTTGGAAGTGGGGTCCCCAGTCGTGCCGTGTGGCTTCCTCCAATGTCAAATCTCTTCGTTGCAACTTGAGCACCGCAATGGCGCCGAAAAAGTTCGCTATTTAAAATGTAGACATCGATCAGTCTCAGCGATCCATCTGCGTCAGCCACCCCATCATCGTCACCATGTGATGATAATTTCCTTTCTTATGCACTTCTTGACACTTTTTCTGGTTTTTCAATTCTGAGCTACATGTAGATAAATGTTGCACCGTCACAGAAGTATCGTTGGAGTCCGAACTTTACGAACTGCGATCGATGTTATTTTTTCTGAGACGAAGTTTTGCTTCTTCGGATATTGGAGTCATATTCTTCCTTTTTTGTTCCTTCCTTCTCTAATAATAATTCTGATAACAATTTTAAGGAACGCTAATTTTTTGATGTGTCACACACGGTGTACTAATATAGAACGATCACAGAGACAGGGCGTGTGTGCGTTGTTTCCGTTGCTAAGTAGGCCAACTTATGCAAATTAGGTCAATATTTATTGTTTGCGCTCAAAGCCGATTATCCTGAAATCAAAGTGAGCGGTCTGCTGTTATAAACACATATCCTAACTTTTTTGTTAAAAATGCCGTTTTTGGGTGTACTGGTTACTACTTTGAGTGGAAAACACATCCATTGCATGCAGATAGACAAATGCCACCAAAATAGACAATAAACAAAAAAAGTATAAAATAGTGACTGTTATGTCTACTACATCCTTAAATTTTTTTTGCCAAAGGAATAAAATAAGTGAAAATAAAAACCAACAAAATAAGTTTTACATTGACCTCTTATTCTCCAAAAATCAGCTAAAATAAACTTACCGGTAATACAAAACAGTCAAATGTATTTTCAGTGAAAATTAATTCCAGTATTTTACAGTATAAAGTTTGAATGTAGCTAAATAGTAAAGGCATTCCTTGTTAATCAAGAAAATTATTCAATGTGTATTTTAGTCAATTTCACAAGATGAAAATTAACCTTATGCGTGCCAAAGCTAACACTTGTCGCAATTCACAAATTTTATACATTAATAAATTTTCCATAATGTTGATTTCATCCTGAGACAATAGAAAATTATAATATTTTTTCCTAAATTATCAAAATAAATATAAAAAATGCATAAAAAGAAGCAAAAATGTTCTAAAATTGTGCAGAGAAAACCTATGGCTCTCGAAGGATTAAATTAAACATTGTGTTGAAGAATGGTAGTTATGAGGACAATGTACTTGCAAATGTTTAAAGTTGCGTTAATAGTAGGTTGTTTTATTCACTACAGTGAGGATGTCAAAGCTGTAGAACATCTGTGCTTACTGTATTACATGTACTTGTACTATCACAAAAACAGTATGTTGCAACAATATGCATTTAAAAAAACAAAACGTCTTTGTGAACAACATTACTTTTCATTGGTGATTCCAAAGCAGAAAAAGTAAGAACAAGATGCTTAACCACACAAAGGTGTAGCTAAAATTCTTAAAGTGAATGTGGCCAGGTGAACGAATCTCCTGCCAGGTGGACGAATTTCTAGAGTATTATAAATAAAAAAAATGATTATTTTATTATAAGTTAGATGGTCCAACTTATAGGATTGGAACATGCAACATAGTGAAATAAAGTAGAAACAAAATTACAGAAACTAGGAATGACAAAACAAATATGTGCAATCTAAATGAATATAAGGATATTTTTAAACATGGAGAAATTAAGCTGCGAATTATAATTATGATTCTCAGACGTCGTCAACTTTATATTTACGAATTCTTTTCGAAAACGTCAAGTCTGCTTGCTTTGATACAATATATGTATCTTGGGTGGACCTTTTTTGGATTTGTTCATTTCAGGATGATATCTTCAAATCACAACTCTTGATGAATATTTTTGTCATTTTTAGGTAAAAAAGACACTATTTTCGACTTCTTAAAAATGACTAGTCTGATTACTTCAATATTTTATACATGTATATAGACACCTGAAGTCAACCTTATTTTGTCACAATATCTTCAATTCTCTAATTTTAGTGAATTGTTTTGTCATTTCTAGTGAAAAATGCTATTTTCAACTCTCTTAAATTGTTATCAATAACATTTGGTTTTGGTTTTAAATATTACGTTTAGGGTTCCAACATCAATACCAAATCAAAGACTCCCCCAAGCACAATATGGTGTCCCTCCAGCTTCCTCACAACCATCAAGAGGACCGGCACCAAGTCAGCTGCCAACCCAGATGAGTGAATTGTCCATCTCCGGTCAACCACCCTTGCCTACCGGTCAACAACAAATGGTATGTCCTTTTGTTATATTGAATTGTCTGTTTGCATGTCAAAAGTTATATTTTATGTTTTTCACATACTTGATATATGAAAATGCTTTTTGGTTCAGTTTAGGAACAGTCACAATTTTGTAATAAACATTTTAATAATATTCAAGTGATTATCAAACCTTTTCTATTCTTCCGAGTATTCTGTAATGGTTATATTGGTCTGTGATATAAAATAGTTGTGACCCAGCTTTTTTCTACCCTATTAGAAAAATGTGGGTACATTTTTGATATTGCTGATTTGCTGGAAAGGATGCACTTCATTGTAATCACTGGGTCATGGTCACTGCTATGGTTCATGTAGCTGCATGTGTAATTAATTTCTGAATTTTTTTTTTTTTTGCAGCGTGGCCCACCGCCTCCATCTAACACTTCACAGGCCCCGAATGCGTACGCTGGCTACTCCACTAATCAGCCATACTCTCAGGGTGCAGTTCCAAGTTCAAATGCGCCGGGACACTGGGCAGCAACAAGTCAACATCAAAGTATGGGGCCACCACCGACTAATATGGGGCCACAACCTACGAGTATGGGGCAAGCACCAGCCAGCATGGCTCCTCCAAGTATGGCTGGCCCACCTTCTAGTATGTCTGGCCCACCAAGTATGGGACCTCCCCCTAGTGGTGGTGCTTACATGGGAACGCAACAGGTTGGCCCTCCGAGTGGCCATATGGGACAGCCTGGAATGTCTGGTCCCCCGTCGTCTGGTCCCCCTATGGCAGGAGGTGTTACTCCGGGGTATGGCTACCAGCAAACCGGTGCCGGAATGGTTGGACCGGGTTCCACTCCGCCATCACCTGGTATGGGAGGTGGAATGCCAGCTGGGGCTGCGATGTCAATGGGTAGTGCTGGCATGGCTGCCAGTCATGCTGGCATGATGCAGCAACCGCAGACGCAGGCACCACAGAGGAGACTAGATCCTGACCAGATGCCTAGTCCAGTAAGTTATTATAAATAAATTAATCATTAACTCGGCTGTACTTAATTGATGGAGTAATGCCAGTATTATCATTTAATAGTTTACCGGTAATTCATTTTAAGAAAAAACTTCACTGATTAAGTTCTCTTCTACATCCTGCATGCAGCGTTTAGGCAGTCAAGGTAGCCATGGTAACGATATCCAGGGCTGCGCTGATCAGGTAAAGGCAGCAATAATTCAAGCATGCTGGTAATCTTCTCCACATTATCCAAAAACATTGAAATACTAAAAACAAAAAATGCTGGCAAATTTAAACTCCATAACATTCATTATTGTTCTACCTGCTGTATTATATCTGAACGCTCTACTTACACTCGGTCAAGGTCAAGTGGATAACATTTCTGAGCTGTGCGAGAGTTTACACATGCTAAACAGTTGATCACATGACTGCAAACATGAAGTAGCTGCTATTTACATTTTCATTAACACCTTCAAGTCACTGTATGTAGTTCAGCACATGGCGTTGTTTATCAATATTAGGGGCCTTTTTTGTGTCACATGACGTGAACTTGCATTACGATGACTCAGTTAAGGAAACGACCAAGAACTAAAGAAATACTGGCTGCACGAACAAAACCAAAACACCAAACGAGTGAAATTTGACAAGCTTTACGAAGCTAGACTAACTTTAACCGGAATTTCTCCTACATTGATTTGAAAAAAAATACTCGTGAATACCATTACCAATCTACTTTGATTGGAGAGTATACAACGCTTGTAGATTTCACTGTTATCATTCTTAGTAAGCACAACTGTTTGAGTACTGGTTTGCGTAAATATTA
Organism: Saccoglossus kowalevskii; assembly: GCF_978046115.1. Lineage (NCBI taxonomy): Eukaryota > Metazoa > Hemichordata > Enteropneusta > Harrimaniidae > Saccoglossus > Saccoglossus kowalevskii. Next base: position 21,679,062 of record NC_140659.1, read on the forward strand.
CCGGTATTTTGAACTACAAAAATATACGATTTTGATTCCTGTGATTTATTCATTAGATAGTGTGGATAAACTGAACTTTATGTAAGTCATGGTGTCTAACCCAGTAACATGTCATCGCTACAGAATTTTATGGTTGTCCAAGACTTGTGAATTTTATAAAATTGCAAAAGGGGTTCAGCATAATTTTCTAGAAATATCATAAATTAGTCTACGAGTAATAGTTACTCCCAGGCCGAGTATGTCTGGGCTTTGCGAATTGTCAATTTCATTTCAGATTTTATCACCATTGGTTAAAAGTAATTTAAATTCATGAATTTCTTTTGTGAAAATGGTCATCACAGAAATTTGAAATAAACATCAGGAAAACCTTATTTTTTTTCATGTCTCTCGATTTGTGGAGTGGCTGAGGAAGTTTAAAATTGGTTAAGAAAAACAAAGTTACCCGTAGTCGATGCGGCTAAAACTGGGATGACTTTGTAAAACAAAATTACTTTTAGTTTAAGCAAAATTGTTTGTTACTTTGAATCGCAGACTATTTCATTAATTTTTTAGGGTTATTTTGTTCAATTTTGATTTAATTTAGTCTTTAAACAGCAATTAAACTGTCCCATAATACAAACATGATTCATTCTGCTCGTCCTTCACTTCACAATCTTGTGTAAAATTCAACATTTGGGTTTGCGTGTTTTTAACAAATTCGGTGACTTTTACATTAAATACTGACATTCACAGACTCGTATTTCTCTAGGTTGGCTCATTAGAGTGCATTTTGGGTATAATGTACTCCAGAAATCAGACTCTCCATTCTTCATGAGAAATTAAAACTCAAGTCCAGATAATAAACAAATTAGACTTTACATATTGATACAAACCAAAAAAAATCTGTAGTATTACGTACAACAGAGGAACATGGGTATATATGCAAGTATGTGCATATATAGTAAGGGATTTAGTGAATGCCAAAAATAGTACATGTACATGTACGTCATTGTATTAGTAGCCTGTGATTTCCTCTCACTACACTACTATACAGGAATTCTTTTTATCTACAGTCAAAACCTGTGACAGTGTTAGTGACCACCTATACACATGTATAAAGACAACCTGCTTACAGTATAGTCCTATGTGATCACTCTTTCAGCAATATTTGTCCAGGTTCGCTTTTGTTTAGAGATTAAAATAATAATTGGCATTGCATTTATAAGGACAAATTTTCAATTTCCTCAAGACAAAACTTGTTGTAATTTACTCAAATAAACAAATGTGTTTTTGTTGCAACAATGCCATCTCATTATTTTTCTGGACAAATGTACGAGATGGTAATCCATAAAAAAAATAATTATCAAACCTCCATGTAAGGGCCATCTGTCTATAATGACCATTTTAATGACATTCTTTGGATGGTCACTGTACACAGGTTTGGCTCAGATTGTCTATTTGTTTAGAATTATTGTACATTATTTCATTACAATAGCAGTGACATAAGTGAAAAAACCATACATGAGATATGTAACGATTGAATTGTATCCAGTGATGAGAAAACATTCATCTTGTTTAATTCTTGTAAACATAGTTCAAACAACACCTCCAGATTTGTTCATATTAAAAAATTATATATCATACATTGATAATTCTCCTAACAAAATATTCAGTATGTGGACGTGAGTTCTACATTGTACAGATAAGTCAGTCACTCATCGTAGAAAGCTTTAAAAAAAATTGTCACTATCCTCTTTCTCTATTTCACTGCAAATTTACACTTCTATTTTGGTGTTTACTCCTTCTTGCATTCCCTCCGTTTCTCTAAATAACTGCCTGATTTTATAGTATTATTTGTGTTCTCCCCATGTCTGAAACAGTAAAATTTTGGACAAGGCTACGAAATGTTTTTGTCATAGTAACTGTTACTATGGTAACCAAATTAGCCATAAAGAAGACTACAGATGACTTGTATAAATGCTCATCTATCTGTTATGTGATTGGCTACTGTTTATCATATGCAGTTTAGCTCTCACTGGGGAGAACACAGCATGGTGCCAGGTGATGGTCGGGAGGATAAGGTTTTCTATTTACTTGCAAAATATTGGTGCCTGCTTGTGATGTAGTACTTGACCTTGCTCAGTGAGGTTTATTTCTGAGGGAATTACTTGAATTATACTGGTGCTACATTTTGTCCATCGATATCCTGTATCCTGGTAGCACTGATAAAACTATGTGTGCTCCTATCATTGGGCCTTGTTGTATAAAATGCTCTAGGTTTCACTAAATTCTTGTTATTTATTTCTGTATTACTACAATCTGATGACTTCACAGTTACTTAATGTCTGTAAAAATAATAATTTTGATCCAGATCCAAAAAAATAACATACAACTGAGCAGAACTGTACTATTTATGTTTTCAAAAAAAAATGAACACAACTGGACTATATTTAGTACTCGTATTCAATTGAAAATATGCAAGATACTATATACTGCTCAATTTTTGCTGTTTTAAATTGTGGCATTTGATTATTGAAAGTTGTCATAACGACTCCATACGTTGCGAACCCAGTTATATTTTCGGCCCTGCAACATTTCAAAGATTATTACAAAAAAATTATTCCACAAAATATTGATGAAAATTTGTCTCATAAAATTATGCTAATCAGTAGTAATATCATCAGCTGCAATTAAAACATTAATTTATTCATTGATTTAACATTGATTTAACATTAATTTACTGATTTTGATGGTTGAATGATTTCATTCATTGGTTGTTTGTTAGTGACGATAAGTAAATTTTGAGGAATACTGAATCCTGTACATTTTCTTTGCTCCCATCAACAACACTAACACACAAAACCTGTTTTATTTTTCTTCCCCATCAGATTCAGGTCATTGAAGATGACAGACGTACCCATGGTAACCAGCCTTTTACAACAAATCAACGTGGCCAGGTACCACCATTGGTGACCACAGACTTCAGGGTTGTTGATCAAGGTATATAAATAATTCTACCCCCAAAAAAATAATTTCATTTGGTACTATCAAAGCAACATTTGTCATATATGCAATTTGGCTAGGGAGTTCACATTATTCTTGTATCTCAGGTGTTCATAATATACTTATAGCTAGGGAGTTCATATTATTTCATGTTGTACGTCAGGCAGTTTACATTGAGGTTAAGGAGCCCAATATCATGCCACCTAGCAGCTTATCAATATTTTATCAATGACTATGATTGACTGATTGCTATTATATTGTTTAGGTAACTGCAGTCCTAGGTTTGTTCGAGCCACTGTGTATAATATTCCGTGTACTCAAGACATGTTAAAGCAATCACAAGTACCGCTGGGTTTAGTTATCACGCCGTTTGCTGAAGTAAAACCCAATGAGGTAAGTACGTTATTAGAGTAGTGGACGATCGAAATTGAAAATTTGACCCTTATCATGGGCATGTCAACTTTTGTCAACTTTCACAAAATAAACCCACATTTTTCTAAAAATTTTGATCAAACCCTCTCGCCTATTAGAGTATATTTATTTGGTTCAAAATATTAATTAAAATAAATGTACAAGGGAGTGAACCTTCCATACGAGTGAAATTGATTTGTAAACGCATCGCCCACTGATTGTTAATATTCCATGTTTGTTTGCAGTCCTCACCTCCTGTCGTTGATAACGGCGCCAACGGTCCTATTCGCTGCAACAGGTGTAAAGCCTACATGTGTCCATTTATGCAATTCATTGATGGGGGTAGAAGGTTCCAGTGTAACTTCTGTAATTGCATCACTGAAGGTATGTATAACGTGTACCTCCCTAAACTAGAATGATTTAGTCCAGCTAAGTCATAGATCCCGTGTTCTGTTTGAACTGCAGCTCTGCAGCAATGGGAAATTTGAAGTGAAATGTCTGCCCATCTGGTGGACTTGTACGGGGGTCAACCAGCTATCCAATCATCGGTTAACGCATGGCATCCTTGTACATGTGTGGGAGTAATGAGTGTTCAACTATAAACAAAATACCACTGGAGTCAGTGCTTTCTAATTAATCCATATTGATTGAGGAATTTCTTTGATTTTATATGCATTGCTTTAAAGCATTTTTTCTCCGGCTATATGTCAGTAGTTATGTCGTGCGTAAAAAAGAAGTTTACGTTTTGTAGAAATTGTCATTACTATATACCAGGTAGGGATCACCGGATCACTTGACAAAACTAATTAGTGTGCTATGCTTTGCATATAGAAAGTTAGTGTGCCAATTAAAAGGATAAAAATGGAAATCTTTTTTAAACACAGTACCAGTATATAGAATATGTTCAATGTTTTTTGGGGGGTGTGCGAATTATTAAGTAAGTGTGCGAAGTATTGTAAGATCTAACTGATCTATGTTGATGGCAGATGTGAACGTTTAATTATACAAAAAATTTTAAGAAAGAAGTACCAAAACCTTGCCCATTGCGATATTTTGGTTCTGGTTATCTCCCAAAATATGACCCATTTTTCAAAACATTGCATAGGGCAATCTTTCAGATAAATGTCTTAAAATTGAGTGTTCAGGGATATTTTTCTTGTCGCTATGTATTGCAGATGTCAATATAGTATTCATTGTTTGTTAAAGTGCACCTCTACTTGTACACACACAAAATCAATTGACTTGTATTTGTTTGTATTTTCAGTGCCACCAGAGTTTTTCCAACATTTAGATCACATGGGTAGAAGACTAGACTATTATGACAGACCTGAACTTTCATTAGGTTCTTATGAGTTTGTAGCTACAACTGATTATTGCAAGGTGAGTATGTCACATGATGTAAACTAGCCAATCACCTGACTGATGTGAGCCAATCCGGTGAATAACATTGGCTTATCAAATGGACATTTGTCACATCAACCAGTTACAGTACCATGCATGGATAACTAGCATATGCTGTATGTGCTCTAGTAAAAGTGCATGTAAAAAAAATATTACATTTATTGTTAACCTTTGTCATTCACCTTAAGTCATCGCTACTAATAGAACAAGTTCGGTATTATCGTTACAAACAAGTGATTCATCGTAGTATAGTTAACTAGCGGTACTCTTTCAAGAGGCATGATTTCAATGAGTTTGAGACAGCTTGCCATTCTGTCTCAAACTCTGCCATTGGTCAAGATTGTCTTGTTGGTTTATCATTTTGTACTGTTACATTATTTTGTTTTTCAGAATAATAAATTACCAAATCCACCAGCGTTTATTTTTATGATTGATGTAACGTATAATAGTGTAAAGAATGGAATGGTGCCATTACTTTGTCATCAACTTCATAATTTATTAGAAAGGCTACCTAAGTAAGTTGAAAATCTCATGATCTTGTATTTGTCTACCTAAGTAAGTTGAAAAATTGATAATCTTATTTATGTGTATGTTTATCAGTATGACGAGGTTACTACTTGCAGTCTATTCTCTTTATGTACTGTAAAATACTTAATTTTCGCTGGAATTAATTTTCACTGAAAATGCTTTTTGGGTGTTTTGTATGGAATTTGTTTTCATTGACTTTTGATGAGTTGAATGTAAAATATAGGAAAAAAGGTACATTCACTATGTTTTATTTTCTCTGAATCATCTCTTCAGCGAAAATAAATTCCAAGTGGAAATAAAGTATTTACAGTATGATTTGATTAGTTCGTCTTGGATCACTAACTTTTTTGTTTCTATGGCAACATATTTTGAAGCAGCAATCTTGAATTTTCTGATTGTTAATACAATTCACAACAAAGGTTAATGTCAACAATTTTTATTATTCATCTCCAGGGAAACGGATCAAGAAGAATCATCAATTCGTGTTGGGTTTGTGACTTACGACAAAACTTTACATTTCTACAATCTGAATGGTGCATTAGCTCAGCCTCAAATGTTGGTTGTTTCTGATATAAATGATGTATTTATGCCACTATTAGATGGTTTCCTAGTTAAATTGTCAGAAGCCAAGTTAGTAATAGATAGGTAAGTCCCTGGTAACTTTTATTAATATGTGTTTATAGTCTGATTTTTAAGAATAATTTGAGAAATAGAGTACATAATTGAAAAAGACAAATATTTTGAGTGATAGTACTTGATATTACATAAAAATAAATTTCAGCATTCAAATTCTTGGGAGTTTGCGCTTTTCCTTTTCGGCTGTTTTCAGACTCTTCGACCGGCGTTTCACAGCAGCTCGCACATGGCCCTTAGAAATATAGGTATAGTGGTACTTGTCTCAGCAATATAGAACGTTCTGTGATGTAGCTCCACCCTAATTCCAACATTTTTCAGCATGTCTCAATGTGAGCAATTGTTTTGGCATGTCTCAATGTGAGCAATTGTTTGGCATGTCTCAATGCTAGCAATTGTTTTGGCATGTCTCAATGTGAGCAATTGTTTTGGCATGTCTCAATGCTAGCAATTGTATTGGCATGTCTCAATGCTAGCAATTGTTTGGCATGTCTCAATGCGAGCAATTGTTTCGGCATGTCTCAATGCTAGCAATTGTTTTGGCATGTCTCAATGTGAGCAATTGTTTTGGCATGTCTCAATGCTAGCAATTGTTTGGCATGTCTCAATGCTAGCAATTGTTTGGCATGTCTCAATGCGAGCAATTGTTTCGGCATGTCTCAATGCTAGCAATTGTTTTGGTATGTCTCAATGTGAGCAATTGTTTTGGCATGTCTCAATGTGAGCAATTGTTTTGGCATGTCTCAATGCTAGCAATTGTTTTGGCATGTCTCAATGCTAGCAATTGTTTTGGTATGTCTCAATGTGAGCAATTGTTTTGGCATGTCTCAATGTGAGCAATTGTTTCGGCATGTCTCAATGCTAGCAATTGTTTTGGCATGTCTCAATGCTAGCAATTGTTTTGGCATGTCTCAATGCTAGCAATTGTTTTGGCATGTCTCAATGCTAGCAATTGTTTTGGCATGTCTCAATGCTAGCAATTGTTTTGGCATGTCTCAATGCAAGCAATTGTTTTGGCATGTCTCAATGCAAGCAATTGTTTTGGCATGTCTCAATGCAAGCAATTGTTTTGGCATGTCTCAATGCAAGCAATTGTTTTGGCATGTCTCAGTGCAAGCAATTGTTTTGGCATGTCTCAATGCAAGCAATTGTTTTGGCATGTCTCAATGCTAGCAATTGTTTTGGCATGTCTCAATGCTAGCAATTGTTTTGGCATGTCTCAATGCGAGCAATTGTTTCGGCATGTCTCAATGCTAGCAATTGTTTCGGCATGTCTCAATGCAAGCCATTGTTTCGGCATGTCTCAGTGCGAGCAATTGTTTCGACATGTCTCAATGCTAGCAATTGTTTTGGCATGTCTCAGTGCGAGCCATTGTTTCGGCATGTCTCAATGCGAGCAATTGTTTCGGCATGTCTCAATGCTAGCAATTGTTTCGACATGTCTCAATGCTAGCAATTGTTTCGGCATGTCTCAATGCTAGCAATTGTTTCGGCATGTCTCAATGCTAGCAATTGTTTCGGCATGTCTCAATGCGAGCCATTGTTTCGGCATGTCTCAGTGCGAGCAATTGTTTCGGCTTACCATTTTATTTTATGTTCTAATTTTCTTTGCTGATGCTTTTGATTACCGTTCAAGTCGAATAGATTCCAAAAATAATCCCAGAGAATCCTTTCTCACAATGTGCACAAATTTAGACCGTCAAATATTTCATACAATAGTCCCTAGAAAGTTGTATTGTAAGTTGTCACACTTACAATGGGATATCCATTAGAGGACTCTGAATTGACGGCAATATTCACTCCCTCCTTCCAGAATACCCAGTATCAAAATGGGTAGAATTTTGAGGTTGTACAAAGTCATCTAGGCCGTTGCTACGCCAACTTATCAAACATTGTTTGGAGACCAATAATGTCTGAGCTTCAATATATGTTTGTTTATTGCTTTTGTGCAACAGCTTACTTGAACAGATACCAGTGATGTTCAGAGACACCAGGGAAACGGAAACTATGCTCGGTCCAGTTATAGAGGCAGGACTCGCAGCATTGAAGGTGAGAATGTCACATGACTTCCTAAATATGCAAATGAGATAATCTTGAATATATTGCGTTTGATCATTGACACAAGACAAGTAGCCATAGACAGTGATGCTATAAGTGAGTTTTACTAATCCCCAAAATATTTGGTTAGCCAAACGGCTGTTAGATTGCTGTATCCATGTTATTCATACATTCTTTGCGACCCAATCGATTTCTGTGAATGAAAAACTTGCATGGAATGAGAATTTCTATCCGTTTATTAAATTTAATATATTAAGATTGCTTTGTCATGTCATTACAAAGTTTCTGAATAATATACAGTTATGTAACAACTACTACATTTAAATTATTTAAACTTCATATGTACCTGAAATGTATCAACACAACAGAAACATTAATATTTATATTACATATACCCATAATGCGAAACCACTGATGACAATTTTGACTTCAGTTACCGAGGGATAATAAGAATTGCATTCTTGTATCCTCCGATGTAATCACCTGATTATGTTATGTGTTCTATCTTAGGCTGCGGACTGTGCGGGTAAAATTTTTATCTTCCACTCTTCTTTGCCGATTGCGGAGGCTCCAGGGAGATTAAAAAACAGAGATGATAGAAAATTATTAGGCTCAGACAAAGAAAAGGTAATTGGCTGTTGATACTAAAGTGCTTTTGTAACAAGCCTCTTAATTGGATAATATGATAAATGTTCCAACATTTTTGATCTTTTTGCATATCTACATTTGTATTAGCGAGATGTGCTTTTTAGGAACAAAATACAGATTTTCAATTTTTTTTGTAGTAAAAACAATTGTAATTGACTAATAAGGGTCATATGTTCTTTGATGGTGCCTTATGATTGGATATCACTTTCTAGTGAAATATTTAATTCTCCTAATTTCTTTTTCTTTTCTCTTACAGCTTGTTTTACAACCACAAACCACATATTACAGCAAAGTAGCTCAGAATTGTGTGGCAGCTGGGTGTAGTGTAGATATGTTTTTATTCCCCAATGCGTATTTGGATCTTGCTACTATTGGTCAAGTTTGTACAATTACAGGCGGACAATGTTTTAAATATAATTACTTTACGGTAAGTTTTGATTTGAATTTGGTGTAATTAGCTAGGATTTTTTTAATTGTTGTAACCAATGAATGAACGTTGGTGGTGTGTTTAATTAATGATATGCATGTTTGACATGTCCTGTATTTTATCACTCCATGGAGATAGGCACTTTATGCATGTGATTTCAAATGCCTGATATCATAATATCTTTATTGCTATCATGGGTTTCTCATTAACACCATTTTATTAGCTCCGCTGTCGACAAAGTCGAGCAGAGCTTATCATATGAGTGATTGTCCGTCGTTGTCCGTGTCAATGTTTTACTTTTTCGACTTCTTCTTGAAAACTACAAGCCTGAATGCTTTGATACTTGGTGTATATGTACCTTGGGTAGACCTCTCTTAGGTTTGTTCATTTCATGTTGATATCTTCAATTCTCTAATTTTGGTGAATATTTTTGTCATTTTGGGTAAAAAGTGATATTTTTGACTTCTTGTTAAAAACCGCAAGTGCAATTGCTTTGATATTACATATATAGGTACTACATGTGGACCTCTCTCAGATTTGTTCATTTTGTGATGATATCTTCAATTCTCTAATTTTGGTGAATATTTTTGTAATTTTTGGTAAAAAGTGATATTTTCGACTTCTTGTTAAAAACCAATAGTTCAATTGCTTTGATATTACATGTATAGATACTAAATGTAGACCTTTCTCAGATTTGTTCATTTTGTGATGATATCTTCAATTCTCTAATTTTGGTGAATATTTTTGTAATTTTTGGTAAAAAGTGATATTTTCGACTTCTTGTTAAAAACTGTAAGTCCGATTGCTTTGATTTTATACATATTGTTCATTTTCTAATGATGTCTTCAGTTCTTTAATTGAAATGTGCATTGCTAACAGCGGAGCTATCTCAGCCGATAGGCTGCTTGTTTTAAAAATTAATATTCAGTGTTTCTTCCCTGGTACTCACAATAGCTGATGTACCACAGACTTTCATTTTATTTAAATATTTCATCACCATAACCTGATTGATATGGGTCTCACAGTTGATTAACGAAAATGTGCTTTTTACTGCGATTTTAAAATGACTAGATGATTCAACCATGCTTTTTAATATCCTTCGTTTGAATGCAATCATAAGAAACTGCAATTTGCGATATCAGCGTTGAAACCAACAACAGAGGAAAACTGTTGACATTTTTGTATATTTTAATTATTTCTCATTTCCGTAGGCGGCATCGGATGGTGAAAGATTTCTTTTCGATTTAACACGCGACATAGAGCGACCCATTGCATTTGATGCCATAATGAGAGTACGTACAAGTACAGGAATTCGACCGACTTCATTCCATGGTAATCTATATATGAGTAACACCACTGATGTTGAACTAGCATCGATCGATTGTGACAAAGCCATTGATGTGGAAATTAAACATGACGATAAATTACAGGAAGAATCGGGGGCCTTTATCCAGGTTTGTTGACAGTGTTTTGTATTTACATGTAGGAAGTTCATTCTAATATTCTTATTTTAACCATTTTTATGATTAATATGCTCAAAATGAAAATTTTTCCTGTTGTTTGTAAATGTACAATTGTTTCTTTCTGTGGGATAACTTTATCTTGCTATGTTTTTCTCTCATTGCTTCTAATGTTAATTATTATTTTCTTAAGTCATATACAATTGAGGTTCCCACAGCGGGGAAGTCGTCACCTGCGCATGCCTCAGATGGCCATTGCATGTCATTGTTTACACCAAGCGTCTACCCATGAGCCTTTGCATTTTAGCATGTGTTGTTATCGTCAGTTGGGACTCAATTCCCACGCGTGTGCAGGTGACGATCCTCCCGCTGTGGGAACCTCAATTGTACATGACTTAAGAAAATAATCTGTGCATCAGATCACATGCAACATTCATACTAAAAAGCAAATCATGGATTGGATGTATATTATATATACATATTATACAGATGCAGCACTTGCTAAGCCGAGTGGCCACTCCACTTACCTACCACAAGTCAAAAAATATTTATAGCTCTCCCAATTCAGACATTCTTGAAAAAAATTTAATAGCATGGCTCTTCTACTGCCATTTATAGCTTGCCAGATAATTTCAAAAAAAAACGAGGTCGTCGATGAAGATGCTGTACTGAAAGTTCTCAATCAAAAAAAAAAACATGAAGCATGGCTAAAGTATTGTACAAGTTTAAATTTCATTATCATTTTGGCATTTTTCTGTATGTGAAGTCTACGAATGCCGAGATCTGGTCACACTCCTTATATAATGTTCCATTTCATGACAGATTGCACTGCTATATACGACTATTCGAGGGCAGCGTCGTCTTAGGATACATAACTTATCATTGAATTGTTGTAATCAAATGGCGGACATGTTCAGAAGTTGTGAAATGGACTCCATACTTAACTTGATTGCAAAACAATGTAAGTATACATCATGTCACATGACATACGTTGTTTTATTTAATAATAAAAGTACTGATATCCAATGAAAACCATCCAAAACAAATCTGAGTCGAGTTTTCGGTATTCTATACTTTTCTTGCAGTGTAATTCCTGCAATCTGTTATTTGGAGACACGTTTTCTTGATGATCCAATCACTTGCAGCCACTTTTGTTGTCATATTTAGCTAATAGTATTTTCATGGCAATTGGGTTACAGGAAAACAATATGATTTGATCTAGTATGGCCGACTGGAAGCCATGATAAATTGTCAAGCGGAGCAGAGCTTATTATATGAGTGATTGTCCGTCGTCGTCAGTGTCAACTTTTTACTTTTGTGACTTCTTCTTGAAAACTACAAGCCTGAATGATTTGATACTTGTTGTTGTACTTTTGGTAGACCTCTATTAGATTTGTTTAATTCTCTAATTTTGGTGAATATTTTTGTAATTTTTGGTGTAAAGTGACATTTTTGACTACTTGTTAAAAACCACAAATCTGATTGCTTTGATATTACATATATAGCTACTACATGTGAACCTCTCTCAGATTTGTTCATTTCGTGATGATATCTTCAATATCTAATTTTGATGAATATTTTTGGTGAAAAGTGATATTTTTGAATTCTTGTTAAAAGCAGCAAGCCCAATTGCTTTGATACTGTACATATTGTTCATTCTCTAATGATATTTTCAGTTCTTTAATTGAAATGTGCATTGCTAACAGTGGAGCTGTCTCGGCCGACTGGTTGCTTGTTTATTATATGTCCACATTAGTGTCTCCAGCATGTAATAACCATTTCTGTTTATAGTCATTTCTCAATTTACCACACTAGATTTTGAAGTTCTTATAAATGTTGTTTCATTCGCAGCTCTTGATCAAGTGATTCATGCTACACCCAAAGCAATTAGAGAAGTAATAATCAATCAATGTGCTACCATACTCACATGCTACAGAAAAAATTGTGCTAGCCCCTCATCTCCTGGACAGGTAAGCTGAAAAATAAGTTTTGTCAAGTATGTATAACATAATGGCATGTAACTATGGGCTATATGATGCAGATCTCGCACAAATTGAAGTCGCGCGACTTGCGAGATGATCACAATTGCAAGACAAATCTACCCTGTATATTTCTTGTAATTGTAATGCAAATTAGTGAGTCTGTGAAAGAAATGATTAATCTCCGATCGTTGTTTGTCCGCAAGCGTGTTATGCTAGCTTTATTGAATGCCGAGATAAACTTTCATTTCTTGCACAGTTGTACCTTTCCAAGCGTTCACTGCATTCTATGAAACAATTGGTTAGCTATTCCTTTTAGTAATGTACACAGATTGCGATCACTCTTACAAGCTACGAGTTTAGTTCTCATGAGATCTTTGTCTTATAAATCGTTGGTGTTATTTTGTCTTGTCTGTAATTCATCACTCTCAAATTGTGCGTTTATTTCTTTTGCGCATATTGTGTGAGGTCAACAAACTGGAAGGTAGTACAGATTTAGATGCGCAAAGTCACAGTGCACCAATCATTCGTGTTTCCAACTCGCAGCGTAAAAAACTGTGCACATACTAACTGTACATTTTTGTTTGTAGTTAATACTACCAGAATGTATGAAGTTACTCCCACTGTATTCAAACAGTTTAATTAAGAGTGATGCACTGTCAGGTGGATCTGATATCACTACAGATGATAGGAGTTGGTTAATGCAGTCTGTCAATGCAATGGACGTGGCTTCATCACATGTCTATTTCTATCCACGATTACTTCCATTGGTAAGTGGGTACCACCTTTCACCGAATTAAATGATATTCATTGTTTGTAGAGTAGTTTTTCATTATCATGACAACTAAATGATATTTATTTCATTCACATTTCAGCATAATTTAGATTTAGAAGCTACAAATTTGCCGGTGTCTACACGATGCACTGTCGATAAATTACAAGAAGATGGCGTCTACCTTCTGGAGAACGGCATCTCTATGTATATATGGATTGGATTGCATGTTAATCCTGATTGGGTACAAAATGTCTTCTCTGTCCAATCACCGGCCCAAATTGATATTGACTCGGGCAAACTTCTTCAACTCGACAATCCCACATCTATAAGGGTGAGGGGTATCGTAGAACAAGTACGCAAAGAACGGCAGCGGTACATGAAGGTAAGTGGTCGTCATTATGACTGTTACCATGGCAAATTCACCTGATCTATCCTGATATGTTTCTTGAATGTGAAATTAATATGCTTATATGGATCAAATTAGTCTGATTAGCGCCCTCTATAGGTGATCTCGTACAGTCAGATTTTAGATTTCATGAAACATAGAAATGCTTTAAAAGTTAATTCAATATTTTTTTTACTGTTGAAATAAACTTGTTTTTTTGTTTGTTTTTTATTTGTAGTTGACATTTGTGAGGCAGCGTGACACTCTAGAGCCTTGGTTCAAACACTTCCTGTGCGAAGACAAAGGATTCAACGGTGGTGCGTCATACGTAGACTACCTATGTCACATGCATAAAGAAATACGTAACATGTTGAACTAAAACTGGAATTTGTACAATGAGAAATGTGCTTTGACTCGCTGGTTTAGTTGTGGCACTGCTGGTTGTCATAGAAACTATGATGACAAAAAACAACTAATATCGGCTTGATTTTTTTGTCACCACCAGGAAGCAATGAAAGCGATTTTACTGTCATTGTAATGTATACTAAGTAAACGTTTATAGAAGTATATTTACATATTTCAATACGTTGACCTTTGAACCCATATTAATTATTCTAAAGCATTGTACATTCTAATACGCTTATTGGATGAAAATGTTCATTTTTCTATGATTCCCAGTTTATTGGTTTGCCTGCTTTTTCGCGAACCCTGCTGCTTTTGTGTCCTTACTCTTTAATGAGTGACATAACCATAAAGTTTTTGCAATGTAAAAGACTATGATTATGTTGTAACATCGGATCAGCTGCTTGCGTGTAAAATATGATCCTGCATGGCGATGTGGCATCAGATTGTTTTCAGTGAAGTGACTGTATCCATGGCGATGTGGCATCAGATTGTTTTCAGTGAAGTGACTGTATCCATGGTGATGTGAAATCGGATTGTGTGACAGTGACAGTCTCCTCATAATTGTGCATATAGCGAATAGTCATGCGTTGTTATGACGATACATCTACATTCTGTGCGACTCCATAGATAGATGATTTTTTGTTCACTGCGAGATCTCGTGTGAAAGGCATGATTTTGAAATTTCCTTCGTTATAGCTCAATATCCAATTACCTGTCTTTCAGTGGGGAATATGGCATTAAGATACCCTTACTTCATCAAAATTGACCATCATAACAAAAAATAGTCTATTTTATTAGTATGTGATTTTCATTTTCAAATACTGTATTTGCTTTATTAGAGCTGTATGCATCTCTAATAGGTGTACTCATAACCCAAAATTGCATCGCGTTTATACTGCATCATTAAAATCTGTCTAATTTTGACCATAGATGAACTGGTGTTATTTATGTTAAGCACATAATATACTAAGTGTTGGTGATTTTCATGAATTTCATCATGCCATGGACAATGACTGTTTAAACTAACACTTGTCTTAATACTATTTTAAAAAGAACTGCTGTTTCAATTAACCATAATGCACTCTGTTAATCATAGTAAACTCTATATCACCACCAGTAATTTCCCGTTGTTGTGTTGGTTCAAATATTTCTTTGTTTTTTTTCCCGTTCTTATTTTTTCTAAACTTGTTTATTCTGAACCAAACCAGCTATAAATTTTAATCCAATAATTTTTTATTTTCGTCTTTTCATAAAAAGAACTCAACCAATCAAGGTGGTGAAAGTGGTAAAACAATACGTTTGCTGAAGCTTGCAAAAAAAGTGGAGGGGCGAGGGGGGGGTGTACATTTTTGTTAATGGAAATAAGCTTTCTTTTTTATTTAAAATCAATTGAAATTAATGCTAGTTCTCAATCTGTAATATTACAGTGGAGCCTGGCATAGTCCCATGATGCTTTGCAGGACGTTGATATTCTATTAATATACTACCGGGTAATTATAGTGTGGGGGTCGCAAATCAAATATTCCCTACTTTTCTCAAGATAAAAATAAAATAGACAATATTTTTAAAAGTTGATAAAGTATGCATGTATTCAAAGAGAATATTTGTTTGTTTTTTCTTCTCTGTTGAGTCATGTTAATACAATTGATAATTCATTATTTGCGGAGTTTCTCCCAACATATCGGAGAAATTTGGTCGCAGAAAGGTGCTGCTCTCACCTGTACAAGTGTTTTTACTAGACGTGAGAAATCTGATTTTACTGTAGTTTTTTTCTCGCGGCCCCAAAATTGTTTTCTTGCTTTTCTAAAGATTCAATATGGACCTAAATGTAGTTTTTAATTTTGTTGTTCGATATTCTACATTGTAGACCAGATTGTATTATGATTCGTCATGAACTAAAAAATGCGTTTGCAATACAACAGTATTCATTGGATGAAAAATTTTAAAATCACAAATACATATGCGCAGTGAATGTTATTGTATGTACCAAAACGACCAGTGCGTTTGCTTATTAAAGAGTCTTTGTTTCATTGAATGAATACACTGATGTATGCTACAGGGACACTTTTCAGTTTATGATAAATTGTAATGTTACGTATTCATTAATATACAGTATCAAACAACAACAATAATAAAAATGACTTGTTCTTGTCCATAATGCATCTTTAAATCACAAATTTTATTTTATTTTTGCCAAAAGAGTAACTTTCTTTCTGTTTACTCTTCATAAAAATCTGTTTTATTGTACTTGTTAAATAAAAAGTATGATTAAACTAAATTTGTTACAAGTCCCATTCATTTGTGATGTTTTCTTGCATTTGATGCATGTGCGTATCTGACAATATGTATAGTATGTACGCTCTTGTGACGTCACAGACTGAGAGAACTTTATATCTCAGAAGAGAATCAAAGTACAAGATTCTTTATCTTCAGAGGAAGCAATATATCTTCTTTCAAATAGAATGTGCTGTATAAACATTAGAACTTTTATTATACACCATGTAGTGCACATGACAATCTTGGCATTTCAGTATTTGTTGCTAATTTTAAATTGTGAATATTTAAGGTTTAATTTTTTCTCGTATTTTGATAAAACAAGAATGAATGAAATAATGAGCCTTGTATAAGATGTCAGTGTCCTTTAGCTGTCAAATTTAGAAGTGGGAATGCTGGCAATTTTATTATATTTTCTCGAGTATAATGTAATTGTACATTTCTAAATTGTATCTTAAAGCGGGGGAGTCGTCATCTGTGCATGCGTCAGATGGCCATAGCGTGTCATTGTTTACAAACAAGCGTCTAACAATGAACCTTTGTGTTTTTAGCGCGTGTTATCGCCGCTTGGGACTCAATTCCCGCGTGTGCGCAGTTGACGACCCTCCCGCTTAAATACATGCATTCAACAGTAGGTCAGTGTTTTGTTCAAAGTTAAATTAGGGCCGTTTATAACTGCTTAATATCAGGATATATTCTAGCCATGACATCATCACGACTGAGGAGTGTTCTGCTGCTCGCTCTAGGTGTGCAAGGGGAAGTGGGGAGGGGGTTTAGTTAATAGTTGTATAAGTTAATTTATACACAAGTCATTTTCAAACTTGACTCCAAGCCAGGGAATGTGTAGAGACGGTAAGCTAAACTGCTACACTTGCAATCCGCTTGCAATCTCCATTTGTGCAACATTTACGCTTACAACATTTAACGACCAGACATGATTGAGAACAATTCCAGGATGAAGGAGGCATTGCAGTTGATAACGTGGGTCTACATGTGGAACAAGACGTTTAGTTCACATGCGCCCTCTACAGCTGAAACCATTATTAACATCACGCATTTTCCCACAAATAATAAACCTTTATTGACTGAAAAAATGTTAGAAAATACGAAGTTTCTTGCGGTTTACAGAATTTTTTAAAATTATTATATGTTTTCATCTGGTATTGAAATGTGTACACTGGTCCCACAAATTATGAGAGAAATTTCAAGACTATGCACTTTGCTGTAAGACTTGAGTACAATTCCGATTCCAAAAAAACAAAAACCATATCCTCGGGGGCGGAGCTACGCCACAGACGTTCTACGTTGCTAAGACGCGCACCACTGTACCACGTATTTCTATGGGCTTTGTGCGCGCTGCTGTGGAACGCCGGTGGAGCCGGTGAAAACTCGAGAAAACAACACAAACTCAACTTTGAAGTAATCCTGAACAACCAAATTCATATATGTTACACACGTAGGGCTAATCTTGTTACACTGTTCAGGGGACTATCAACAACCATTGCAAAATATCGTTTTCTGCGAGTTTTTGGTCTTTGTTTTCACCGCGAGGGTTGCCAGGCGGTAGAAAATGCCCGGATGTCCGCCCCCGAGGTATGACCATATAGAGGGCCCCCTCAACGTCCAATCTTCTAAAATCTTTCGTTTGTGTCTGTTAACTGCATATCCGGTTATGAAGGGAAAAAAAAGTCTTTGAATAAGGATTAACGTTTGTAGCTGTCTGCACCGCTTGTACCCATTCTCACACCTATAGCGAAATAAAACAAATGGATTACTAGTACAATATACTTGAAAATTCACTACTGCTAGTATTTTCTTGAAAAAAATGTAATTTTCGTATTGTTATTATCTTTCGATGATAATCAATAAAACGATGATTTGTATGATGCAATCAAAAATAATAGATGCAACCGACAACAAGAATATAGCGGGACTAATACACATAACTAATACGTCATATTGATACCGGAAGTTATGGGTGTAAAAGACAGCCGATACTCGTGTCGTGTGTGACGTATTCTCGGGCCGGAGCTACGTCACAGAACGTTGTACGTTACTAAGACGCGCACCACTGTACCATATACTATGGGGTCTGTGGAACGAAGAGCCGGTGAAAACAGCCATAGCCGAGAAAACGGCACAGACTCAAATAAATTTGAGCAACCAAATTTATATATGCATGGGTATTTTTCTGAGAGTTTTCGGCTTTTGTTTTCTCCGTGATGGTTGCCAGGCGGTGAAAATAACCCGGATGTCCACTCCCGAGAAAAAAACGCGCGTAACGCACATTGTTTTCACGAAATTCGAACACGTGCTGTAACGACCACAGCCCTCTAAGTTTGCAAAAAATTCTCACCTCCGGGACCAAAAGCGGCACCATAGCATGGATTACAATAAGGCTTGTCATCGTGCTGAAAACAATAATACAAATTTATGATTAGTAAACAATGCTTCCTCTACCAATAACTGTGTGCGCCGATGAAGGCGCAGCTCAAGCGTACACATTTTACGTTGTGAAAAATCTCCTTACCACTGAATGGCTTCCAGGTGTTAATGTCTTGTTACATTTCTCACATTTCAGGCAAAAGTTGTGCCAATCTTTTCCCATTGAAGTTTTCTTCTCGGCTGCAACAAAATGTATTTAAACGTTAATTAATCTCTCCTAGGGCGCCCTCTATTTTGAGCACGGATACATAGAAATTGTTATTTTTGTAAGTTTAATATTTCCCCTGTGACTTTCCGAGGCTCATTATTGTTTCAGAGCTGCTACTTGGCTTAGTACTGGGCTTTGTCGGAAAGTAATGAAATGTACCTCGCCCTTCGTTTCCATTGTTATCAGGTCACTCAAAAACAGCACGGATCACTCGGGAGTGGTCTGTACAGAAGTACATGTATATCAATAGACTGTACGTAACGATACATGTCAAATACTTCTTGTCCAGCCCTCTATGTCACGTGATGTCCTTGCAATCCACTAGTGTCCGGCCGAGCGATGGCAGACAGAGCGATTGGTGGTAACCGGAATGTTGACCGAGAATGCCATGCCTACTTGAATAAAATGAGGCATGTTTGTGTTCACAAGACGAATCTCTACAGTAGAGATGACGACATTCCTTTACATCACCGAACCATGAACATGTTTATTATCAGAAAATCCTACAATTTAGATAAGAATTAGTTCTGTTTGCCTTGGACGGAAAGTATGTCGTTTCAAGTTGGATTTAATTTCAGGGATAAAGGGACTGTGATTTAATCTATCATTCAACTGTGTTTGGAGATTTGTATATTTGTTGGTGTATTTCTTTGTTTATTTTATTGTGTATGATGGCCATGATATTGTGAGTCAATAAATAACTATTTAGGCATCAATTTCCCGTTTTCCCACTAATGTGCTGAGTTTTTTTTTAATTAATTGATTCTGTTTACTGCACTAAAAAACGAGGTTACCGATCGTACCAACTGTTGTCACGTTTCATTGACGTATGTCACTTTCAAGCGATGAATAAATTACATCCGGGTACTCTCTCGCTATAAATCACCATGCAAGGACAAAATGTACACCATCTTGAGACTACTATAGTAGTCTGAGCTTGAAATAACAATATCACTAACGTGTCACGTGACCCAGTGCGGCATCCCGTACAAGTATGAGCCACAATCAAAATTCATTCACTTGTTGTCTCTTTCCACGGTTTGAGTTTCAAAAAGTTAATGCTAGTCGTACAATGAAAAGTGCAAAAATAAAGATTTGAAGTTTTGTCACTTGAGCACAAATTATTTAGTATTTAACCAAATTACTAAAATATTAAATGTTCTATTATTAATATACTGTAAGTGTACTCCCGTATTCTGCTGGTGTTATTTTCTTTTATAGCATCACAGGATTTATAAATATCACTAAATGACCTTCTGGGTGGTTTTAGGAATAGATAAGATACGAAAGGAATGCTCTCAATATAAGGACCGGTTCGCTGTTCAGTTAATGAACTTGAAATCATGCGACATTTCCTTATCAAATGAATGGTAACTCGATATGAGGTCAATTGTAGAATACGCCGGTGTAAACGACTTAAAAGCTGTTGAACCGTACGCGGTTGATACTTCAATAGGCCGACTGTTCCTCAGTTATATACAGCGGGTCTGTAGAAAAACAAGTACTGTGATAATAGGTACTATGCAAAACAGTCGACAGACAAGAACCCGCCTGACCGGAGATCGAACTCAATTCAGAGCTAGATTAGATCTATTCTACGTGGAATGCCGGGGATGGGAGGGGAGGCAACACGATTCCAATAAAGGCGTAACTGCTATCTAATGGTTTTGTGTTAAACAATCGAGGTTTGTATTTATACCTCCATGCAGATAGACAGATGGCTCAAAACACTCTCCGCTCCCTGTGTGACGTCATTACGTAGAGTATGCTACAATGCTATGATGGCCTACGCCCAGTGCTTGTAAAATAGAATGCAGTCTGTACATGGTTGGTTTATTCAAGGATAGTCGGAAGTAACATTGCCACTAACTGCAGAACGTGTTTTTTTTATTAATTTATGTCTAGAGGACAACAAGTAATCAAAATACATCATGTTTTTAGTAAGTACTATTGTAGTGAAATATATTGGTTAATAAATTTCTAACCGTGTTAACTAGCCAGGACCTATTAGTAACATCTTCATCGCTATCATTTGTTCTCAACATAGCAGTCGCGATTTGCTATGACTATTGTGCGATGAAAATTACTGCAATTTAACTGGATCCAAAGGAACGACTAAATTTGAGTAATCGTAACGGTGCGTCTAGCCGTTACATACGGCTGGCTGGTTCCAATGTATCTCTACTATGACACTCTGTACCTGCGGTTATCGCATGATTGATATTTTCAGTATTCTAGCAATTCATCGGGTCATAGAGTGTGATGACATTAACACGTCACCTAGCAGCTCACTCCGAAAACAATTGATGCGTCAAAACTCTCATAAAATACACTTGCACTAGTCATGAATGTATGCACTTAGCCACACTGTGTGCTTGGCAAACTGGGCACACATGATAAAATTTAATTTTGAACAATGGTCTATCAAATTGCCATGGTAACATAGATTGGGTAATGTTTGAAAGCTGGAAAATCTATGTCGAATTAAAGGTTTCAGCTATTTTCTAGAATCTAGAATCACAAAAAAATGAAAATAAACTTCATACAGCAAAATCTACATTTCAGGGGAAAAAAATAATTCCAGCTAAAATAAAGTATTGACCAATCACAGGAAACATAGTTTGAATGGAGTTTCTCTCGTTGTTAGAACCTTGATACTCGATTGAAATTTACTATCAAGGACTTCGACCCAACACAATTGTTCGTGGTGGTGACATTAATGGTACAATGGCACTAACGAGCTGACATCACTAATTGAAGTAGAAATAGTACAGCGACCTCCACAGGACCATAACAATGGGCACCATATTACCATCTGAATTTGCAGTTGCACTGAGAAGCTGATTTAATTAATTCTTTTCAACTTGAAAACAGTTACATAGTCTTCTAGTTTTTACTCGAATACTGTAAAAGGGTTAATTATTCACTGAGTTTTAATTTTGCTTATTTCGCTGACTGTAAAATGCGCTAATTTAAAACCCAGTGAATATGTAAAATTTAGCATAGAACACATTGTCTAATTGATAAAACCGCAAATTTAAAACCCACTGAATATGCCTGAAATGCTAAATCAGTGAAATTTAAACCCGGTGAAAATTAGTCATTTTACAGTACTAGTGACGCATTGTTAATCGTTTGCCGCGTTTCTATCGCTCTACTGTATACGTATACATTCTTTGCTAATTTATCGGCATTTATTTCCGCTTTCTCTGTCTGGCGTTTGTACCATCAAAAGGTGTCAAATCAAACTGATTGTAAATAAAAAATGTGAAAATACTGTTTTCTCGTTGAATTTATATCTAAGATATATACCTCTTCAAATACATATGTAACTTTTTTACGAATATTCACAAAGACTCATATTGCTTCATGTTTATTTTAGGAGATGTAATTTGAAACTTAATTAAACGAGCGTAGATGGCAACGCTGATCTGCAGCAGTGTAGAGCCAGCTCGTCCCCAATACCCGCCAAATTGCAAAGAACTATGTATTGTGCCTGTTTACCTATACACAGCGACTACGATACCACATCATGTCCCAGTGTTTGCCGACTGATTGTAGTTATCAATAAACTAGTCTACGCGACATGTTTACTGAGCAATGTCTGCTGAAACAAAAAAAACTCTCAAAAATATATTTATTTTCATAAAAATCAAACAAGATTTTAAACGTCCGCCCGGGGTATTATAAAGCAAATTTACATGCGAATTCGTAGCAGCGCCATCTGTTTATCGTTAATACAATTGGTCAGGCTAGAAGCCAGTATGCCAGTATGTATTACGCTTTGCTGCTTTATCTATGTACCCCAAAACAGAAAGGGTACGACGAGCTTCCTGTGAACCGATCTGCTTCGCATCGATAAAATAAACAGCCAGTTATAAACGGTTACCTATGCTTACTGGAATGTGTTTTCAAGAAGCATAAACAGATGTTATTCTACACCAATATTCCACGCTAACCTTTTTATAAAACGTATGGTTTCCATGCTACCGTCCGTTTCATCATCAATATAGCGCGTAACTGATTCAGATCAGCATCGTTGCCGGGGTAACGTATCTTAAGAAGTGGCGCAAAAAGCAACTTTTAATTTCTTATTCCACCAAGAACACGGAGTCCTGGTGCGTACATACATTGTATGGATGTTATAAGCAAAGCAAGTCACCATGAAAATTGGGTCAAGCATAATATAGTACATATTGACTTACCAAAATACACCTCCTTTCCGCATTTTGGACATTTAGGCATGTTGATGGGCTAAAATGGCACGTCAAATCAGAGAAACGCTAGACTAGTCAAAATGGAACGGTTCTTGATACGTTCAGTGCAGCAATACAGAGATAGGTGTGACCAACATTCAATGTATACAGGTATTATGGCTTTATGCACACGACACGCTCATTTTATCACTCGGTCACTGCCCTTCAATCACAGCCTCCGGAACTATAACCCGCGCGCTACCATACTAAATTCTACAACGAAAAATCGTTGACGATGAGTTATACACATATATATAAATAATACACGTACAAATATATAAATAATATGTGTACAAATATGCTAATACTCCGGGATAACG
Source organism: Saccoglossus kowalevskii (assembly GCF_978046115.1). Classification (NCBI taxonomy): domain Eukaryota; kingdom Metazoa; phylum Hemichordata; class Enteropneusta; family Harrimaniidae; genus Saccoglossus; species Saccoglossus kowalevskii. Next base: position 21,702,657 of record NC_140659.1, read on the forward strand.
TCATCATTCTCCTGTAATTATAAATTTATTTTATTTGATTGGCGGGAAAAGAGACGACACCATCTCACAAAAGCGATTGAAAGCCCTGTTCTTGTCAGCCTGGCATTAGTGCATATATTTAAATGAAGACGCTCCCGCCAAACAATGGTAGCGTTGAATGTGTTTACATTTAGCCGAGAATTAATGGGTGGGGTGGTGACCTGAATCGGTGATCTGAAGAAGTATACTGCCCAGGACACTCACTCAAATATACAAACAACTCAGAGTTCACTGTAATGTTATTTACACACACAAACGTATATGTTGATTTCAATTACGATTTACTGCATCTGAATGTACTTGCATGTATGGAACTACAAAATAGAAGCTGTTGGTATAATGGGAGTGAAGGAGTATCTTCCAATCGACTGCATGGTGACTTAAATCACAGTCCCTCCTGTGCTTAAATCCTCGGCTGAAGCACAGTTTGTGGAGGGACTGTGGCTGAAGTCATATTATCACGGAATCACAACCCATGCACAACACAACAACAACAACATTATCGTCATCAATTTTGACCCGTTGTTCTACGAGTATTTATTTATTTATTTTCAATTACTGGTACGCACTAACAATGATGCAAGAACGCATGTGCATTGCCGTGGTTTTTTATCTTATTTACATTTTTTTCTATCTATGTAATTATTTTGCGATACAGAATATCCGTTTTTTACCGTACTGTCGCAAGCAATGTGTTATCGGCACAAAGAATTATCACAAACCGTTGACCTTGATATTTAAAGATTGGGAGTATTAATGGCTTTCGAGTTGTTTTCGTTACTAAATTTGGTTATGAGTCTGGTATTGATAACACGCAAGGCTGTAAATAAGTCCAACTCAAACGGAGCGTTAGCGTTCAGTGTATAATTATAACAGTGACAATGCTACATAATGCAGGAAATCAAATATGGCAAGATGAAATAGACTAGCCCATAACAGAGAATATAAAAATTAGCATGAAGAGAGTAATACAATGATATTTTTTATGAAAATATATAACATGTATATAAATATAACATGTTGTATTTAATCAGACGAGGAAATAGTCAGTCTTACGTCGGAAATTAAAAACTATACATATCTGGAAAAGGAACGGAAACTAACTGTGGGTTGTCCCGGCATAAACATAGCCTCCAATTGAGAGATCGCTCATGTGGTATGAAAGGTGGATGCCCGGGGTTTGATGTAATTGTTCGCCTGAACGCCCGAGAAGCACGCAATCTTACGTATCTTGTATCGCTGATATACCCAGAACAACTAGCTGATTTTCGATGTTCACGTGCATTCTTGACAGATCAGGGTTCTTGTCTGCGTTCTTGTCTCAAGGCCATTCAATTCAATAAATGCACTATTTGACCTCTGGTAGAGCACTGAACAGCCAACTTGACCCATCAACTTGATACACACACCAAAAAGAAATGCGATTTTTAATGAATTTGTTTTATTTACACATAGCGCAATATTTAATTCTATTTTACTGATTCTAGCACTGCAGTGGCATTTAATATAGTACTAGGATATGATTACAGATGGGATGTGGTTTGCTCCGAGGTGACCACTGAACTTACGGTGTTGGGTTACATTAATTATTTTGCACCATATGTGAAATAAACATGGGTTGCAATTATGCAACGTGAAACAGTGTGTTAATTGTTTTTTGATGGAATACTAAACGAAATAATTAGAGAATAATTACGTGCGTCAGCGCGAAGCAGGTAGGTAGTTCATGGGTTCATGTGCATGTCTTTATGTTAGTGATAGAACTAGAAAGGAAAAATAGCTAGCATCTTCAAACTATAAGTTTGTACACATGTTTTTTTTTTTTTTATGATCCGCAAGTCCTGTTATTATTCTAAAGCCATGGAGGGAAGGCCATGGTCACAGTTGTGTTATTGTATTTTTGCAATATATTATAACAGGTGGGGGGGGGGCAGAAATGTCGCTGCCATTGAGGGCATTGTACAGAAACCTGCCTACGGAACAATATACTAGTAGACAGAAAAGATGAATAGAAGATGGTCTCGCAATTTTGTTGGTTGGCACGCTAACAAGAATATTTGGGTCATGGTCTGGAGACATAAATAAGATTTCACGTGTAGTCAACAGAAACGTCACATTGCAACTAAGCATCACGTGATTGAAAATGTATACCACATGGGTAATATATCGTACAAGTAATATCTTCGTGTTATAATAGCTGAAAACAATATCTTCGTGCATTTCATTTTTAATCTATTTACTGTGCAAAATGTGTGAGAGATAGATTCATCTTGTAACGACACTGCGTAATAGTATATGTATATGATAGCAACCTTGAAATGCCGCCCTCATACGAAATTAATACATTGCAGTCATTTCGTTTGAATTATAAAGTCATGTTTCACAGATTAAACCCGTATCATTGAATACGTCTACCAAAACTTTCGGCCAATGGGAATACATGTGTCCCACATTAACACAAATAGCCCATGTTATGATGGGGAAAATCATCGACGTTATGGTTTATTAAAGGGCGGTGTTCGTCGCTCAGTGCGTGTTCGAATTTCATTTGTCAGTGAACAAACGTAATGTATTTTACAGGCGTTGTTTACGAGTTCCATATCGAACAGGACGCGGCGCAACGACCGCCGCCCTACTCAGATTTTTCAGGAATCAAGAAGTAATTTTATGTCACGTCTTTGCTGCATGACTGCTAGTAAATACTGGAAGGTCATTAGCACATTTATTATTGAATGATAAATGAATTGTACGGGTTAACAATATATTGGTAAATATCGTTATTTAATTCAACTTTCACCCAGAAAATGTAAGGGTTAGTTTGAACCTGTGTTGGAAAGCGAGTTATAATTGAATATTGGTGTATTTTAATTTACTGTGGAATACTTTTAAACTGTTCAAATTTCGCTTGTAATATCATGCAATTCACTGAAAGAGAAATCCAATTATCATATCCAAAAAAAACAGTCATCGAAGAATGCAATTTTTTTCTTCTTCTTCTTCAATTCTAATCCGTGTATGAGGATCGGAGCTAAATTACAATTAGGCTTAGGCACATATCTTATATTTTAGTGAATTGTGGGATAGTTCGTTCAGATTGCACACTAAGGGAGCGTTTTGTGGTTGGTGGAGTTGTGTTCGATTAAGACTCGATTCGGCCTTACCAATCCAACAATGCACTGTAATTTGCAACTGCGTTATGGTCAACTGTACAGCACATATCGTGTTACCCAGAATTATCAACTTTTTAATCTCTGGGATAAATGCGAAAACAACTATACTCGTAAACGGAATTATTGAATAGCGCCACCTATTGTGAAATCAGAATCAACGCGTGAGGGCGGTAGGTGATTTACAAATACTATCTTCCTCCGATTCAAGTGAAGTGAATTTCCACAAACGCAATGATTTTGTGAATATAAAAATAAGGGTAGTCTATCTTCAAATTAAGCTATAGCATAAAAATGTTGTACATTGAATAATATTATTTATGACACTCGGCACTTGGGCCAAAATTGTCTCAAATTCACTGAGTATCTTAAGTTTGAATGTTTACGTTTCCTTAAAAAAAAGCAATTTGAATAATTTGAGCATGTGCAAATAATTGTATATTAATTAAAGCATGCACAATCCAGCATATAAGTTAATATTTCTTTATATTTTCTGTAGTTTTGTTTTTGTGAATGTGATCATATCATTCAGTTTCCTGAATTTGTTTGTATACACTTGCAATAAACATTTTGTGACTGAAAGTCGGCTCTTATATCGCTTTATAAATATCTATATTGTTTGTCTAGTTCTGTTTTTTTGTATTGCATCTTATTAATTTTGTTATGTATCTTTCAATTATGTTGCTGCAATAATAAATTCACTATTATTATTATTCATTGAGCAGCCAAGTAAAATATGTGATTTAATAGCATTGTAAAAAATTATTTGATTCTGAAAGACAATCTAATTATTTGTGGCGATAATAATAAAATGAGTCAGAAGTCCAGTGAACAGTAAGATGGCATAGTAGTGATGTTAAAATAAATGAAATAAATTTAGTTAAAATGTTGGGATCGTCATCTGCATACATGCGATAACGATAAACATAAAAACACAAAGGTTCATGGGTGGATGCTTGTTTGTAAACAGTAAAATTCTACAGCTATCTGCTGCATGTGCAGGAGACGATGACTCCCTCTCTTTAATATATAGGAAGCTTTCATGAATACTAAACATGAAATATGGTGATGCAACTTGTTTGGTGGGGATTCAAGATGGCTTTTCCCCATCGACTAATGGTAATTTTATGTTTATTATTATGATTTGTATACCATCTGACCTAGACAGAGTCCATGATTACAATATCATACGTAGAATAAATTCATCCAATAAGACACTGATGCACAATAATTGTAATGATAGTCAAATTATAGTGACTGTACAGTTATTTTATTGGTGTAAAATAGGTAAGTACTTATTATTTGAAGATTCAGAAATATACAGAGATGATTACATAGAATATAAATCTATATTTTTCTGCCACTCGTTGACCAAATAAGGTCATAGCAGCTCCTTATATGGTTAAAGACACCATATATACATATATATTGTATACATGATCAAACAGAATGTAAATCTACATATTTCTGCCACTCATTCACCGAATAAGGTCATAGCAGCTCCTTATATGGTTGAGGTCCCGAATATACATAGATGATTACACACAATGTAAATCTACATATTTCTGCCACTCATTGACCAAATAAGGTCATAGCAGCTCCTTATATGGTTGAAGACCCCATATATACATAGATGATTACACAGAATGTAAATTTTCATTTTTCCTCCACTCGTTGACCAAATAAGGTCATAGCAGCTCCTTATATGGCTGAAGACACCATATATATTGTATAATTACAATAGGGTGCAGTTTTTGACAGCAAAGAATGATGACTGCTAATTTGCATAATAAACCATCCCACATTTGCTCCATTATTAATGCATATCCAATACAAGAAGCAAAAATCACATTGGCTGTATACAAAACCATCAAAATATTACTTATTTTGATCACAGAAAAAATTCTGTAATTTAAATTCTGGTGAGTGCATGTGCTACTAATACGGTACAGCATCATAACAATTTTATGTTTAAATATTTTGCCGAAACTCAAGTACTACTATTTAGAATCACATCAAAACCAATATTTTTTTACTCAGATGCACCTCTATAATGAGCTTCTAATGGAAGAAATTCAATATCTTGTCTTAGCTAAAATTTTTGACAAAGAGAATTGAAAAATGATGAAGTAGTCTGATATACATATTTAACATTCATATACATATATAATCGAACTCCTAGAAGAGAAAAATCTTAAGTTTTAAAAAACATTTACAATTCTGTTGCTCAGTAAATAGTCATTTTGAATATGGGAACAAATCAGCCATGTAGAGCACCCTCTTGAGTTCACAACAAATACTGCATGCATGTGAAATAAAGCTAGGATTGTATTCAGATCATGTGCAGCATGTACGAGTATATAATGCTAAGATTACAAATCAGTTACATGTTTATTTGAAGGGTGGTGTTCATCATGCAGCACATGTTTGAATTTTGTATAAACGAACATTTTATTTTACAGGCGTTGCATCCTCGGGGGCGGAGCTACGTCACAAGACGTTCCACATTGCTAAGACGCGCACCACTGTACTACGTATTTCTACGGGCTCTGTGCGCGCTCTGCTGAGGAACGCCAAGCGAAGAGCCGGTGAAAATTCGAGAAAACAACAGGAACTAAACTTTGAAGTAATCCTGAACAATCAAATTTTATATGCGTTACACTGTTCAGGGGAGTCTCAACAACTATCCCAAATTACGGTTTTCAGCCTTTGTTTTCACCATGATGGTTGCCATGCGGTGAAAATGCCTGGGTGTCCGCCCCGGAGAATATGTCACTCTGGGTCCCATTTCAAACATGACACAGCGATGCGAACCACCACCCTTCAATACACATGCAAGTACTGCATTTATTACTATAGGAGCAAAAAATAGATGATTTCAGAATTCTTGCTTATTGTTGCTTGTTGCTTGTTTTTAAGTTTTTTATAATTCAAAATGCATTCCAGAATGAAATGCACACTGCCATCTTCTATTTCCCAAAAGTTGATTCTTCAATTGTTCTGCTTTACTGATATACCCAAAATGACTGAATTTCAATTTCTACTTTGACAGAAATATGAAAATTACTAGACTACTAGTAAGGACACATATTAGAATTAAAAAAAAAAATTACAATTCATATTAAAGCCTAAAATGAATTAAATCACCATCACATTGCTCTTTGAATAACAACAAATGATGTAATTATTTACATTCAACACAAGGTCAAACAAATTGCAGTTAAATGAAAAAATAACATTTTATGAAATATACTGTCATAATACTGTCAGTGAAAATATTAAATAGTGTCTGTCGGTGGTAGATTTTTTTTTCTAATTGATATGCATGTATGAACAAAGATTAGAAGCTTAAAAGTATTACTGATTTTGATAAAATTATAGTTCAATTCCCTTTAAAGACAATCCTTGAACTATCACAAAACCTTAAAAAAATTCTTGTTCTTAACTTTTCTTAATATTATTGTAATGTATTCTGTGTATTAAGAATATTCAAAAATATGCAAAAACAAAAATATAGTCACATTTCCATGACAATCACATTTCACAATCCTGACAACACCCAGAACCAAATATAGGGCAGCCATATTGGATTAAACATGGTGAAATTTGTAAAGCTATAACTCAATGTCTAAAGCTATAATTTCTTAAATTACAAATCATGAAACTGGAAAATTTGTGAACCTTACAGCCAATATGACATTATAATCTAAATAATAATAATAATGTACGTACAATGACCTCATTTGCAAATGGCTGCAAAAATCGTTTTGAGAGGAATTTAAACACACAAACCTTTCCTTATCACTCCCAAAAAAGTGTTCCATTCTCTGTTGCCACCATGACCACTGTTACAAATATTATGGCTGCATCAGTCAGCAGAAAAGTAAACAATAATGACGATGGAGAATGTAATGTAACTATTTGGGGGGCAAAAATAAGTTGTGTAACTCTCTCATTCTCAACGAGGTCTAGGATTATTGATGTATAGAAGAGAAATGTTGTCATAGTTATTTTGTTTGTCATTCTGCAATATTTTTTGTGGATGTAAAAAAAAAACAAAAAAAACACAAGCTAACTATGCAAGAAATTTAAAAAAATTAATGAATTAAAAAACAAATTAAATATCAAAGAGTTATTTTGTTACCTCTATTTTGGAGATATTTAAAATTACATATCTTGCCAACTAAAATTAAAAGCAAAAAACTTTATTGAAGAATGTAGAAGTTTTTCATTAGGAAAATAAAAAAAAAATATTGATACTGATTAATTAAAGCATATCAATCTATACATATTATTGTGACCCTTGTTACATTCTATCTATGAACAGTGACCCCAGTGACCAAAAATACAAACTTCCTTATGTGATTATTACCAAACTATATTCTACAACAATAATAATAAATACATATATTTTCAAATTGGTATTATGATTAAATTATGATTGTAAAAATATTAAGACGAAAAATATTCAAAATTACCACCTGCATTTAGAAGGCTTAAAAAATATTAATTTAATATTTCCACAAATAGAATACATCCTTAAATTTTGATAAATGCCATAGGTCATCATGTCACTCTTTTTAACCCAATGCAATCTTTTTTCCCGCCAAATTTTTAGTGCAGCATTTTCAGAATTTTAGACATTTTCTATAATTTTTGTTAATTTCTGACATAAACATAATTTCTCACTACTCTGCATTCAACAATGTTTGAAAAATATGTCTAATTATTTAGGCTAATTTTGTGAGAGATGAAAAAAGTGACTGGCTTTTAACATTTTAACCTTTTTATCGCCAAAGTCAACTTTTGTCACTATTAAAATTTCAAGCCTGAATAATTTTTTCATAAATTTTCCCAAATTTTGATAATTTTGATTAAGACTAGTAGCCAATTAGAAATTATGTCTATTTAGTCTAAAATTATTTTAAAAAATATAGAAAAATACCAAAAAAACAAGCAAAATGTACCAAAATGTTGCCAAGAAAAATGATGGCGCTCAAAGCATTAATCAGTTACACAACACTGTCATAATAAAGTATCATTTTTTAAAACTTCTGAAGGAAAAAAAAGTGTTTGTTTGCTTTTTCACAACAAACATAAAATAAAGCAATTAAAAAGTCAGATTTAAGTTAAAATATGTTTTTTATAACATAAAACAATTTTTAAAAGACACAATTGAATAATAAACATTTTGATTGTTTACTTTGGCAGAAAGAAGACAAATTAATCCAATAGTATGAAATTGGTGACTGTGTCAGATTTCTCTGTGATTTGATTAATTTTTATATCTTTTCAGTTCTAATTATGCAATTATTTTTCATTACTAGGAATTTCAGTGTTAATGGTGTTTTTGTAGAAAATTCTGCACAAATTATCTCTCCTGAATTTAAAGCGATTAATAGTGACCAACATTATGCAGAAAATAGAAATATGTCATTACTAGAAGGGGGATAGCTAATAACCTTTAGAATTAAATATTCATGACGATGTCTGATATTTGCAGTAAAAGAATGTAAAATACAATCTATCTGGTTCAAAGTAATCAATCATATTCCTGATGACTTAATAGCAGACAGAGTCAAAACACACAGCTATTTGTCTACTCCAAAACTAGTGTAGCTATTTGCAACACCGCCAGCTCGCACTCCTGCAAAATAAAAAATATTGTAATTAATTATTAGAAATATTACATGTATTTGTGTGATTACCATATTTGTTATACGAGAAGTGCATGCCTTTATTTAAATGAACTGTTAAAAAAATTAGCATACATTGATGGCAGAAGTTTGTTTTACATATGCAACATTAGTGTTGATATACATTGATTTTCCTACAATCCAATGTGCTCTTCTAATGAAATCGCAAGTATGAGTTTTGACCTGGGCTTCACTAATTACCACTGGTGACACCTTCCAATCACCAAAAAATTATCTAATTAAAGCTAGTAACCTTTCAGTTTGTATTTGTTGGTCTGCACAACAGTCAAAGTTGCCATCTTTGTTCATATGAGACACATATTTTGTGCACAACAAACACAGTCCTTTAAACTTCAATGGATGCTGTTTGCAATGCGTTCTAATCACTAAAACCTAGTTGTATTCATCAATCTGGACAACACTTAAAGTTGCCATATTTGTTCATATGGAACTCGTATCTTGTGCATGCGTGGCTGATGACGATCGCTTTTTAAACAAACATAATGTTCATATGTTACCTTTTGGTCCATAGAGGGCAGTGTAACAAGGACGTGTACAGTATGGCTGCCCATCATGCTGAGAAATAAAATTAAGAAATAATTAAGATTAGGGAATTGACAGTTTATTGACATTGGATAATAATAATAATTTTGGTCCAAGTCTGTTTTGACACTATTGCTTATGTTAAAATTTTTCTTCTTCCACTGTTTCTTCCACTAACTTTCAGAATTGTGATTGGTAGATTGGTTTGGCAGCCATCTTGAATTGAATTTAAATAAAAGTAGGCATTTTAAACCCTTTCTGAGGGTCTAGGCATTTGTAGTAGCATTATTGATATATGGGCTACCTATTTCCCAAATAAAAATGTTAGTGGTCACATGACTTTTTTCGCCATATTTTCCTCCAGAAAAATGGCAATAATCACTTAAAAATCTTCTTTTTCAGAACCATTGAACACATTGATCCTAAATTTGTTTTTTCGAATATATGTATAATACTCATTACAGTTTTCGAAGCTGTTTTTGATCAGTGAGGTGGTTTGCCTGCCATCTTTGACAGGAGTAGTTTTTACAGACGCCACATTTATCTGATTATTTTGAAATTTCCATACTCCTTCAGACAGCAAAAAAATAATTCAGACCAGTCACGTAATTATGCTGCAATATCTTGGATTTTTGCGAAAAATGGCAAGTTTGGGGCATTTGTTTTTTAGGAGTGCTTCAACAGATCAACTGGATATTTGGCATGTACCATATATGGCCATAGTTTCTTACGAGAAAAATAAAATAATTTTGATTGAATGAATGAATGAATGAATGAATGAATGAATGAATGAATGAAGTTTATTTCACTATAAACATATATACATACAATAATATACAAATAAATGTGATATATAAACAGATGAGTAAATAAAATTAAGTAAATAAGTCTATAATTTGAATTTTAGATATATATATTTTTTTAGATATTTTTATAAATTGTTTATAGTGAGGATCATGGAAATAGTTCCCTGGAACTAGTCTAGTCCATGACCCTAATAAAGAATGAACAAAATAAACAATAAATAATAATATTAATAAGTCATATACAGGTACATAGTTGTACATTTGAATAATTGAATAGATTCAAAATCTTAAATTAACAGAAGAGATGAAAGAAAATAAACTGATTGAAGCATTTTTGTCAATTACTTGGAGAACAACGTAATCATACAAAGTTAGAATAGTAACAATAAACATATATATATATATATATATATATATATATATACAAAAAACAAAACAAAACATATGAAATGAAATTATAGTAGACATTTCGTCGTTTCACTGACTTAGGAGAGCATTTTTTAATTTGGATTTAAATGTGTGTCTGTTCATTTCATTTTTGATTGTGCTAGGAAGGGAATTCCAATGGCGTGTTGCAGTAAATTTAATTGTTTTTTGGCATAAAGTTAGATTCATTTTGGGGATATAAAAACTATCAGCCATTGCTCGACGTGTTGCATAATTGTGGGGTATTGGGTCCAGATAATGATTTATTGTATGTGCAAAACGACATGTTTTTAGATCAAAAACAAATAGACATGTTTGAAGTTTACATAACTTGTAAACATCTAATATTCCAAATTTTTTAAACAAGGGGGCAGTGTGAGCATGCATGTCGGAGAATGTGATGAGACGTACGACTTTTTTCTGGAGGCGCAAGATTGGTTCAAGGAAAGACGAGTATGTGTTTCCCCAAATCTCTAAACAGTAAGAAATATGGGGAAGTATTAAAGAATTATACAGAAGAAGAAGAATTGATCTTGGGACATAATGCCGAATCTGTGAGATAATACCCACTTTCCTGGAGATTAATTTAGTTAGAAAATCTATATGAGGTTTCCACGTTAAATTACAGTCAATTGTCACGCCTAAATACTTTGTGGAACGAACGCCCTCTATTGGTGACCCATTAATGATCAAACTGCCCTCTGTAGTAACTGTTCTTTGTGGTGACTTTATAATCATGTAGTTTGTTTTTTGTGTGTTAATTGTTAGTTGGTTAGCATTACACCATTCACAGACTTTCTGGAATTCGTCATTAATGTCAGAGAAATAGATTGTGTTGTCTTTGACAGATTTAAACAGAGTTGTGTTGTCTGCAAAAAGACAAAAATCGAAAACATCGCTGGAATTTGTAATATCATTGATATAAACTAGAAATAAAATAGGGCCTAAAATCGATCCTTGTGGAACACCACACTTTATTTCTTTGAAAGAAGATAGTGTGTTATCAATATTGACTGATTGTTGTCGGTTGGAAAGGTAGTTTTCAAATCATTGTAACGGAAGACCTCTGATACCATAATGTTCAAGTTTGTGGAGTAAGATTTTGTGATTAATTGTATCAAATGCTTTTTTCAGGTCGATAAAAATTCCGAAAGTAATGCAGCCAGTGTCCATGTTATCTGCGATGTTGGTGACCAGGTCAGCTAGGGCGAGTTTAGTGTTATGTTTTTTGCGAAAACCAAATTGCGTGTTTGAAAGTATGTGATTTTTTTCAAGGAAACTTATAAATTGTTTATTCACAATAGATTCAAATATTTTGCTAAGGATTGGTAGGATTGAAATAGGGCGATAGTTACTGGCCTCTGTTGGGGTACCTTTTTTGTAAATGGGTGTAATCTTAGCAATTTTTAAGTCATCAGGAAAAACACCTTGGCTTAACGAACAATTGATAATGTGAGCAATGGGTCGGGCAATAATTTTAGCTGAATGAATTAATGTTTTAGGGTGTATTTCGTCATGTCCTGCTGATTTATTGGGATTAAGGGATTTGATTTGATTGAAAACTTCGGACTCACTTACTGGGTGGAAAAATAACGAGTTAATTTGACTCCCGGTGAGATATTGTCGAAAGTCACACGTGTTCGTTACACTAGCGGCAAGGCTCGGGCCAATATTTGTGAAATATTTATTAAATTCTTCACCGATATCAGAACTTTTCGTTAAGAGTTTGTCGTTGGATGAATTTAATTCATGGGGGACTGACTTTGTTTTTGTTTTATTTAGAACCTCATTTATAACCTGCCATGTTTTATTTGTGTTCCCGCGGGTAACAACAAATTTATTTGAGTAATAAGACTTTTTAGCCGACTTTAGCAACTTAGTCAAGACGTTTCTATATTGTTTATATTCGTGTGCATTTTGGAGATCTTTAGGGTTATTTTTCATTTTAATAAATAATTTGTGTTTTGTGCTGATTGACTTCAATAGTCCTCTAGTTAGCCAAGGTTTTTTAGAGAATTTTTTTTTCCGAACTTTTTTCTGTTTAAGATGCTTCATAGAAACATTATTAAATTTGACATAAAATTCGGCATAGGCAGTATTCGGATCAGAGCATTCATAAACAGATCGCCATAAAGTAGTGCTTAAATCGGCAACGAAGGCTTCTGAATTTAAGTTTTGGAAGTCGTATTTGTAAATATCGTTTTTTTGTCTGAAAACATATTTAAAATATTTTAAGGATACCAAAAATTGGATAATGATCACTAATGTCCGTTAGGATCGTGCCACTTTCAATAAAGTGATCAGTGATATTTGTTACTAAATGGTCTATTGTTGTGCTGGATTGTTGAAAAACGCGAGTAGCAGTGTCGATTATCTGGGAGGAATTATAAGCATTGAGTAGGGTGAGATAGTTAGAAACAGGTGTGGTATTATGTGCCGTGTCAATGTTGACGTCACCGAGGATGATACACTTTTTACCACTAGCTGACAACTGGGATAGGCATGCTTCTAAACTGCCATGATTAGTCACATGGTTTGGCTGCCATCTTGGATTTTTCATCAAAAACTGCCACAATTCAAGGCATTTATTTGTTTAACTGATCAACTTGATATTTTGTAAGTAGCATGTATGGCTCAAGCTTATTATGAGAAAAATCACAGGCACATGGTTTAGTTTATACCATCTTGGATTTTGTGCAACAATTTGCGGACATTTGTGTCTCACGAATGCTTTATGCGATTAACTTGCTATTTCGCATGTACATGTATGACAAAACAGCTAATAAAACAGATAATTCAATCTTCAAACTTGAACTTGACCAAGCTGCTCTGCATCTTTTATTTGAGTATGTATGATTTCTGTGACAGATTAAACGCAAAATTTAATGTCAACCTACTGTAGAATACTTTATTTTCGCCTGAAATTTATTTTCGCTATTTTTGCTGAAGGGATGATTCCGTGAAAATAAAATCCAGCGAATATACTTTTTTCGTATATTTCACATTAAAGTAATCAAAATTCAGTGAAAATAAATTCCATACAAAACGCCCAAAAAGTCTTTTCAGCGAAAATTAATTCCAGCGAAAATAAAGTATTTCACAGTAATTCTTAGCTTAAGACTAGCTTAAAAATATTGGTAGGTTATTGGGATAACTTGCTGCTTGTGACTAAAATAACCACAAGAAATATGATTTGTAGAGAATAGGCTGACGTAGGCAACATTCCTTAATTATTTGGAATGCAATTTCTACTCATGAAGAAATCCAATAAGCATTCACATTATAAATTCACATATCTATTTCAATAATTATGAAAATGTTGTAAATATGTAAACCCAAGTGGCATATGCATTATAGATACTTAAGTTCAGACAAAACCATTAATTACTCAGACACCAATGTTATTGGAATTCAGTGCTCGTCTTTAGAACAAGAATTAAAATTAAATACAGGTAATATGATGCAATCAAAGCAGTCGACTCCCAAACTGTCATCCATGAATTTCAGCTTTGTGTAATTTACTTCATTATTATTACTTTATATTATTTTTCATCAATTTTTTTCAGTGAAAATCAAATCAAAGAGAAACAAGTCATGACATGAGTCCCCTTTCATTTTCAATGTAAATCTTTACACCAATTGGCCATGTTTATTCTGATTTAAGAAAAAAAAAATATTCAGAATTCTAAATGACATTTTTCATGACAGTCATGTGTAGCCCTCATAAGACCAGACTTTTATTATCCATTGTTTCGCGAACCCGCCGAATGAACAGGAGCTGAAAATGAAATAAAAATAAAATTTTATTTCAGCGTAATTTCTCGCGCCCACCGACTTGTAAATGCAAAAAATTGCTAAAAAAAACTTTCGCCCGCCGCATAATAAACCCAAGTTGCATTTTCGTGGGAGTATCATGATCAAAGTCTTGCGCAGATGAGAAACAAGGTTATACATGGAATACAATTTTATTTCATTTCTTCTCTATGATCAATGATCTCATTTACAATTTTTTGAGAATCATACAAATCTAATGGAAAAAAATAATTAATTTTATTTTTTTTCTGCCCTCCACAAGAAATTTGCCTTATAAAAACTCATGAAACATGGAATAAAAAAAAGTCTGGCCTAACACAACATCAGTTTTTTCCATGTCACTGAGCACAATTTTGAGATAAAATTTAATGTTTCTGCAATAAGAACCAATTGTAAAGACATTTTTGAACAATTTTTGAGGTCATTTTGAGGTCAAAACTTACACCTACCTCTGAATGACTTCCTGGTGTTAAAGTTTTCCCACATTTCTCACACTTAAGACAAAACTGATGCCAGTCTTTTCCTAGAGAAGTCTTCCTTTCAGCTGCAAGGCAAGCCATAGAAATTATTCAGAAATACATTATAAAATTATTTTAATTAATACAATTCAAGTGCCATTGCATTGTCCTGAACCATCGATCTACCAATTACTTCAGACAAATTTAATTTTGATAGAGACAACATTTTATGCAAATAAAATGAAAATCGTATAATTTTGCAACAGTGGCAATTCCTCCTGAAAGTCGCAGCGACTTTCATATAATATTTTGTTTTGACAAACGCCATTAATCATGAAATCAAGAAATTCTAAAAATGATTTATAACATGTAATATACATGTAATATATGGACAGTAGGTGTTAAGTTGTCTATTTAACAGTTACGTTAAATACTCTATGTAATGAAACATTAGACTTTGTACTCAAAATCTGCCATCAAAACACAATAGAATTTTTGGGAGCCATCAAACTATCAGAGACTTAGCCGAAAACGCGACTTACGGAGGCAAGACTTAGCCGAAAACGTGACTTACCGAGGCAAGACTTAGCCGAAAACGCGACTTACCGAGGCAAGACTTAGCCGAAAACGCGACTTACCGAGGCAGGACTTAGCCGAAAACGAGTCTTACCGAGGTGCGACTTAGCGAGGGGTCACTGTATTTGCTACCAAGGATTGATTATTTTTGTTTGGAATTAATCATTAACATTTTCCTCGTTTCTCTGTTCTGTCGAAAAAAGTTACCTGTGCCCTTTTCACGTAACTGTCTCATTACGGTAAACTAAAATATTACATTTAGAACAAGCATCGAAAACACGTAACAAGAGTCCCAGTTAAGTTGCTTTGACGATTGAGTGTTATGCAACTATTAGATTTGAAAAACCACCATTTCAACTACTCATGTGTGATCAGTGTTTTGGCGAGCAGTCAATGTTTTCAATGAGCGAGCTAGCAAAAAAAATAACGATTAAAATGCTGTCGGTTTCCGGTCGGACAAGACGGCACAGTCGGAAATCAAGCAATAAGCTGTGGGTGTAAAAGCAGAAGGCTGGGCGAAATGAGTACCGTAATTACATAAATTTTGTAGTATTGATATGCAAATCGGATCTTTCATCAAGTGTCAATTAGGATTACTTTCATGCGAGTGTTGTGCTTGTGTTGGTGGTGTTTATAAACAATCACACGTGGCAATATTTTGAAATAGAAAAAACGTCGAAATATGCCTTTTAAAATGGAGTTTTTGTTTAGAATAAAAGCACAGTCACAGATACTGTCATAACCATCAATAATTTAAAATAAAAAAAAATATTGAAAAAAAACACATTAAACGTATGCTAACCCCTTACGGGTGTGTAATTGTAATATCTATGTACAGTGATATTTAGCAATAAAGATCCCACTCTGCGTGGATACAATCAAACAAATCTTTAATTAATGGCTCTACTTAGGACATTCAGATGAACAGAAATAAATGCAAATATCGCTGTAATTCAAAGATGCGAAACACACATAATAATATATAAACATTTGGGCTTCAGAACAAACCTGAAAAGAACAATTAAGTCATTGTTAATGACAAAGTCCCTGTTCAAAATTTTGTGATCTGACATATTAATTTGATGCTGATGAAGTCATTGAGATTAGATTGAAACCATTAATAGGAGATGGATTTGTTAAAAATTATGATTTAGTATTTTTACACGAGAATTGGACATTGGGCAGTCATATTGAATCAAATTACAAAAATAATGTTCATGTTGATGTATCAATTGGTATATGTCTTTGCACAAAATTTAAACAGAAATGTTCATTGCATTCATGGGAAAGTAGGCATGGGTATGTATGATCATCATACCAACTTTTATTCAAATCGGCCCAGTCATCTCTGAGAAACTGCTGCGGAAACGTTTATGTATCAGGAATAGCAAATTTTATATCCAAAATGGCCGCCAGTCGGCCATTTTTCTCCGATCATAAAGTAACTTGACGCGCATATGTCAGACATTGTGTATTGTATTCATGTAAACTTTGAATGAAATCTGTCAATGGGTGTCCGAGATATAACTCCGGACGTACGGATGGATGGATGGACGGAACGAACTCAAATTAATAGTCCCCGTTTTCGGACTTTCCTCACATATCACTTTGCAATCTATTCGCAAAATATGAAAAATTCTAAAGATTTTCAAAATTGCTAAAATTTCTAAACATATAAAATGTATTCTTTTAATGTTTTCCAATAAGCAATACTTTGCATAGTGGACGGAAGCAGAATTGATATTGGAATTGATATTACCCATGAGCATTTGGTGTTTTCCCTGGATTTGAGCAATTATATATCAAAAATATACCCACAAAAATGGAATTAAGATGGATTGGAATGAATCTGACCAGGGCATTTGCATTTGCAGAGTCAGAGAAGAAAGTGAAATTTTTAAAACATTTGATTGGGACTTTTCATAGTGACTTTTATACTGGAAATCCCTCAAATCAAATCATGGAGAAAATTAAACTGTAAATGAATTAAGTTTAAGCGAAAATTGAAGTTTATATATCATAAAACAAAAATGGGGTCACCAAACAATTTTTCAAGATACAAGATGTAATGGAAAATGGTCAAAACTATGGGGAATTTTTTTTTCATACATGTATCTCAAAATGTTTCTTGGGGAAATGTGATTAAAAAAGTTGTATATTATTATTAATATGAATCCTAATATTTCAAAAAAAATATGTATAATTTATTTAATGCAGTAATATTTTTCATTATTATACATCTATCACCGTAACGCCATAAGTTACAGCTAGCCGTAATTTTGCGGTATTTTACGGGGTATTTTCATACTACCATATTAGGAAATGTGAATTCCAAATATGGAATGATTATGCGCGTAACCTTCCTCTAATAATAAAAACAAACATGGCTGCCACCAGGGTTTGACCGGACTCCATACAAGGAAGTTCGCTGATTCTGTTCTAAACTTTTTGGATTTCGGCATTCCTATAATGTATCTTTGGAAGGAAAAGATGTATAATAATAAGGTTATAACAAAGATACCTCAAAGTATGCACTCAGACAGTACGCTGTCGCATCAATCTCCGCTGCGCGTCGGTCGATACTGTCGCTGTACTTTCTCCGTGCATACTTTGAGGTATATTCGTAATAACCTCATATGATACAATGGGAGATAGCACAAAAATTTAATTTGGCTCAAACTGTCTGAACCTTTTCACTAACAGTTCCCTCTTTCATCACAAAATTACAAAATAGTCCTGTTCATAGTCTGCATTTTTCTTCAGAAGATTAGAACAAAAATAGCCAAATATTTTGAGTAAAAACTGAAAAATTACTCAAATTTCCTCTTAGGAATTCATTTCCAGAAATATTAAAGAATATAAGGAAAAAGTGTCAAAAAATTCGGGCGAGAAAGTCTGGTGGTGAAAAGGACGAGGCGATGAAAAGAGATGTACAAATTATGTGTACTACTACTGAGGCTATTTTTCATAAGGTCATTTGATTATTTTCATACACTAAAAAAAATCAAATTCAGTGCTCATTATAAACACTTTACGGTGGTAAAAAATACTATGAAACAGCTGTTGAAGAATTATTAAGTTGTAGACACAAACACTCACCGACCTAGATCAATGAATGATAAAAAATGACAATTGTATTGAAGTATGAATATGGGTGTGATTCATAAAAAAAAAATATCAATATCATTTTATTAGTGTAAACTAATACACATGCTATAAGTAGTGGGATAATAATATATTGACATAAATAGCGTGAATAACTCCCTGCTGTGAAAACATCACTTGTTACAAACAAAACATTTTTTTTTTTCTGGGTTGACTATTTTTGTGCCAGTCTTCTAAAGGAAAGTGCAGGACCAGTTTTGAATTTGTGATGAAAAGAGGGAACTGATGGTGTATAAGAGTTAAAGCCATTTGTGAAGCACTGTTGGCAGAATTACTGAGATTTGGCTTTTCAAATTCCAGGTTCTAACTAGCTATCTGTTTTATGTGTGTTGTATGTGTAAATGTATAGGTAAATACAGAAAGCCTGCTTAGATTAAAAAGGGAAGTTTAATATCACTGTTACATAAAAGTGATTTTATTCACTTTTACTTTTTTCTTCTCTGCCCTTGTTTCTAACAAGGTTTTCAAAGAAATCTCGACTAACGATCAACAGTCAAACAGTGAAATATGTCAATTATACAGCCAGGATAAGAGTTTAAGACGTAAAGTACACTATAATGAGTAATTTGATGCGACTGTCAGTCACTTATCCATTCCCACCCTGTGGGAGATGTTCTGTCACCCCATCCCCAACCTGTAACATATATTCTGTCATCCCGATCCCACCCTGTTGCAGATATTCTGTCACCCATCCTACCCTATGGGACTAAGTTCTGTCATTCCATCCCTACTGTATGTTCTGTCATTCCATCCTCACCCCGTGGAGATGTTCTGTCATTTAATCCTCACCCTGTGGGAGATGTTCTGTCATCCCTTCCCCACCTCGTAAGGGAAAGTCATCTCATCCCAACTCTGTGAAAGATCTTCTGTCACCCCATCCCCACCCTGTGGGAGAAAGTTCTGTCACCCCATCCCCACCCTGTGGGAGAAAGTTCTGTCATTCCATCTCCACCCTGTTGCAGATATTCTGTCACCCATCCCCACCCTATGGAATAAAGTTCTGTCATCTCATCCCCACCCGCACAGGAACAAATCTGGACGACTGAAATGCACCGAGACAGAAGTGAGCATAAGGCAAGATGGCGTCACCCTCATTGCCTCAGTCACGTGGGTCGTGATGTGAAGAAAGTCTAGATTTCTCTCTCCATGCATCGTTGGCTGAATCGCAGATTAATGCCTACAGTTTAAAATAGTCATTTTGACTGACCAGAGTCTATGGTAGGTAAATGAACATAGTGAATAGTTATGTCATTGCATCCCTACTGTATGGTAGCAAGTTCTGTCATCACATCCCCACCCAGTGGGAGAATGGTCTAGGATTATAAGCAATGATCACACAATACTTGTATTTGCAACAGTGTACAGACCTCCCGAGGGTTCAATATTTGCACATGAAAAATACTTTGATCAATTAGAAAAAGATCTGATTGTATATTCTGCAAAATTTGGTTGTAATGTCATAATTGTAGGCGACTTAAATAGTAGAACTGGTAACTATGGTGATAGTGTTGATCTAAATACAATGTATTTGCCAATAGATGATTTAGAGCAAAGTAATGATATACCATTAAGGGAGTCGATGGATAATGAGATCAATAAATATGGTAGTGAACTTCTGGATTTTTGCATTAGCACTGGCCTCAGAATTGTGAATGGTAGGGTTTATAAAAACACTGGTAGTGGAAATTTTACTTTTATTTCAGAGGTTGGGACAAGTGTTGTTGACTATGTTTTGTCATTTCCAAATACGTTTCCATTGTTCAATGTATTTACAGTTGGAGCTCGGGTTGATTCTGATCATATGCCACTTGAATTTGCTATATCACTTGCTTATGTTTCCAATTCTGCAAATGTCAATGACTTTCAACATAGTGTCAATTATTCTACTCCTAAACTAAGGTGGGACACCAAGGGAAAACCAAAGTATTATAATAATATTAATTTACAACACGTTGAGGGGATGCGCCATGATTTTCATGATAATATTAGGCAGGGAAATGTAAGTAAAGCTGCAAATAATTTAGTTGATATTATATATGCTTGTAACACACATATGATGCACAAACCTAATTATGTTGGCAAGTCATATTTTAACTCCTGGTTTGACAAGGAATGTTGTACTACTAAAAGAGAAGTAAATCAAGCATTGAATCGTTTCAGAAATTGTAGAAGTCAGGCTACCTTAGACTATTATTTGCAGTCTAAATACTCATACAGGCAACTAGTTTGTGATAAGAAAAATAATTATCAAAGAAAAAAACGTGATGAATTTTTAAAAATGGCGATACAACCTAATTCAAAACAATTTTGGAAGAGTTTGAAATCTAATAGGCCTAATGTGCCAGACAGTATATCAGAGGTTGAATGGTTTAACTATTTTAATGATTTATTTAACCTCTAACCTTGATGGAGGACGAAAATCAAAAAGAGTTTTTCGCATCAATCAAAAACTACATGGATGATTTAGAAGATAACGCGGTGTTAAATAACGAATTAAATGTTTCTGAATTTGATAGGGCTATTTCTTTGGATGAAATTAGGGAAAATTTAAGTAAATTAAAGACAAATAAAGCCCCAGGACCAGATGGCATACCCACAGAATTTTGGAAAAATGCTCCCATAGAAATCCATGAAATGTTATTTGTTTTATACAACAAGGTATTTGACCAGGGAATCTTTCCTGATGAATGGGGTAGGGGATTAATATCGCCTGTATACAAGAAGGGAAATAAGGATGACCCCGGTAATTATAGGAGTATTATGTTATTAAACGTCATAAGTAAAATTTATACAAGTATATTAAGTAATAGGTTAAATACCTGGTTAAAACATTATAATGAAATTGTAGAAGAACAAAGTGGTTTCCAGAAACATAGAAGCACATTGGATAATGTTTTCATTTTACGTACTCTTGTGGAAAAATATGTCTTTCAGTTAAAAGGTCGTTTCTATTGTGCATTTGTGGACTATGAGAAGGCCTTCGATAGGGTACATCATTGCTCATTGTTTTACAAATTATCGAAGACCGGTCTCAAAGGCAAATTATTTAATTCCTTATATTCAATGTACCAGCATGTAAAGGCAGCAGTGAAAACTCCCTGGGGGGTAACTAACTACTTTAATATTAGTATGGGTTTGCAACAGGGCTCTGTGATTTCACCTCTTTTATTTTGTTTCTACATTAATGATCTTCATGGGGCTTTTCAACGAGGTCATAAAACTGTAGTTTACCTATGTGCTTTGAAATTGTGTTACCTATTATATGCAGATGACCTGGCTCTGTTTAGTAGTACACCTATTCGTTTACAACGATTATTGAATAATTTGGCAGACTATTGTTCAAAGTGGAGACTTACAGTGAACCTTAAGAAAACTAAAATTATTGTTTTTCGGAAAGGGGGTCGTTTAAAATACAGTGAAAAATGGTTTTGGAAGGGTAAAAGCATTGAAACTGTTTCAAAATATAATTATTTGGGGGTTATACTTTCCAGTTCTGGAAAGTGGTACCAGGCACAAAAATATGTTTCTCAACAGGCTAGTAAAGCACTTTTTTGTTTGGAAAAAAAGTTACAGAATCTGGGTGGTGTGCCGCCTGATGTTGCTTTTCGTATATTTGATTGTAAAATCCTCCCAATTCTCCTCTACGGTAGTGCTATTTGGGGCACACATTCTGATATTAATGATGTGGAGAGAGTACACAATAAATTTTGCAAATTTTTACTAAGTGTTAGTTTGGTTGCCACTAATTCCGCTGTTAGGGGAGAATTGGGTCGGCATTATCTTAGAGTGTATGTAAATGTTGAAATTATTCGTTTTTGGTTAAAACTAATACGTGATGTTTCTCCACATATTTTAAAAGAATCGTATAAATTTCAACTTAATATGGCAGGAGCAGGTACTATCTGCTGGGCTTTGACAGTTAAAAATCTTCTCTATAAATATGGTTTTGGACATATTTGGATTGACCAATATGTAAGTAATTCTATTGCATTCCTGGAACTATTTAAACAGAGGTGCTTTGATATTTCCAGACAAGATTGGAGCTCTGAAATTAATAGAAGTCTCAAACTAGTAACTTATTGTAAGGTGAAACATGAATTAACATGTGAGAAATATCTTACAAATATTGGTCAGTCTTATGCAATATACAGAAATGCTTTATGTAGATTAAGGATCTCGTCCCATGTACTACAAATTGAAAAGGGTAGGGCCAGTGGTACTCCACGTAACCAGAGGTTGTGTCCTTTTGGCTGTAATGTAATTGAGGACGAATATCACTTTACATTAGTTTGTCCCAAATATAACTCCCTAAGGTTGAAGTTTATTGCACAGTATTACTACTCCCCACCTACAGAGATAAAGTTTATTTCATTATTTCAGAATCAAACCCCATATATACAATTAAACCTTGGTAAATTTATATTTTATAGTTTTCAAGTACGTCAGCTTATGCTTGAAGAGAACACTTAATTATGCAAATGTTATGTATTATGATTTTATATTTGTTTTTCTTTACTTGTTTCTGCGACCATTCCAATCTAATTTATTATGTATTTATTTGTATCTGTACATAAGGCCAATGGCCACTCGGTGAGCGAATGTTCTGTTATCACTTCCCCACTCGGTGGGACAATGTTCTGCCAATATAAAAGTACCGTACATGCAGCTGACAAGTTATGGGTTAACCAGGGTTCTCCCCAGAGCCTTTTAGCACCGAGGTCCGCGGCGCTATACTTGTGAATCTCGGCGCTTTACTTGAGACCTCGGCGCTATGTGTTCCGACCTCGGCGCTTGATTTCATATTTGACATGCCAATATCACATGTGCAAAAGCTTTGTTCGCCACGCTTCCAACCAGGACTATTATTCGATTGTTATTATAATTACGTACCAACCGAAACACATCCTGCCAGTCGTGGATTATAATTTGTAAACAATAGACCTGGTCGCACGATACGTAGCTGCTACCCTTACGGAAATACAAGGCTTCTGGCACATACTTGTGGCAAGCTTGCCACAACTTTGTGGCGTGTGTACCACAAGTGATTTGCGGCACGCTTGCAGCATATGCATATTTTCGCATGCAAATTAGCACTTGTGGCAACTAATGTGGCAAGGTTGCCACAAAGTTTGCGGCATGTATGCCACAATTTCTTGTAAACTGCCAGAATCCAGCTTGTGGCACAGTTGCCAGAAAACCGCTTGTGGCAAGGAAATATAGGTAGGCACATCCCCCCACCCCCACAACCACCATGCACTACCACCACGCACAAAACCCCACCAACACAAACACAAAATCAAACAATGGATTTATTCTGAGTGAAGCAACAAATTTTAATTGCCTTATTAAACTAGTAGTAGTGGTGATTTACAGGATTTGCAAAGTGCAAAATATTATTTTTGATAGTAAAGTCTAATAATAATTTTGAAAAATAATGATAGATAATATCATTTTTTAAACATAAAATATAAAATAACAGAACTGAAGGTAACTTCACAAAATGTGAGAGGTCCACTCAGTGAATACACATGACACATCCCCACTCTGTGACATAAACACTGAGGAACCATAAATATGTCAGGTCTGTTTCACCCTACAAGTATGTCTGAACGAGGCTTAACAAAGCAATTGGAATACAAGACATTATTTTTTGATACTAAAGTCTAATAATTTTGAAATATAAGTAGATATTGTCATTTTTAAACATAAAGTTTAAAATAAGAAAACTGAAGTTAACTTCACAAAATGCGAGAGGTCCAATCATGAACAAATCACTGTCAAGACACATTCAAGCTCTGTCAGTGACATTAACATTGAGAAACCATAAATATGTAAGGTCTGTTTTAGTCTACAAGTACCGGTGGTATGTCTGAAAAGGGACTAACAAAGCAATTGGAATACAAGACGAAGTTTCATACACTTAACCCTCAAAAAAAAATCCAGGACTTTCTCTGCAACCTATTTTTATAACCATCCAGTTAAAAATCAGAAAAATTATGACATTGCTGTGAATTTAGAAAGATTTTCCAGGACCATACAAACACTGCAAGATAACACTGGATGACCATCATAACATTCCACATCGGCAGAGCTTGAAAATATAGATTATATTAATTGGTTGAATTCTCTCATTACACGGCCCAAAGACACTGTTCGCTTACACGTTGACATGTGTACGACATTGACATGTGTAATTTGTTTATGCCAAACACTGAATAAGAAAGAAACAAAAATTAATCAATTGGTTGTGGTTCAAGACAAAAGTCACTTATAAATATTCTATAATCAATTGCAATTAGGTGTACATTGTTGTACACAGGAGAAAATGACAACTTTTGAAGAGACAAGAAAATGACCTGTTTTGCCACTCTTGATGTTTAGACACACAACACATAGTATTAAAGTTACAATACACAGTGAGAAATGAGTTAGTGTGAACAAGAGACAAGATATGAGCTGTGGGACAGATATAATTTCCCGGATTTGACCTTCTTGTTTGTCAGTCATTTGTTTTGTGTTCTTGAATTTGTAAATTTCGTTTTGACGACGTGTATCCGGATATTGTTTGGCTACATTATTCCTACTGTATTCAACTGAATTGTTCGCCAAAATCACGGAAATTAAACTGAACATTGGTCAATATTCAACAAGATTTTAATGTTAATTTATAAAAGATCGATCGAATTACAGCGTTTGTGTCATTCTGAATAAAATACGCAAAATCGACATTGCGATTACGGCCAGCATAGACTCACACAAACAAAACATATTTAGCTCAGTAAAATTAATATATATTTATATTATATTCTTACCTGTGAAAAGTGACAGCTCTTTCAACGTGCGTTTGACAAGGCCCGGTGCGCGAGGAGACGATACAAGTTCGCGCGCGAAGTCAGACAGTCCATGCACTTTGACCTTTTTGTATTTGTGCGAATTTCATTTCTCCACATAAAGTCGTAACATTTTGCAACGATTAATAAAAGCGGTTACTGAGCGTTGAGTGGAAACCCCGGAAAACACTAAACCAGTTGAAAAACACTAAACCTATTGAAAAAGACTAAACCTGTTGAAAAAGACTAAACCTGTTGAAAAAACACTAAACCCTTCGTAAAGGGCGAATTATGGATAGGGTTAGGGTTAGGGTTAGGGTTAGGGTTAGGGTTCTGTTTCATGTTTTCGCTTTCTTTTAATCAAATATTCACTGGACGATTATGGTACACCCATAATACACCCTTTACCTCGGGTTTAGTGTTTTTATTGTCAGGTTTAGTGTTTTTCGACAGGTTTAGTGTTTTTCGACAGGTTCAGTGTTTTCCGGGGTTTCCACTCAACGGTTACTGAGACCACATCGTTCGCCTGCACGGTGTTCCGTTGTTCCGTTCGGACATTCAAGATGCTGAGACCATGGAAAACGACTGGTATGATGCTTCGGTAAAAAAAATATTTCAATCTACAGCCTATGGATGTAAAAATGTACTCCGCGATTTTGGCACGTACGTAAAATTGAAAAAAAAAAATTATACAGAACGTGGCAAGCGGAGATATACGTTGTGTTTTGATTGTTTTTCTTTAATTTCTGTTCTGTAATCTTGTTTTTTTATAATACAATACAATATAATGGTCTTACATTGACAAGAAAAAAAAAATTGCATACTTTTGTTTTCACATGAAAAGTTGCACCAGCTTTTAAAACATCAAATTGCCGACGTTTTACAATTATCTGGGAGAGCAGCGATAATTCCCTGCCACAAAAGTAGGTGATTAAATTTAAAACCAAGTTGATAAAGATCATCCAAGGTTTTAAATTTAGCACATAATTTCCTTATTGATAAAACCACACCAATTCATTTCATGACAATATCTTGAATTTTTTAATTTTTGTGAATAATTTTGTCACATTTTCTTGAAAACAGCTTAACTGAATAGTTTATTAATGTAAGTGCATTCCTTGGGTTTACCACCATAAGATTTTGCAACAGTGTCTTCAGTTTGGATCAAATTACTTTCAGAGTATGCAGCGGAGCTATATCAGCCGACAGGCTGCATGCTTATACAATATTGGGCTAGTACATTTTTCATTCATTTAATTTCTGACAATATATTTTTT